>NC_086291.1:57452821-57752821 GCF_963924245.1 Chroicocephalus ridibundus | reverse complement strand
CTCAGGAAAGCAATATAATGAGGCTAGTAGCTTGTGCTATATTTTGAGTTCTGTAAGTTCATTATTTTAATTTGGAAAAAGTCCCATAATCATCATCTTACCTCACACTGGTAAAATGAGAAACCTCCTGATCCAACTGCCAGCCCCGAGCGGTGACTTGTGCTCTTATCCCCTCTAAGTGTCACGCGTGGCTGATGCAAATAATCTTGGGTACACAGGCTTTCTCCAGTGTTCAGAAGTGTCTCTGTGGCCAGGCACACAAACATTTCAGGGTCAGAGGCTGAGCTCGCCCATGGCAGGGCAGAAAAGCACTTCTCTGGGCAGGTGTTGGTACCTCTTGCTGCCTGGGCAACAGGACCTGTGGCGCCAAGCAGCCCTGGCAATGAGAAAAACACTTGCACAATGTGCTCCACGCAGCCTCTTGCACACCACATCTTACACACAGACACACACACACACACTGTGTGGGCTGTGGACGGTACCCCCTGTCTACTCTGCGCGGACAAGTGCTTGGAGACGGCTAAATCAGACTCGCTCCCTAAACTTTTCTGCCTGACCAGGTATGGGGTGACTTGCTGTGTGAAACCAATGGAGGTCTGACTGCCCTCTCTCCTCCCTGAAACTCCTGCTTTTCTGCAGAGCCAGGGTCATCAAAGGAGCATCAGCTCCCTCTGTTATCAAAAAAAAGCCCACATCCTTCTGAAAAGGTGCTGAACTGAGGGTGTGATACTGCAGCAGCGATGGAGGCTCCCATTCACGCTTACACACGTGTGCTGTTATTCCTCAGTACTTGTAGGTAGTGAATTAAATTTTTAGCAAGACTGTGCAAAGCTGCAGCCTCTTGGCAGCCGATGCCCAGCAGCTCCTGGGCAGAGCTGGCCCCGCGGGGGCTGCAGGCACCGGCAGCAGGAGGTGGGCGAGCGGAGGCTGTTGGGGGGTCCAGCAGGTTTAAATGAACTATTTATCTATCCTGTTTAAATGAACTGCTACAACTACAGCAGCTCATCGAGCTGCATTTAGTCTTTGTGGCGAGAATGATGCTAATTCCCCAAGAAAATTTAGCAGCTTTTCAGGCAAAATATAGACAGAGGCTCCTAAGGGCACCCTCACGGGACACCAGGCAGCTAAGTTGTGCTACTACCCCTTTTCACAAGAGTTGTACTGGCTACTGCTGCTACTACAGGTTGCCACGTGGGTGCCTGTGCTGCAAGCGGGAAAACAACCCCCCAACCATAAAGTCTGTTGGCTTTTCACTTTCCAGCTTCAGTGAGTTGTAGCTTTGGAGCACAAAGTTAAAATGCATCGGGTTTGGGTTTATTTTTTCAGAGGTTCAGGGGTGTGCAGATGATGTCCGCACCCGGGTACACGTGGCAGTGCGCCGGACTCCATTGCGCCTGCTGGCAGACGGGGGTGGGAAAACCCGCGGTATTTTATTTTTCGGGTGGAAGGGTGCGTAGTGAGAGCGATTGCTGGGATGGGGCGTGAAGATGAGGGGTGGGAAAGCGTAGGGGAACCCCGATCTGGAGTAAATGCGGCGGCGAAAACAGTTATAGTATGGCGGTAGCGTGGCCGAGCGGTCTAAGGCGCTGGATTAAGGCTCCAGTCTCTTCGGGGGCGTGGGTTCGAATCCCACCGCTGCCAGCAGACTTTTTTCCCGCTGCTGCAGCGCCCCATGGCGGCCGGGCGGCCAGCCGTTGGGAGAGCATTGTGGGTAGGAGGAGGGTCGCGTCCCCACGTGCCGGACGCAGTGACGCCAACATGGCCGCTGCCTGAGCGCCGCCCGCCGTGCCGCGCACCGCCACCGGAGAGCCGGCGGCACCGCTGCCCGTGCCGGCCCTCCGCCAGGTAGGCGGTTGCGGCGTCGCTTTTGCCCCTCTCGGGGCCGCGCGGGCGGCGGGGACCCTGCGGGCGGTGGAGGGGGAGGAGCGCGGCCTGGGCTGAGGTGGGCTTTGCCTGTTCGGTGAGAGCGGTGGAGACGAGGTTCTGTGAGGACCTGACACCGCGGCGAGTCCCGAGGGCGCGGGGCCGCGGCCGTCCGTGAGGGGCCCTGACAGGAACCGGCGCGGGTCGGGGCCCACGAAGGGAGTGGACGGAAGCCCGGTGACAGGCCGCGACCCCTCGGCTCCCCTCGCCGTCGGGCCGGGGGTGCCGGCCGGTCCTCCCAGGGCTGTAAAGCGGCGGCACCGGCCGGCCCGGGGCCCTTGCCCCCAGGGCTGGCAGCTGTGCGCCTCCCGCCCTGGAAAGGCGCTGCTCACGCCAAAAAATGCCGGTGGCTGCCTGCGCCTGAGCATCGGCTCTGCGAGAACTGTGTCACAGCCCTGCCCCGCCGGGGGACGAGACGCCCGGTCCCTCTTGCTCCGGGGTGGGCTTGCTTCGTCCCCGCCTTACGTGCGGGTTCGGGCCGTGGGCTGTGGCCGCCCTACTCGGGTCCCCCTTCCCCGCGCTCCGCCTTGCTGCCAGGCTGCTGTGTCAGGGGAAAGCAGGCTCGCAAATTGCCAGCAATGACGAAGCCGTTGCCAGCATTGGGGCGCGCAGGGCCCGGCGAGGTGGAGCGGTGCCTGCGTGGAAGATGGGGCTCGGCACCACCACCTGCCGCGGTGCGGGGCGGCCCCGCGGGAGCGGTC
Source organism: Chroicocephalus ridibundus (assembly GCF_963924245.1). Classification (NCBI taxonomy): domain Eukaryota; kingdom Metazoa; phylum Chordata; class Aves; order Charadriiformes; family Laridae; genus Chroicocephalus; species Chroicocephalus ridibundus. The sequence continues at coordinate 57,750,197 of NC_086291.1, read as the reverse complement.
GTACGGCAGCCAGCAGCTTCACCCCTGCACCTGGCAGAGCAGGCCTGGCACTCTGCTGCGTAAATGTTGAGGTGTTAAAGAAAGGTTCATGCATAATGCACGATCTCTTAAGTCCCAACGATGTGCTTCAGTGACATCACCTCCAAAGAGAGGTCATGGTGCATAGGGGCCCTTTTTGGCTTCACTGTCAGAAGATGACTATGCAAAGCTGCTTGCAGACAAGCAAAGCAAGGAGAAAATTAAGCAAAAAATTGCATCAAAATTGCAGTTATCGTAAATATTCGGAAGGTGCTTTGCACCTTCCGTTTTACTGTATGCCTTGGGCCGCCCTGAGCTAGAGGATCACTGCTAGGGCTGGGCTCGGAGACCTCCTACAGAAGAATGTCCAGGTGCCAGTGGAAATTATGGTAGTGATTCTGGAGATGGCACTTTTCCCACTTCGATGGTTCATTATCTATACTTTAAGGCACTGATGCGGCAGGAGTTCCTGGTCTTTCCTGCACTGCATAATTATATATGAAGAATATTTCAAGTTTTGGTGTTGGCACTTTGGGGGTCCATTATTACAGACAAATTTAGGTATCAATGAAATGCTGGAGCCTTTCTTGCAGGCCTGGCTAAAAATGTGTATGTGTCAGATGATGTGCAGCTTTGCCATCTTCCTTCTTACAGTTATATTAAAATTTTTGAAAATAAAAACTAGACAGTACCCAAATGCCCTTCTGGCTCAGACTTAGAGGTAGGATTCAGTTGCTTTGTCACTGATTTTTGCAGTTCTTTAACCGCAATATTTTTCTTCGTTGATTCTAAATTGATGATGTTATGGGCAGCTAATGAGCGGTTTCATTGGTCCTAGCGTTGGTTGCATTGCAGGAGAATAAGAAATGCGAAGATTTATATTTCTTGCCCTCCTGCAAGCTGTTCCAAAGTTCAGTGATTCATACTGATAACTTGCATTATATTTTGATTTGCACCTTAAAGGAAAGTCCCTTTTAAAAGAAAAAATTCTGCCAAAAGGAAATTTGAAACTGGTGACCATGTTTGCCATCTCTTGGTATTTAATTCTGTTCCGTAACTCTTGTGGTGTCTTATATATATGACAAATACAAAAATGAACACCCCCTTATATATATATATATATAGTCGATATAGAATTGCGTCTGTGTGCCTTCAGTGAAAACTTCATTCTGATTCAAAAGATTCCTTCAAGTTGCACGAGTATTATAAATTGTGCTGGGACACACTGCTTCCTATTTATACACCTGTCATCCTGATATTCCAATAAAAGGAACTGTAGTCATTCTTGATCCTTAAATGAATAAGAAAAAATGTAATCTCTGTAATACAACATTTTCCTTGAGTACTGAGAGGTGGATTCACAAAGAGCAGCGTTAGATGAGGGACCAGAGACCAGGTCCTTTAGGCTAAGTTTCTCTTTCTCTCCTTAGCCCAGGGAATCGTAACTTCTCTTCTGGAAAGTGGAGTAACTTTCTCAGGAGAGAGAACAAGCTAGCACATCACATACTTGGCACTCAGGCTGTCAAGAAGGGGAGGGTGGTTCCCAGTTCACTCAGGGGGGTTAGTAAGGAGGGTTGGGGCCTAAGTCTCCCACCTTCTGGGTGTTACTGCATGTTGTTGCATACCTTGGGCACCCTCTGGTCTGTTCTGAATGGAAGCTGCAGTTGTTCCATTTTGTGCAGAGCTGTCAGGCTGGCTCTACGTGAGCCTGCTGTATCGGGCCACCCAGGGGACATGAACGGGGAAAGCAAAATTGGAACTGACAGATCTCATTTCTCTAAAACAACATATTCGTGCATGTGTTTCTGGGAGGAACTAAGTCCCTGATCGCAGAAAACACTCTGATACCAGTCACATATCACATACGGTTGCAGTAACAGCCCCAGCTTGCAGTTGAGATACTATTGCTTTGAAGGTTTTCCGTTTCTACAAAACTATTTTAAATGTGAATCTGAGTATTATTTAATGGTAAATTTTCAAATACAGATGTATGGTGGGAAGAGCCAGGAATATGCTGGTGCATAAAGGAATGGAAAATTCCTGTTCAGTACTGTGAGGGGTGCTTTTTTGGTAGGGGAGAACCTGTGAGTGAAAAATATGCAATCATATTTCTAGGTGGAATGGCAGAAGCAGTGTAAATAAACCAGAGGTGGTTTCCGGAATGGAAATTTGCCCCTGTAGTGATGTTAATAACACTCACATCCAGAATGCCTATCCAGCCTCTCTGAAAGGTTTCTTAGATAACTGCGTATATATTAACGTGATGTTTTGAGAAGCCTGCACATCTGTTGAAATACACTGAGCTGCTTAAATTGTGTGGTGGCTTGTGTATTTGAAAAAAAATGCCACCGTCTTGGATGGAGCGTGGATGCTGTCTTCCTTCTCTCACAACCTCTGTTGACACCTGATCCTGGACGCTGCCTCTCTCTCTTTCTCTTCCTCCGTAGGAGGTCCAGCAAAGAAGTGAGCTGGTGTCGAGGAGTAGAAGACAGTGCGGGAGAGTTCCCAAACATAGGTCTTATTTCTTTGCGTGATCATCTTTGTTGTTAAAACTTTCCTTGGTCAGTTTGTGAGTGGTCTTATTTTTTTATGCCTGTCTTGACCATTACTGGCTGATTAATGGTGTCTTAAATGATCTGGACTAATTAACATTGCTGCAATGGCATCCCAAATAATTTGTAAATCCTTTTGTTTGATTTCAGCAGGGAAAAACTATTGTTGCTTTAGCCGAGGAATCATTTTTTTATTCAAAGGTCTGAACCAAGAATGACACTGGATGGAACATGATGAATCTTTGTTCTAGAGCACCCAGCTAATATGAGAGTCTTATTTTCTTTGGAGTTAGTGTAGTTATGAAGTAAAATCTGTTGTTCTGGTGATTTCAGAGGACTCCAAGAGAGGCCAAGGAGTGTATTTTGAAGCTCTCATTTAGCAGTACGGTCTGAAGAATGGTAGGTCAGGAGACAAGGCAAGCAGGTAGGTCAGGCAGATGAAGTCAAGGTCGGCACGTTCATGTGTCTGGTCCCAAGCAGGCTTTTTTCTTCTCCCAGCTCTTTAGCTGGGAGCTTTCTCCATTATCTGCTTTCAAGGAATTTTTCTGAGAAAGGAAGATAGTGAACCCTATGGCACGGTCCTTGTGACAGTGGCAACTGCAGTGGCGGTTTCAGAGCTCACATGTGGACTGACCAGCAGTGTGCTGTAGATGTACTGTCTGGAAAACCAGCCACTGCCTGCGTGTTATAGGTACGCAGTATATAAAAGATACACTTTATGCAAGTATAAAAGGCCCGTCTTTCCCTCTGTAGAGACTTTTGCTTGTCTCTTAAATTTGGTGGCAGTTGGTCAAGATTGTGGAGTATTAGGGACCTGATTGTGCAAACACATACATTCCTTCAAAAAACAGACTAAACAGATTACCACTGAAAGGAACCAAGTTAACTTGAACAAATACTCTAGGCTACATGTGGTACATCACACAGATGTAATGACTCATATGACATTTCTGTTTTCTTTCAGGTTGTGCCAAGGAATAAGCCAAGAAAAAGCTTTTTGTATCCTAGCATGGCAAATGAAGAAGATGATCCAATTATACAAGAGGTAAAAGTGCATTGTGGCAGCAGTGATTGTACAGGAGGTTTCCTTATCGTTATTATTATAGTTCCCAGTGTTCTTAACATTGCTGAAACAACATGTCGTCAACAGCAGTGGTTGTCTTACAACCAGCGGCTTGCTCTGTGCAAGGAAGTATGTTGCGTGGGCCAAGTACATGGCTCATAGTATCTATTTTGCCAAAATAGTGGTGTCCATGTTGGTGGATTCATCTCAGGTTTTTCACCCTTTGTAATCTTTCCATGTCAGAAGAGGAACATAGGTGGGGAACTTGCTTCTAACACTTTGTGTTTCCACTGATTCTATTGCATGTCTCTGAGAGCTGTAAAAAATCGGAATGACTTTGATGAGTTAATACCTGTTAGATATGAAGCTAAAATGTTTCATGCCTTCTGCTAAAACATGCAGTTATGTTCTGATTCTGGACTCGTCTAAAAGACTCCAGTGTCCCAAAGGGTAACCACAGTGTCCTGTTCACTTTATGCCTGAATTTACACACCAGAAGTACAAGGAAGGGCAAGTTCATAAGAAGGAGAAAAGCCATGAGAAAAGGAGTGGGAATTGTCAGGACTATATCTAAAATCTAAAGGTGTCTAAAATGGCAGCTTTCACATGTGATATTCATGAAACATCTGTGGATTTTCAGTGCTGGTGGCAAAATGCTAACATTCAATCAGATTTGGGATGTGATGTCTCTTGTCTAATTTAGAAAGATTTTATGACAAAATACTAGTAATGAAGTTGCCTTTCAGTCATACTGCTAAAGAGAAGACTCCCTCCTCTTTCTATAATTGTGATAACCGATTCACTTCAGCCCCTTGGAAAATTTCAGATTTGTTTGCCAAGTTTCCTTAGAGAGGAAAAAACAGCTAGAGCCACTGTCTGCTGCCTCATTGCAGTGTGGGGGTTTTGTATGTTTTTTTAAAAAGGCCAACTGCAAAATTTCACATCCAAATCAACAGAGGAGACCTTTGACAAGAGAGTCACAAATGTGTTTTATGTTGGAGTTTGTAATGGAAAGCTAAAATTGTCAGTATTTGAGCTCTGGGGGTTGTACTTTTATCTAAGGCTCCCTCAGTTACAGCTGGCATCTGATGAAAGTTGTTTGTTTTGCTTTTTAGATTGATGTGTTCCTGGCCAGAAGTCTACTGGAGAAGCTGTATCTGTTTCAGGTATTTCCATTAACTTTTCAGGTATTTCCATGAACTTTTTTGTAGTGATAGTTTGTTTAAAATAAATTTAGAGTAGTAACTCTCCTTACTGGTTCAGACTGCCAAGATCTTGGATATAGGCAAGGCTGTTTGGGTCTCAGTTGAAATATTTAGTATTAAATCATTGCCAAGAGGGGAGTGGTCATTTATGGCACAGACTCGTCATTAAATCAATCCCTTTAACCACCCTGAGGGACTGCTTTAGTAGATGATGTCTCTTTATCGTGGTTTGGATAAATCTGCAGTCTCTTAGCCATCTTCTGTCACCACTGAATTTTGCCATCTTTACTTTACATTTCTTTAGGACTGGTCCTATTTAAAACGTCATCAGTATTCATAAATTAGTGCAGTTCATCAGAAGAGCCCACTTACGTTTTGGAGATAAAACTAACTAGTGATTGAAGGTGGAAATATGTTAGGAAGGTAGAGGTCTGTTTTGCATTCTGCCGCTGAATTTCCCTTATTTTATCCTTGTGATTCACTTTTGCCATCTGCAAAATGGGAGTCTTTTGAGGTTGTTGGATGAAATGTTTATTATAAACCTGTGATATCCACTGATAGTATGTGCCAGCAGGGCATGACTGGAGACGGCCAGACACGCTGGACCAGACCATTCAGCCTTCCCTCTAGGATACCCAGAGTTGCTCCATGTCAGGAGTGAGCATTGGTTAAGGATGGGGCCTGTGGGTGTTCTGGAGAAATGGCAGCTCTGAGCAGGATGCTGCTACGGCTGGAAGATTTCATTTGGATACCACATTGTCCTCTCGTCATTCCCAAATGGTTCAGAAGAGAGACCCATGTGTAAACCTGGGTTTGGTGTCCTGACATGTGGCACACGTCCTGTAAGCTGACACTACTTGTGTAAACCCACAAATATTTTACTTTTGGAAAATAACTCTCCAGAGAGGTAATGCTGAGGGATGGGTTTTTAATTGCTTCTAACACTTCCTTTTTCAGGTGGGCTAATGCGTGGTACCATTTTCCTGTGTTACAGTTTATTGAGGTGTGTGAGGGGCAGGAAGGGGGTTGTGTAGTGATGAAAGCAGAGGACTGGAGGGAAAGCAACAGGCTTTCTAGGTCGTACTCCCAAATCCCCTCATGACTCACAAATCAGTCAAGTAATTTCTCTTCTTGATGTCTTGTATCCATCTGACAAGTGGATCTACGTGTGAGAGGACAGGAGAGATTGAGTTAGTTTCTGTGAAGTTCTTTGATCTTTAAAGGAAGAGGGTTTTATGAAATGGATTTGTTTTCCAGTATCCTATTCGTCCAGCTTCCATGACGTACGATGATGTCACACATTTATCAGCGAAGATAAAACCAAAGCAGCAAAAGGTTGGTCATCATTTGAGTCCAGTCTGTAAAAGTTGTTTTATGTTGTGCAGAATGTACTTAAGCACATTGTGCTATTAAGCTGTTATAACTATGCAGCTACTTGCAGGACCAGATCTCTGTGCTTGGATGTATTTGGGGAGTCTTCCATTGTGTCTGTGAAGTAGGGTTTAGAATAAGAGCAGTTTATAAAAAAAAGAGAGGAATTAAAGTCATGATGGAAAAGCCAGTCTTTAAAATATAGTCACTCAGGGAAACGTAGTTACTAATGCTAATTCAGTCTGTACGTGATCTAAAAGGCCTTCACAATATTCAGAAAGGGGTTGAGCTTTGGAGGCATGCTCTGTCTTTCAGCGTTAGCATCTTGGTCTCTGTCTTGCCTGGCTGTGAATCATCAGCAGTCCTTTTGAAATCAGTGGGGTTGTATAGGTAGTGAAAGCATAGACGAAGCCAAAATGATTGCACTTACTTGCAAATGTATGACAAAACCGTGGCTATGATTTTAAAATGCCTTATTTAAAAAACACAGAAATAGATGTCTGTGATATTGGGATTTTGTTGTGGGAAATGGTTAAGGAGAGCACTTGTGTGAACTTCGGAGTTAGGATGCACGTTGTGTTCAGGAAGTCTACTAAAATTAGTAAATATTTGCATTGTAAGCCCTGTGCAGACTTGTAAATCTGCCGTCTCATCCAGGGACTTGTAACAGTTCAGTTTATGAGGAATGTAAAGGGGAAGAAAAAATGAGGCAATAGCTGTGATATATGAATTTATAAGGGCTTTGGCACATCCTGAGGAAGAATACATGCTGTATTGTTTTAGTATATAAAGAGAAGCGGGGTGCAGGCAAGCGCTTATTTTTGAACATCAGTCTGAAGTTTAAGGTTTGAGTGGGGGAAAGTTCTTGTAACTAAAGGCTTAGACCTTGTTTCTGTGCTTCAGCTGGTGTAAATCAGGAATAACTGTGAAGTCAGTGGTAAGTCCTGCGGTCTCAAACTTAGCAGGATCTAGGCCTTTGCCTCTGAAGAGGACATAGTTACTTTATGCTGCTTGGTACCCAAACTAGAAGAACACATACCTTAAATTTGAGAGATTCTGAATGGATCCTCAGTGATGGGGAAGCTTCAGGGATATTGCTTGTGTACTTGATCTGTACTGACAAATAAACTAGACTGTGATATGGGAAGGTGCTCATCAAAGTGCAGGTGTATATCCAGGCGGCCTAAGGAGCTCTCATTTCTCTGCTCCCATTCATTTACATGGGAGTTTATGTATCTCTAGCTTATTGTTAAAATGTCCCCATCCTAAGAAAACCCATATGTTTGCTCAACTTTATGCAGATTTGCCCTGTGGGTTTGAATGATGCTTCTTATGTATTTTAAATTTGCTGTAAACCTATGGAAATGTTAGCAAGTGTGGGATTGAATTTTAATCGATATTTTTGGCGTTCTGCCATGGTACTTATCTGTCTTTCCTTTCCTATTATTTAGGTTGAACTTGAAATGGCCATTGATACTTTGAATCCTAACTACTGTCGCAGCAAGGGAGAACAGATTGCGCTCAATGTAGATGGCACGTGTACAGATGAAACAAGTACCTATTCCTCGTAGGTGTCCTCTTCGCCTTCATTTCCTTTTTGTGGTGAGCATAGATATATGTATGTCCACCGGGGCTTCAGGGAAAGGTGAGAACAAGTGGCTGTACAGTCTCGGGGCGTGCTTTGGACACTGTTACATAGCAAGTATTCTCGGAAGTAATCTGTGTTTTTTGGTGTAGTTCATGAATTGTGAATTGCAAACAGAAAGATGAGTATATATATTTGCTGCAGTTGTTGATATTCCATTTTGAGAATTGGTGATTTCAGACCTTTAACATCTGTATGCCACATTACCTGTAGAATACAATGTCACAGCATTCATCTGTCTGCAGGAAGCTGATGGACAAGCAAACTTTCTGCTCTTCGCAAGCTGCAAGTAATGTTTCCCGCTACGCAGCTGCTGTTTATAAAAAAGGTAAGTTTCTTTTGCTTACCCTCACATCAGTGAAACATGCTGATTTCAGGGTTAAAATAAGACCTGTTTATTCAGCCTAGGTTTTAATTGACTGACGGGTCTTTAAAGAAAGGAAAAGTTTTGCTTATCAATGTCCCTAGAGTCCTTGAGAAGGTCTCGCAAAATCGTAAATATTATATACGAACACTGTGGGTTTGTAGATGCCTCCAGGATCTTAACAGTGCACTGTGACCTGAAATAATGCATATTTGTAGCATAGATTTATCGTTGTTATTTAAATTACTATCTCCATCTAATTGCGTCTGTCTCATTTTCCTATTCGACACTTTTTGCCCCTCTCTTGTCTCCTAATGCCATCACAGAGTTTTGGTCTGATGATCATTTGAGATGGAAATATGTAGATTGTGTTCAGTGATGGCTATTTTACTAGGAAGTCTCCTGAACTGTCGGTCAGGTCTGAGCCAGCATGTGTCTCTCTACAAGATTTGGTTTAAACACAAAAAGGAAAGTAGCAGAAATAGGTCTTGGTCTTTGTGGTGGGTTGACCTTGGTTGGATACCGGATGTCCACCAAGCTGCTCTATCACTCCCCTCCTCAGCAGGACCAAGGGGGAAAAAAATAAGATGGATAAAAACTCATGGATCAAGATAAAGGCAGTTTAATAAAACAAAAGCAAAGGCCGCATGTGGAAGCAAAGGAAAACAAAAGATTTATTCTCTACTTCCCGTCAGCGAGTGATGTCCGACCACTTCCTGGGAAGTAGGGCTTCAGTAAGCATAGGAGTTGCCCTGGAAGACAAACGGTTGTAATAACGGATGCGCCCCCCCCCCCTTCTCTTAGGTTTTATTGCTGAGCAGATCATATGGTATGGAATATCCCTTTGGTCAGTTGGTGTCGCTGTCCTGGCTGTGTCCTCTCCCAAGATCATGCCCACCTGCAGCCTACTGGTGAGGGGGGAACGCTGGGGAGACAGCCTTGGTGCAGCGCTGCTCAGCAGTAGCCAAAACACTGGTGTGTTATCAGCACCTTTCCAGCTACCAATACAAAGCACAGCACTAGGAGGGCTGCTCTGCAGAAAGTTAACTCCATCTCAGCCAGACCCAATACAGTCTTTCATATTCCTTTGAAATCTGAGCACTGGATGAATTTTTCACTTCAATCCCTTTTTACATTTTACTGTATTAAATATTTATGTTCAGTTGAAGCTGTGCCTTTACAGAGATAGGGAGATAATGAAAAGTGCTGTCCTTATGCAGTGGGAAAAAGCTATTTAAAACAATGTTAATTCTCTCTTTCAGGTGAACTTCACCTGACTCCACTACATGGAATTCTTCAGCTGAGGCCAAGCTTCACCTACTTGGACAAGGCTGATGCAAAACACCGAGAAAGAGAAGCTGCTAATGAAGGTAAATGCTCCATGAGTTCTGTTTTCTTTTGGGAGCTGAGATACAGCTCTGTAATTTTACTGATAAGAGTCATTATATTCTGAAGGTGTTTGTTACAACAACATACTGATTATAAGGCCATTTCTCAGATTGTTTCACTGATCTTATTTTCAGTGTAGCTGCATAAATGCTTTTGTGGGCACGCTGTGGGGGATTGGCAGAGGGATGGGAGGTGATGGGTAGTATCAAAGGGCAGCAGTAGGGAGTGTGTCACCACTGCCACTGAAAAGAGCTCATGGGAGCAGTGTCTCCTATCATAGGAGCAGTGTGGTGCTGTCATACATTGCATAGTTTGACAAGCTGGGATCGAACCCATAGTTACGTAGTTCCTAGTATCTCTTTCTGCATGGGCCCCCAAACAGTTACAGATTGGCTTTAGCTCTTTTACTGCAGTGGTGTGTTTATTCTGTTGTATTTTTTGGCAGGTGGTGATTCATCCCAGGATGAAGCTGAAGATGATGTTAAGCAAATTACCGTACGTCCAAATTTTCTTTTTATGGTAGTTTAGGCAACAATTCACAAGAAAGCATGAGAATTCACACCCAAATAGAAGGACAGGAAACCTCGGTTAGTCCTGGTGACCCTGGGCTTGGGAGGGGGGATATAAGATGGACTTGTCCTTGTTGCACAAGCATAAAGATGGCATTGACAGCAGAGAGTGATTCGTTTGAGCTAGGGTCCCTAGCTTCTGGTACGTATGTGTCAAATAAATAATGCAGGTGTTTTGTTCCAAGGGTTTTAGGGCTGTATTTAATGATAATGATGTCTAAATCTTCTAGGTACGGTTCTCTCGCCCTGAAACCGAACAAGCTCGTCAACGACGTGTTCAGTCCTATGAGTTCCTGCAGAAGAGACAAGCAGAAGAGCATTGGGTTCACCTACATTATTATGGCTTTAAGGTAGGTTTGTGCTGGCTGCTGAGGAGGCCACCTGGGCCTGGAGGCTTAGCCAAGTCTAGAACTGCTTTTAAATCTGGGACCATGGGGATCAGGGAATCATCAAAAGATAATGAAGAAAAGTAGGTCTGTAGACATCCTGCAGCGCCCTGTGCCTCCTCCACTGGATAATGCGTTGGGATCTCCACACTGGAAAAGGTTTAAAACAGAGTTGACAAACATAAAAGGAAGTCTGAGTACGAGAATCACTCAAGTCTTGGATTATGAACTGGACTTTGTGAAAGACTTGGGGAACCGGGTCAGTTGAGTGACAGAAATCCTGTTTGTCTGACCCACAAGCATGTCTGTCAGGAGATTTTGAAGTCATAGCAACAGAAATCTTCCCATGTCACATGAGCATCGCCTGAGAAAGCGAAAGCAGAACGTCAATTAGTGATGTGGAACACCTGAATGGTGCAGTAATGACAGGATGGTCACAGTTTGGAATGAGGAATCCAGCTTTCTGGCATTTTGTATGTTTTCAGTATGTGGTAGTGATTCTTGTTTTTCTCCATATCTCCAGGATAGCCGTTCTGAACACGAGCGCCAGTATTTATTTAGTCAAGGTCATGGCTTTGCTGAAAACACGGAATTAATTAAATCTCCCAGGTAATGGTTTGATGATTTCCTACAGAAATTGCAGTAATTTGTTGGGATTGTTTTCAGAGTAATAAGCAGGTATATTCTTTAAAAGTCTGATCTTTGATAGTTCTATCCATGATAAAAATTTAATTGTTTAAAAAATAGAGTAACAAACTAGCCTTCAACTTATTCAGGTTGCTTTCTTTGTTTCCCTGTGCTCTGAGATTAAAACTAGTTGTTTTCACTTGGGATTGTAGCCTCTTGTATGTTATCGCAACCCTGCGTTTTTGGGACTGTGAATACTGTAAAGGAAAAGTAAACCAAAACCAGCTTCTGGTTAAAATAAATTAAAGCTCTGAAGACAATAACTTCCATTGTTAGCAAATCTTACAAAACTTCCTTTTGTGATTTGTGAGAGACGCCTAAAACTACTTGAAACTTGTTTGGTTTTGTTTCTTGGTGACTGCAGCTATACAGGAATCTTCCCATGATAGAGTCAATACTAATGTTTCGCTGTGATCTCGTACAGCCGTGGCCCGAGCAGTAGGAAAGTGGCAGACTCTGTTCAATGGTGTGGGTGTCTTTTTCTTAACATCTCAGTGGAACAGAGCTAGGTGTTCTGAGAAGTCTTTTGTGTCTGATTCTTTCCTCACAGAGACTGGTAATTACATGGGTGGGAAAGATTTTTTGCTTGTTGCAGGTGTGATTCTCTCTGTCTACGGGACTTCACACGACCCCTCTTACTGCTTTGTCAGAGCACCTGTGTTTTATGTATTTACTCTTGCAGTTCCTCTGTTCGGACACCCCTTCTGTACAGAAAAGTTGGTATTCTGACTCCCGTTTATTTCATACCTTCTCTTTGGGCAGAGGAATGTCAATAGCTTTTACTAGTACTGAATTTTACAGAGGAAGATGGCAGAGGAAAGGGGAATGCTATCTTTTCAGGCTAATGTTTGCTTTGTAGATTCACACAAGTAGGATTGCTCTAAGCAAGAAATAACTGTGCTTAAACTTGGGAAGTCCCAAGACAAGCATTTTAAGGATGTGTTTTCTTTTCTTCTAGTGAATATTTAATGATGCTGATGCCTCCAAGCATAGAGGAAGAGAAGTAAGTGTTTGTACAGAATGTTCGAAGTCCAAATTGGCTGGATGCTCTTTTTCATGGGCTGCAAATCTGCTTGTTTATCTGCAGTGACAAACCAATGGCTCCAAGCAATGTGCTTTCTATGGCCCAGCTGAGGACTTTACCCCTTGCTGATCAGATTAAGATCCTGATGAAGAATGGTTTGTAGCTTTTGTAACACATTTGCACTTTACTTTGTGACTTCTAATTGCCTCAGATAAGGTACCTCTCCTAGTAGTACCAGTTCTGTCACCCCACCAGTCAGTCTGGTGCTCTGATTCTGTGAAGAATCCAAATTCCAGGCCTTTCCTTAAGAAGACCTACTGTGCAGAGCAGAGCAGTAACATCAGATCTTGCTGCTGATCTGTATGTTTGCAATCAACCTACTCTTAGAATAATTTCTAATCTGATGACAGCTTTCTGGATACATCTATTTCAGAAGGTATCCCCTAGAATGTGGGGTCTGAGCGTGAATCATAAGTTGAAGGCTAATGCAAAAAGCTGCACTTTCTGGGAAGCTTTCAGTAATACGCACTTCATGAGTGTAATCGGGGAGTTTTATTTTGTCTCTTCAGAGTTACTATCTGATGAGATCAAATCATGGTAACTGCCTCAGGAGCTTCCTGTCTTGTCAGGTGTCTTTGTTTCCAAAATTGCGTAGATTATTTTATTTTATTTTATTAATGCGTTAATTTGGGACCAGTTAAGCTAATCAAGTTTGGTACAACACTAGCAGATATTTTTAAAACAGATGATGACTGTAGTGCAGGAAGGGACTTAGTAGAACTTAGGTTTGGGTTTTTTTCTAAGATACAGCTTTGAGCATGAGCTTCAACATAAACCGTAGTATCCCAGATTTATAAATCTATGTCTTTATCATATGCATTGAAGACACCTTTAATCTGGTGTGTATTTTGCCTTTCAGTGAAGGTCATGCCATTTGCAAACCTGATGAGTTTGCTGGGCTCTGGGACTGACTCTACGGCAGTTCTCCGCTGTATACAGCAGGTGGCAATGCTGGTCCAGGGAAACTGGGTGGTGAAGAGGTATGGCTCGTCTTTGTTACTGGAACATGGTTTCCTGCTTTAAGAAGAGGATCAGAACAATGGATTTTATATGCTCGTGTTCCTTGTGTCCCAAAGTAGCCACGTGCTTAACTCACAGTACTGTAAAATCTTGCTTTAATGTTTGGTGCTTTTTAGTACAGTCAGATACTCAAAATTCAAAGGGTTGAAGTTAAAGGATAGTACCTTAGTACCTACCCCAGCTAAAATCATGGCTGAGCAGTCGTGTGATGTGTATTTGCATTTGAGTTATGTCAGGTTTTCGATGTTGCCTTCACTCATGTTCTTTTGTGAGAGGACTGTCGCGAATTCTTCCAGAGATCAGTGTCAAATATAAGCACAGAAAATGAAACCAATGTATTTCTTAGCTAAATTCAGTCAAAGAAAGATCTTTGTGCAGTCACCTTGTCACCTGCTGTTCAGCGGATGATGTTCTTGTCAGCTGAAAGCTACCCTCTAGAAGGCATTACTCACTTAATAAATCAAGCGTGGGGTACTGAGTGTACCACATGAAATGGATTCTGTATCATCCTTCTGTTTATTAGGATAAAGCATCCCACTGGGAATTTAAGTCTAAACTGCAGTATGGGGTTTTTTTTACCTGGGTGGAGCACTGCATGCAGAGAATTATAGTCTCTAGAATAGCTCTCTGTGTTAAGATGAGTGGTACCAGCTACCAGTCCAAGTTTGTAAGCAAGATGTGTTTCAGCTATTGTGATACATGCCTTTGTTAACAATGTGAACGGATTTTACAGCAACCCATGCTGTCCCTCCAGCCGTTCCAGAAGGAAGCTGGAAGCAAGTTAAAAGACAGCATATTAGCATTCAGATTGTTTTTATGTTATAGCTGATTCTTTGCTACTAGTCCAAGGAGGATGTGTGTATCTCTAGTAGATGTGGTGTGTTTGGAGTGGTTGGGCACAGAGCAGCACATGGACACATCTGAGCTTTAAATAGAGAGGGGACCCATTTCTTTGGCCTGGGTAGGATCAAGATCACGAACCTGGGTTGCCTGGAGGCTTTGGAGAGCATGCTAACAAATGTCATCCAGTTAGTCTTGCAAGCAGACAAGGACGCAGGGTAGTGTTGGTCTCAGGGCTGTTTGGTTCGAGCATGGTATTGTGTAGTGTTTGAGTCTTAAGCCCTTGTTTGGGAAGGAAATAAAAACCCCTTATGCCTGTACATCAGCATTTTGGAGGCTGCATACCACGTTAGCCTAAGCATTTCTTAGGATCGTTCTGATCTTGTTTACACTGATCCAAGGGGGAGAATAGGCTTTGCAAGAACAAAGCAGAGCTTGTACCTGTGTTGCACACACCTGCTAGCCACAAGGCTATGCTTTGCTGGTGTAAGCTTTTTTGCACTAGTGTAATTGCAGTGATGTAATTACATCAATATTAATTCCTTTAATGAAAACTATGCTTTGGATAAAGGTATAATTTAACTGCAAAACAGGGAGGATGTGTTTGTTATGTTAATCTTCACCAATGTCGTTTTTCTGGAGTACCTAGTAACTAATCCGTCTTCCTTTTTAATTAACAGTGATGTCCTTTACCCAAAAGATACTTCTAGTCCGCACAGTGGAGTCCCTGCAGAAGTGCTCTGTAGAGGGAGAGACTTTGTTGTAAGTATAGAAGTATTTGTTGTTTTTAAAGGAAAACACAGGTGAAGTTTGCCTGAGAGGCCAACACATTGCAAAACTCCGCTCTACTGCGATAAGGTGTTTCCTCCAAAGAAATTATTTGTACTTTAATCCCAAAGGTGTTATTACAAGTCTGTCATGGGAGTGTTGGTGTAAATTGACATTGTGGCTGACGGGCAGGTTCAGATTGTCTGTCATTAACAGTATTCATCCCTTTATAATACATGCTGCAGAACCCCTATCACATAGCCCCCACAATGCGGGGCATACAGAAAAGCCAGGACTGGATAATGAAGTGCTTATTTCTCCAGATATATTCCTGTGGGCTCAGGACCGTGAGATCTCATGAGGGCAGTGTGGGTAAGCCTTGTGTTCTGTGAGCATGCACTGTTGGCCTTTAAAAAGGACTTTATTCCCCAGAGCTGCTAATCAGTGAAAGGACTTTGTTCCCAGGCACCTTTTGTGAGCAGTAGCTGCACATGGAAGTTGAAATGAATACAGGTCTTGTAAACACACACATAACCACAGCAAAAAGGAACAACCTCTGCATTGTGTTTATTTTTGCTAACCATGGAAAGAATTAAGTTCCTAAGCGGTTCCTAAGTTCATATTCAGTTTAAGGCTTTTACCCCATCAAAGAGAAGCTGATGAGTGCATTGCTTTCATTTTTTTTCAGTTAGACCTGTCTGTTCCCCTTGTTTGCAAAGTTTGATTATGAGATTTAGCTCTACATGGAAGCATGCTGTGCAAGAGACTTTAAGGATATTGCAGTACTAGTGTAAGATAAAACTGATGGTGATTGAAACTGACTTTTTTATTGTGTTTTGATGTCTGTCCGAGACACTGCCATATGGAGACCTGGATTCAGGTGTGACTTAAGTCTTTATGACACAGCAGATTAGGTGACACGTCGTGTGTAAAGTTCTAGGGACCAGAAATTATTATGCTCAGTTAAGTAAGTGGTAGTGTTTTAGCGATTAAGATGTAAAGATAAATTATTTTCATTTGAATATACCTTGATCGAGAAGTGGATCTGGGTTGATCATAAAGGCAAGCAATTTGCTCATTAGCTCTGCCGCAGGTAAAAAGTTAAAATGTTAGAAAATAGAGAGCATCTCCATCTGTGGAGAAAACGTGTTCTCACTTAGAAAGTGAACTTTATTTCCCTATATTTATTTGTGTAAAGTGATTAAAAAGGTTAAAAAATATTTATGGCCAGTAGTGTCGTATGGTGTCCGCCTGTTCCATGCTGTACTTTGGGGAGGAGGAAAAGTAATTTGTGTCTTTGCTGAAAGCTGCTGTTTTTTCCCCAGATTCTCACATAATAAATTCAGAGGACATGAGTACTATTGGCTGTAGTTGAGGGTAAAGGGCATGATGAGAAATGGCTGCCTCAGAGTTGTGTGTGTGGAGAGCTGATAGATACAATTCCTTTGGACAGCAGCTTCTTGTGCCTTAGAACTGAAATGCCCTGTGCCCTAAAGTGAGCGTGGTGGTTTTGTGTGTTTGTGGGCAGAGAGAAGCTGAATCAGAGAAGGGTGCATAGATGACATTGTAGGGCAGGAAGAAATTGACAGTAATGAGATTTTGAATTCTTCGTGACATTATTAATACACGCAGACTAAAAGAAGTTGTAGTCTACTTAAATGGAGACAGGAAGGAATCGAAGGTCATGTTCAGAGAGTGTTCTGCCCAGGTCCTCGTGTATCCTGTTAGCCTACTCTCAGCAGCTGCCTCTCAGGATGTTAGACCTTAGGAGGTGCTTTGCAGAGCACCTAGCTTTTACATGAACCGGGGGCAAGTATGTGAGTGACAGGTCATCTTGGCATAACTGTGACTGTGATGTGCATTGAAGAAGGGAATGGGCACTTTCTAGGGGGCTGTGTGTGGAACGGAAGCAGTCATCAGCCTCTACAGGCCCCTACGTTAACTCAAGTGGATGAAGAGTTTCTTTAGGTTGATGATTTTGTATGTGGGAAGCTGAGCCTCAGGTGTGACTTCTGGAGTCCCAGCATTGCTACAGTGGATCTTTGGGTTTTTGGAAGCTAAATGGAGTTTGAGTTTAAGAGATTCTTCATAGCTTTTGTAGTCACAGGTTCACCAAGGCAAACTGTGGACTCTCAAAGCTTTTGATACTGTGATCATGGCCATTTGAGGACAGAAGAGGCCAGAAGGTGTTTTCCACTATCTGACCAAGAATCACCTACGTCCACGTTCTTGAATGACATGGGGTTTCCATTTTTCTGGTAACACCATTGAACAGGGTCATTACTACAACCTCAGTAAAGCAACTGCTAAATACAATTACTAGGTTTTTCTCCTTTATTGCCTTCCTAGATGTGGAAGTTCACGCAGGACCGCTGGGTTGTGAGAAAGGAAGTGGCAGCAGTTACAAAAGTGAGTGATGTTTTTTCTTCCTAAACGAGAAGTTGGTGATAAGTGTTGGGCATTGTCTGTAGGTCAGTAGTGAGTGGATGCTGCTGCAAGCTTTTTCTCAGGTTCACAGCGTGTGCATTACTGCTGACTTTCAGTGTTGCTCACCAGGTGTGCCTTCACTTTGTGACAGGTATAGATACATCCTCTTTTTGGCAACGTTTCGAGCAGCTCCCCAGTTACCACAACTCCACAGGATATGACTGGCCTTGTAGCTGAGCCACTGGAATGTATCTTGTTCTCTCATCTGTTTCAGTGGAAAGCCGGACACAGTTTGAATTAAGCTGATGGATTGTGCACCAAAGCAGATGCGTGCTTGTGCAGTCCACACTAGCTAGCTACTCTGCTTTGGGTGTGTTACAAAAGAGCAACTCTTCTGTTGGCATTTGCTAGTTGTCAATATTGAATAAAAGCTTTAAAGCAACTCAGGCACCTGAATGTTCTGTTAAAACAGGCAAATGAATGAGAAACATTAAGTAAAGAGGACGGAAAATTGTTTCCTTAAAATGCAGTAAAATGATAAAACATGAGTCAATTTATGCACAGACCATATATTTTTGGAATGTAAGATCCAGCGCTGCTTAAAAGCTGTGTGTGTGTGTAGGTGCAGCTTGTCTGACCTGCAGCACTAAAATAAGATTAACATTGTAGAATATGCTTCTTTGCCCAATAGAGTCTTTTCATCTCAGTATGGAAATTCCCTTTTCGTCACAAAACATGCCATGAGCTATTTGACTCTCAGGTGATTAATCACCACTGCTCTCTGAAGTCCTGTGCTTTTAACATTGTGTGAAAGTGTTGGTGCAGAGAAGGTTGAGTATCTCTGACTTAGCCGTGTGTGTATTCATGGAGGTGCCCCATCTATCTATCTATCTGTCTGTCTGTCTATCTATCTATCTATCTATCTCTCAAATCAGCCCATCTCTTCCTGTCTTGTGGAGCAAAGCCCATTGCTGCATGGTTGCATATGTCCTATGTAAATTGACTTCCATATTATTTTTGCTTTTTCTTTTAGCTTTGCCCAGAAGATGTGAAAGACTTCCTAGAGCACATGTCTGTGGCAAGAATAAACAAAGGCTGGGAGTTCATGCTGCCTTATGATGAAGACTTTGTTAAGAAGCATCCAGATATAGTTCAGAGGCAACATATGCTGTGGATGGGCATTCAGGCCAAGTAAATGACTTACTTTATTTTGGGGAATAAGATAAAAACAGAGGGCTATCTAGTACAAAGTTTATGTAGACACTGATAGTTAATTTGATCTGTGTAGCCTTGAAGGTTCCCCCCCTCACATTCACCAGGCAGTGGTGTGGTGGGGGGTATAATGCAAATCATTCCTGTTCCTTGGCTTCCTGGAGAAATTGAGTATTCTAACTAATGGCTAAAGCTGGCGTGGCTGCATGCAGGCATAACAACTGAAACTGTCCTGGTATATTTTATCTTTGTTTTTCAGATTAGAAAAGGTCTATAATCTCTTAAAGGAGCACTTGACACCAAAGAAACAAGAGGCACAATCAGGTAATGATCCAAGCGGAACATCTTAAAGCACATGCATCCTTCCATATTCCAGGGTGATGTTTTGGAGTTCCTTTCTGGTTTTGAACATGGTGGGGACTCGTCTTGCTTTGTTTGATATTTTTCCTTTCTTGCTATTTCCTCTGGATTATTTGAGACAGATCTTGGTCTTTATTGGCACCGCTGATGTTGGGGTGACACAAGCTTACTGTAGCATCCTTGTAGCAGAGCAGGGAGGATTCCTTGGCACTGGGGTCTTGTCATTTGATACTGTAAAACCAGCTGGTTCTGTTATCCACTTCTTTATTTAAGGCAGTTTGTATGGCGTAAGGGTGCAAGCAGCTCCTGAAGAGAGGACAGGGCCAGTGCACAATTAATTCTCACCTCTCAGTTTGCAAGCTAATGTGCATGAGGTGATTTTTTCATTTCCCCTGATTTGCACTGGGCTTCCTGTGGTGTGGTTGAGGGCTGAGCAATTAATGAGGAATGCGTTTGGTAGGGTGCTGTAAGGAGGTGTGAAGTCGTCATTTTGATATCCTTCTCCACCATGGATGCCAGTGAGAATATTAAAGTAGCTGCTCCATAATCCTAAAAGATTGTGAAAACTTGAGAATCCAGAGAGTTTTAACGAAGCATTTGGCTCATTGCCGGACACTGGAGCCAATGGAGTACAAGTGGAACTGACAAACGAGCATACGAATCCATTTCAATACCCTGTGTCTGATCTGCTTGGAAGGATTAGGTGTTGGGTTGTTTGGAGAGGATTAGCGAGCCTAACAGCAGAGGAGGTAACAGCATGTGTGCTGTGCATGCTTTTACCTTAAACACAGCACTCCTTCATTTGGCATTGAGACTGGCTTCCTCTGCTTCCAAGACACCACTTCCTTTCACCTTTGGATAGCTGGATGTGGAGAGGACATGGGGGAAGAGGCACAGGATTGTATGGGAAGGGACTCCCTCCTGTCCCTTTCTCCCCATCACTGGGTAATAATACTTAGGAGATGGTCTCAGACTTTCATACTGTGCACCTCACACTAAAAGGGTGCTCAGGTTCACTGTTAACCCCTTCACTCTCCTCAGTGTACCTATAGGACATCCTTATGCTGGCTCTGGCAGTTGCTGCGACAGGCCCCACCAGCCAACAGAAACTCAAAAAAAAAAAAAAAAAAAAAAGTTGTTGGGCAGAGAAGCATTGGGTCACAAGTAGAGGTGTTCGAGGAGCCTGTATCCTGGTTTCCTGATTTGCGGAAAACGTCCTAGTGATTGAACATGTACACTTTGTCTTTGCTTCACGTTCCTTGACTGGAACACCCTTCCCCAAACATCTGGTTTACAGTTGTCAACATCTTTATCTTTAAAAAAAGCAAACACCACCACCACACCCCAAAAAAAAGCCACCAAAAAAACCCAAAACTAAAGTAAAATCTAATCAACAATCTGGGTTTATGCCTTAGATTTCACAAGAAGATGATGTTTCCTGGTTTTATTTCACTGTGAGCTCTTCAAGAAACATTCTGCAACACTAGAGCCCTGGTTATGGTGGGATTTATGGTGTCTTTTGTTTCTTACTAGCTCGTCCATTGCTGGTTTCTGGGGAGCAAAGGGTCAACATGGCTAAAGCAAAAGTCAAGCAGAACTATGGGCAGCTGGAGAAGGATTTCCAGAAGCAAAAGGCAGAGATGAAATCAAATGACACCTCAGCCAAGATGGATGTTTCCAATATCCGCATTAAAGAGGAGCCTGTGAGTGATGAGGAGCCGATGGATACCTCGGCTTATAAGGGCATGAACAACGGCATTGTCAATGGCCTCCATGCAGAGGAGGACTCCACGGACTCTTTAAATGGCCACTTGCCCGGAGGCTGCATTGACCGGGTAGCCCAAGAACTGAAGGCTTTTGTGTCGTCAACATTTAAGAAACAATTTGTACTCACCCTGAGTGAGCTTAAACGGTTATTTAACCTTCACTTAGCCAGTCTGCCTCCGGGACATACGTTGTTCAGTGGCATTTCGGACAAAATGTTACAGGACATGGTGTTGGACACTGGCTGCAAACAGATTTTGGTGCCTGTAAGTATGTTTTTCCCTTGGTGTACTTTGGGGAGGAGAGACTTGGGGAGCAGTTAAACACCTGAGCTGTGAAATGTGTGTGTCTTGTGCTGGTGGTCTGGAAGAACAGATGTTCTCCGAGTAACTGTCCAGTATTGGATATGTTGAAGCTGCTGGAGGTTTGTCTGGCATCCTGCTTCAGGCAGGCCCTGCACTCTGCTTTCTTTGCTGCGTGGTATGGTGCATAGCTTGGTTGTCTTTGGGGCTCTGTTTCTGCGTCCACGCTGTTGGATCGCAGTGACTCATTGTCCCAACTCGCTTCTGTTAACATAGAATCATAGAATGGTTTGGGTTGGAAGGGACCTTCAAGATCATCTAGTTTCAACCCCCTGCCCTGGGCAGGGACACCTCCCACCAGCCCAGGCTGCTCCAAGCCCCGTCCAACCCGGCCTTGAACCCCTCCAGGGATGGGGCAGCCACAGCTTCTCTGGGCAACCTGGGCCAGGGGCTCACCATGTGATCTAATGCAGTCCCAGATTCCCATCAGCTCTTCCAGAGTTGTACAAGCTCCTTCTCTCAGGGACCGGGACACAGGTGGGGGAGGAGAGGTGGCAGTGACTGCCTGGGAGCAGCAGGGCACACCCAGCAGAGCCCTCTGGGAAGCAACAAACCATACCTGCAGCAGGTTTCTTCGGTCAGTCCTTTCCACCTAGACTTGTGGAGAGGTGTCTTTGTTTCTTTGTCTTTATGGAAATGACGTGTGATTGCATGAGACAGAGACAGGTTTGTGTGACAGTAGATTGCTTAGGAAAGGAAAAGGAATTTGGCATCATGGGAAAGAGCCTAAGAGGGAATTAATTTTACAAGACATCTGGCAGTGGTGATTGGGTCGCAACTAGAAAGAGTTTGGGAGTCAGCTGCCGTTGGGGAGAGAGGGAAAGAAAACGTGTGAACTGCTCGGAAGAGCAGGCAAGGCAGAAAGAGGAGGAAGCAGGCAGGCTGACAAGAGGGAGCCTGGAGCATGGGGGTTGAAACCCAGCTAAGGAATAAAGGTTGCTTCTGGGAGGCGCGCAGAAATAACACGTTCAGTCCTGTGCAAAGTACTTGTTGTGGCACCTGGGAACCAAGTAACAGCCTTGAAATGCCACTAGGGAGACCACCAATTTCGGTACTTTCTGCGTTCTCTCTTGACAGCTTCCAAGTCCTGGGGTAATGTTTGCCTGGAACTGCCTCGGTGCTGGCGAGGCGCTCCTTTGTACGCGGTGTAATGCGTGCATTTGCCATGCTGATGGTAAATAGCTGAGGGCATTGCTGCTCTGTTACTTGGGACTGGGACTTGTTTGCTCTGGAAATTTGGGGATTTGGGAAATTATTCCATCCACTCTTTGCTTAAAGGCTGTGAGGAGTGAAAGTGAGATAGTTTCTTTTTTCAAAAAACAACCAAAATAAAATCCTCCTGAAGATAGGTGGTTGGGAACTTCCTTCTGTCTGGAAAACCCTGTCACAGGAGACGTGCAGAGGTGTACAAGTGGTGACTGGAACGTCTCCTGCTGGAGGTCTGCTCTAAGTTTTAGTTCTGCTGACCCAGAATTTACTGCAGAACTTGAGATCTTGTACAGAAGCCTGTATAAGCCTGTACTGTTACTAGCAGTGTACATCGTTTCCCCCAAGCCTCTCCCGATGCTCTGTGCAGACGCCAAAGGGTCCCGGGGCTGGTTTTGCTCTGTGCATGGGCTCGTATGCTTTGGTGTTTCTTGATTGTTCCCCTGGACAGTTTCGTCACAACACTACCAGGGCACCTGAGCTCAGGGAAAACCTGGAGGGTTGTTTAGCGTGGGGTTTCACAGTTGCTCATTAGTTTTCTGTAACTGAAAGTGCTTTGGTGATAAAAATCAATGATCTGAGGTAATTAAAATTATGTTATTATGTTCTGTGGGGGGTGAAGACACTCATAGCTTGCATGCTGCCCTATTATAGAAAAGATGGTGCTGAAAATGGCAATTGAAACTTTATCAGGGGAATGCAGGATTTGTTATAAAGCTGACCAACTGCACTAGGGTATGAGATAAATAGTATTTGTGGGGAGCCAGAAGAGACACCGCTCCAGCTGCCAATGGGGCCGTGGGGAGGCCTGCAGGGTGCTGTGCTTGCCTGCGCCGTGTAGCCTCCTTGAGTGGGAGGGAAAAGCATACGTAAAGAAGCAGCGAATCCTGGGCAGAAGCACCCAAGTGCAGGGGGCTGCTGCCGCCATCCCCCAGCAGACCCCATCCTTGTCCCTATCCCCAGGGTGGCGCGGGCTGAGCCTGCGCAGGAATCTGCCTCCTGCGCATCTGCACCCGTTCCTGCAGACTGTGGGTGTGCACAGGGGGGGGGCTCCTGCTGGCTCCCTTCCTGTGGTCTGTGGAGCAGCAAGCTTCTGCCCAGATCTTGAGGATATTTTTGGGGCATCAGGAAATAACGTAAGTGTTGCCGACGTCCTGCCTGGCTACAGTAACAGGAGAGGAATGCGGCCCCGCACTTAGGGTGAACGCTTTGGGCTAGTGCCGATGCCAGGCTCCTGGAGAGGTAAGCTCAGTGGTTTACCTCTAGGATTATTCCAGCGGGTAAGTTTTTTTCTGGCAGACTTGGCCCCTTTCTGTCTGATTTAACTGTAATGGAGGCTGCCTGGCAGCAGGTGTGTTCAGAGCGTGCTCAGAGAGATGCATCCCAAATCCAGGGGCTCCTCACAGAGAGCTTCCCTTTCACTGGGGCAGCCCTGGGGACCAGGGGCAGCGGTGCATCTCCTGAGAGCCCTGCACTAGCGCTGGGGCTCGGAGCAGGAGGGGGCACAGGGCAAATATTTTAAAGAAGGGTTTTAAGGCAGCGGAGAGCTGTTTCAAGGTGAGGCTGGAGAGATTAAGATAAAATGTCAAAGGGACAGCAGATGGCAAGACAGTAAAGCTTGCACACGTCTCTGAAGAGTCGCTGGTGGCATTTCCCGCTCCTGGGGACAGGCCGTGCGACAGCAGGGGCTGTGGGCAGCAGGGTTTGCAGCAGTTTGGGAGGAGGGGATTCTGTGGGGTTTTCTCCCCAAGTTAGTATTGCGTTGGTCTGGAAACAGTTTCCTCCCAGAAACACAGCTGGTTTTCAGAGGTGTGGCTGAGGCGGGAGGAGTTTGTGCTCTCTCTCTCTGTTGAGAGACTTTCTCTGAGCGAGGCAGCTTGTGGCCAGGTGCTCCCGGTGCCCTGCGCTTTGTCTGTCGTGCTGCAGCTTCTTCTTCTGGAGGGAAACTGAAGTACTTGATTCTATCTGTGTTGAAAGCATACAAGAGAGATTATTCCTCAAAAGCGAGTGTTCTTACAAGACGAGAACTATGTCGGGTGTTGCGAGCCTGATAAACCTGAATCCTGGCTCTAACCCAGGTGTAAAGCCTTGTTATATTCCAGACATTTGGACCAACGTGAGAGCCAAAGTTGCTAATCCCACCAGGCAGCTCCCACTGGAGAAAACTCTTGCCCTTTGCAATAAGTTCAGAGGCAGAGCGTGAAAGCAAAAGCCCATCTTTCACTCTGCAATTCACAAGTCTTTTGGCGTGGTGTGATAGAGTCTGGCAAGAAAGGTTTGGTTTGTACCAACCACCAGGATCGAGGGATGCTGGAACAATCAGGACTGGCTTGTTAGCTTTTCACAGATGATTGATTTAGGTTGTCTGGGCGGTTAGCAAGGAATAAATTGTTAGTGACAGACAGGAAGAGACATGTCAGGAGTGAAGTCATATTCCAGCATTGCTCATTAGTCACTGCTTTAAGGGGAAATTTTGAGGCAAATGGATGATTCGAGGCATGGAGTGGAGGCAGTTGTGTTCCTTCCTGTGTGCAGGGGTGTGTGAGGCCTCTGCCTCAGAAAAATCAAATGTATTTCTCTAGCTTGGCACATGATAAAAAAAACCAAAACAAAACAAACCAACAACAAACAAAACCATTTCATTTTTGGAGCCTGAAATGAGCAAGCGTCTGGTTCACTGTTCCATCAGCATTCAGTCTTCAGGAGTCCTGTAGTATGCCCCAAAACAGAGATGACGAATACAGCAGAAGCACAGTGCTTGTCAGTAATGCTGACTTGGAATTAGTGAAGCAGGTAAATACAGGATAGAGTCTGAATCTCTAAAACCTGCCACTGTAAATGTAAAAACCTCCAGAAAGACCCTGCAACGCACTTGGTGCCCTCAGTTGAATACTGCTTTGGATGGCCTGGAAGCAAACACTTCCAGGACATCTTGCATGAGATACTGGCTAAGGTCCAAGCCTTGGGATTGTTCTGGTGTATGGTCGTTGACCCTGCACCTGTGGGAAATGGTCACCATGCAAAATCCACAGGATTCCAGTGTGCCCAGCAGTTCCCCTTTAAAGCTCTGAGGTGGTTGACATTGTGCCAGACATGGCGCCAGGGCCCCTGGTTACCCCACCGTGACCAGAAGCGTCAGTCAAACATGGCTTGGGTGTATCAAGGCACACATCGGGGTGCTCATCCCATTCCCTAGGCCATCGTTAGCCCCGTGTTAATTTGGGATCTGTGCTGCAGGCTCAGCCACCAGGACAGGTGTCTGCCCTGTGGCTGCAGGACAGGCCCTGCCTCAGGCGCCAGGGCTGCCAGAGCACAGTCACCCCTTCAGGTGCGGAATGGGAGAGGAGCTGATGTTGTTCCAGCAGTTCCCATTACATGGCAGTAATAGGTGTCCAGGGATGCTGTATCATAGGATCATTAAGCAGAACTCATTAAATAGGTGGTTATTTTTAACAGCCTCTCGTTCTCAGTTTCCTCCACAGACTGCTGCTTCACCAGATGAGCTAAAGGTCTATGCGCTTTGGGAAGCTGGTGATACTTATGATCAGGTAAAGATAAAAATGTGACATTCCCATATGTGTGCTTACTGAGCACTTGGCATTGTGTTTCTGGGACTGGTACAGCAGGTGTTTTTCAGCTTTTGGTATTGAAGTGTCTGGTTTTCAATATTAGCCTATTTCCAGCTGAGAGGAAGCTCTTAGCTCGCAGGGTCGTCATTGCTGTGTCAAGACAAGGCAGCGTGGGCAGAAACGACGTAATGTGTTGGAGATACTTGTCAGTAACTAGCTCAGCGGAATACAAATAATTTCGAACCTGTGAGGAGAAAGGACTCTGCGATGCAGGCCTTACACCAGGATCCAGTCCAATTTTTTTGGTCTTCTGATGGTAATGCAACATTAACCAGAGAGGAAATTATGTTGTTACCTGGTGCGTCTGTTTATACTTAGAATAGGAAATGATTACAGCATATGTGAGCATCTCCTGAGTTTTAATTGCTATCAGAGCAAATTAAGTGAAAGGGAAGGCGTCTAACAAAACATGGATGGGCAGTGTAACTCCCGTGTCCGTGCTCTAAATAAATTTTTATAGGAAAGAGTCAAGCAGTATCCAGCCTCCTGGAAGCACTTGAGAGGAATTTGTTGCAGCCCCTTCCTCACCATGCTCTTGCACCTTTGGAGTGCCCCAGGTCACAGGACGGGCGCAGGCCTGGCCATGGGGCATGAAGCGATCCCTGTAGAGCCCTCAGAGGCAAGGGCACGGCTAGAGCGCAGATGTGCACGGGATGGTTTTGGCATTACGAAGCAAGAATCCTCTGATGCAGTTCAGTGAATGTTTTGTACAGACTGAGGCATGTGCAGTTTGGATATATAGAAAGATAGGAATAATTGTTCTTCTCTTTGTATTTATGATACATTTTCTTTTAAAGCATCGCCAAGTGTTGCTTGAAATCTTTTCAAAAAATTATCGAGTGCGCAGGAACGTCATCCAGAATCAGTTGAGTCAAGAATGTGGAGAAGATCTAAACAAGCAGGAGGTGGACAGAGTGTTAAAGGTAAGTTTCTATTCCGTTGTGGGTTTGATCCAATTAATACATGAATTTTTAATGCTTGGTTTGAGCAAAGGATCGTATTTTACCTTGAATTGACAAAACAATTGATGTTGGAATGTGGACAAAGCCTGGTTTTCAGCTTGTTTTCTTAAAAATACACTTGTCTCATTCTACCTTCAATGCCTTCAAGGACTAGTGATTTTTACTCACGCGTTATTTTATATTATTGCAGCAAACCTTTATTTGTTATCTTGGACCAGTGGAGAATAGAGTGTAGTAAATGTGATACTTCAGAGTTATTTTTAAATAATGCAGAGTTAAACATTAAGGAGGTGGGAGGGTTCTGCACAGTGTTCTGAGTTTACCAGCTGACTGCTGTTGATTAATGCTGAAGAGCGCGAGTGCCACATACTCAGAAGGAAATGCGTTTCATTCTCTAGGAGGACGTGCAGCAGAGTATGGAGCAAAACCATAGCCAAAGCAAGCAGGCAAAGTAGTAGTTAACACATTTTATTGTGAAAGTTTATTGGAATCCTTTCATCTGTCTTTGAAGGCGCACCACGTACTTGCTAAAGAAGTTTAAGGTATAAAGTGCTGACCACGCAGCCCATGATTGACAAGCTTTAAAAGTCATGCAGGATGGCTAAGTGGAAGGCTGCCAACTAATGTAATACTTTAATCACTGTTGCTGGGCCTTTGCTCACTGTCACCCACTTCAGTAAGACAAGTGCTGAAGTACTTTATTACATTGGGATCTGGAAACGTAATAATAGCATATTTGAAAAATTACAGATCTGTTGATGTGATAGTGTGTAAATTGGTCGTGCTTGAAAAAACATGGTCATCTTGGCATTAAACTAAGCTCAGACATTTCTGCCTGCTAGACAGTATGTCCTGGGGATTGCCTGTGCTGGAGAGTTGTGAAGCGACTAGATGAGCTTGAGTATCGGCTCTCCTGGAACATCTAGACCATGTACTGGCATTAGTTTTTCATGACGCTGTTGCTATGTAACAGATAACCTATTTCTAGGAAAAATACCTTCCCCTAAAAAAGTGGGTACTGTTTTTATGTAAGTCATCGTGCCACTAGCCTTGTGTTGTGTGAGGCTTTGTAGCCTTGAATACATTTGTATTGAATACATTACCTTTGTTTCTGAAATAAAATTTAGAAGTAGGATTTAATGAAATAGGAAGATTCTCTGGCTTCTTTAAGCCACCAGAGATTGGATTCCTCTTTGAATGAAATTGGATTTGTTGACTCGTATTTCCCCATCTGCGTGTGCTCCTTTTTTATGCACAGAGGAACAGACTGACAGGGTTTGTATTTTTGCATCTGCAGATCAAGTCTGCAAACTCTCTTTCTAGCCTCCACACTTAATTTCTTATTTGTTTTTGTGATGTATGAGTCCAAAGACTTCAGGAAAAAAGATGTTTTTCCCTTTAAGCTCCACAGCATCAGTTCTGTAGCAGTACTTAAGCCTGTGTTGAATTACCTAAATGGGAGGGTGGGAGTAAAAGAAAAGAGAAGCCATCAGCTTAGAACTCGAGAGACTTGGTGCTCGTCTAATAGAAATAAGAAAATGAGACACAAGAAAACCTGCTTACTGAACTCCTTTGCTGTGGTGCTGACCCGCTGTAAGCTTAGCAACGTGCCCAGAATGCCGAAGCATGGTTCTGAGGTTTGGCAGTTCGCTGTCATAGAATGTTTTCTTGCGATGGCCTTCACGGTCCAGCCCATCCTGGTGCTCCCTTCAGTCCCCACCTGAGCGTCAGCCTGCATTTATCCCTCAGTCCCCCTTGTCCTCACCCCTCCCCACAACCTTTCCCAAGCTGGTTTCTGTGCCATCCCCACTTCCCCGAAAAACCCTAGCTTCTTGCTGCCATCACATTGTTTGTCCGCCTTGTGGCCTTTCAGCCTTCACCCTCCTGTGTTTGCCATCTTCACTTAAGCTCTACGATCTTCAGGGTGGGGATAAACTGCTGCTCTGGATTCGTGCTCTCTCTCATGCACTGGAGAGGGCACGTCTGTTACTGATCAGACTTACCGTCCCAAAGCCAGACAGTGGCTCCCAAAACCTGACAGACTTTCCCTTTCTCCCCAGGACTGCTGCGTGAGCTACGGCGGAATGTGGTATCTTAAGGGAACGGTGCAGTCTTGACGGCGGTGGTAGCGGTTTCAAGTGACCTCCAGGACGAAAGAGAAAACCTGCAGCGGGCGGCACAGAGTAATGCCGTGGCCTCGGGAGCGTGGGGCAGGATCTGACCTACTTTGGGGCACGTGGGCATTGCAGTCATTGACATCCCAGCGCACTCACACACGTCTTTGCATGGCCGCCTGGGTGCAAGAGCAACTAGGAAGACAACGTGGGACCCTGTCTGCAGCTTGATTAATCTGGGATTTCTAATGTATTTCAATTCTCGTTCTGTTTCGTTATTAAAAAATAAAACCATATACTGACACAGACATGATGGAAAATCATGGTCTAATACTTTATTTTGTAAGTAATGCCAATAAATTAAAATTGTTTACAAACATCCCAGTTTTTGTTAAATACCTAGATGCTCATACTTTAGTCCGAGCATTGTAATAGCCCTTGCAGCCCTCTTTATAGAGAAGACTGTCATATTCATGGAAACGTCAGGCCAGGGAGAGGGGAACAAAATCACTGTCTTTGAACTCTGTGCTACGTAGCGATTGTTCTCACCTGTTGTCTGTGAAATGAGTTATTTGGAAAAGCACCTACATTTGAAACAGATGTGGAACAACTACTGCATTTCTTTTATCGGTGTGGGTTTTGTTTGAGGGAGTTTTTGCATTACTGTATGCAAAGACAGGAAGGTAAGTAACCGAGCACACCCTCTGGAAGGCATCTAGCTGTAGTTATCACACGGCAACAATGTAAAACCTCTATTTTGTGTAATTTTTTTTAAATAAAATTTTATCTTGAAGGTCAGTTCTACCCCCGCCTTGTATTTGTCCAAGAAGAAATGGAAGCTGCACCTGTTCCTTTTATAGCCTGAAGGCTTACGGAGGAAGGAAAGGTCAGGAATGTTTTAGTAGGGGTTGAACCGCTTTACGTCATGGTCTTTAGGGGTACCGAGAGGTGGCTGTCACGCTAAGGGCCTGTTGCACAAGGTGCAGTAACTGATCTTTTGGTTATAGGTTTTTCATTGAAGCCAAACTGCAATGAGTTATCTTACAGGAATATCCTCCTGTAAGCATTCTACAACACGGTTACTTTACTGGTCGTGGTCTTTGCTATCATTTCCATCACATGAGAAGCACAAGGAGATTCTGTTTCATCTACTTACACTCAGAAAAGGCTGAGTTGGGTTGTGGTCTAAAGTAAGCAGATTAAGGTACTTAATCCAGATAAGACTGGCTAAGAATACTGTTAGCATGCTTATGGCATTTCACATTTCTGTGGAAAATAATCTATTTTTAAACTGCTAAAACTCTACCATAATAAACAGTCTAGTGTAGTTCAGTAACCACATCAATTAATTGGGAGGTGTTTTGATTTCAGGCAGGTGTTGCAGCCTTTGTCGTGGTCTGCTGTGTGCGCCCATGGCCGACAGCCCTCCTGCAGCCCCACGCCACGGCCTTGCCTCTGGCTGCACCTATAAAGCTTCTCTGCGGGAGAGCCACAGTCTGAGAGAAGTTACGAAGGCAGGACCCAGCCTTGGAGGGTTTTATTGCACAGTACGTACAGCCAAGTGTTAAAGTACAGTACACCCAGAGCTTAGCGACGGCACAGGTAGCCAAGGGGAAGTTACATTACAGAAGAATCAAGTAGTTCTGTGGGAATCAGAGAACATTTTTGATATTTTTAAAGCATAAAACCTGCGTATATACAAAGTGCTCTAAACTAGCCAACAGTAATACACCACTGAATATCACCTATTTAACCAAAAATTCTGAATTGCTTTTACCTGTCTTCTGGTCCAGCAGGTGTGGATTCCCCCTTCCCCTAAAGCGGTGAGGAATACTAGTAGTAAATAAATTGTGGCTAACAGCGTCATGCCTTTCTTGTTTAAGGTTACTGCCTTCCAGTATCTGAACTGGGGCAGACCCCCAGGTGATAAGGATCTAAGTGAGGGAGATCGTGACAGCACAGGTAACCTGATGGCAGAACAGCAGCTTTTCTCCTTTCTTTCCTCCCTCCCCTCCTTTTTGAACAGCAACGACAAACACAACTATGAGGAGAAACTACTTAGTTCCTGCTGGATTTCTATCCCAGACAGGCCTATCCCTTTCCACATAGCGTAATCTTTTTAAAATACAAATTTAATGTGAACTCCATCTGAGCTATGTAGGAAAGATGGCAAGACTAGATAATGCAGGTGCCATCCGCACCAAGTTTACTGTTTCCTGGTTGGTGCAGATGGGCACAATTACTAGTCAGACATGTAGCTTGACTGGATTATTTATTTGCCTAGAAAAATACTCACAAGATTCAGATTACCATTTTTAAATAATTTTCCAGAATGCGATACATGTTTTAGAGGAACTCCCACAATACAAAGTCTTAATACTGCAACTGAAGGACAGCTGTACACCAGCTAACGGGGTACAGTGTAAGGCTTACAGAGCTGCAACAGCAGCAGCTGAACGAAAGCTGAGAAACTGTCAACATTCTGTGTCGACTGTTTGGTACATCGCAGCAATTCAGACAGGCAGTAAGTCGGTTCCCAAGAACAGCTGACCAAATTAACTGTGAGACCCTTTATAAGGAGAAGGACGTCACCTTTCATTGTGCCTTCCCTCCCCTTAATCTCCTTGCCTTTTGTTTTCTTCACACTTTGAAGCAGTTTTACAGAACACACTTCTCCGTATTGTTTTTCAGAACTCGAATACATAGGAATTATTAGTGAGTGGAGAAGGAGAGGAAGAACAAGCGCGTGGTCCCCTGTTTCAGTAGGCTCTGTTCCGGTAGCGCCGTGTCCATCCTCCCACCCCCCAGGCAGCACGGAGCAGATCCACAGAAGCTGACACTGGAAGCAAGAGACAAAACAGTATCATAAGGTTTTACCTGGCCCGTCTCCTTCAAGCACTTGGGAGTCTGTGGTATGTAAGATTAAAAGCTATGCCACTATGTCAACACTACTACTAAAGTTAAATAGCTAAATTGCAAGTTTCTATCTTACCAAATACACATAAAAATGTACTTTGCAGACATTCCACCAAAGAACAGTAGGCCCCAAATAACATAGGAAATCAATTCACAGTATCTTGCCTTAAGACAAAGTGCCCTACATAAGAAACCATACCTAAAAAGCCAGGCGAACTTTACATCAAATCCCTTCTTAGTAGGAAGACGTTTCTACTAATCTGTGGGAGAGCTTAGCGCATGTGAAAACGTCGTATTGGCTTAAACCAAGCACGGTGCAGGCTGCTGTGCCAGCTCTCCACCTCCCTGCCAAAGCAAGGTCAGATAGACCCCTAACTTCGTTATCAAGAATCAAGGAGAGGCTGCCCATGATGCTGGTCAGGGGCTTTGGTTTTGTTAATTTTCTACACAGATGCAATCACAGGGCTAGATCATCACTGCGAACCAAAGGAAAGCCTTAGTCTGGCTCCCTGTGAGAACTCTTAGCTCCGTTATTTTTGAAGTGGACTAAGGAAACTAGCGTCATCTACTGCTCTGGCCAGAGATTAAGTGTAGTACAAAGTAATAGTGTAGTATTAAGCTATGATGTTTGTTTGCTTTACAACCACTAGTTTTTATAACAGTGCTAAATAACATTAAATCTACTGCTACATAGGTACAGGGAGACTAGCTGTTAACTAACTAGATTGTTCACTACAGGTCTACAAGCCAATTCAGAACATTCATTTTGAGTGCTCAAGAAACACATCGGTATAAGGGGGTCTTCTGACATTTCTATCAAGTTTTTCCCCTTCTGGACTAACAGATTAGCCGTCAACAGAAAACAGGTCATCAGCGTGTCCAGTGTTACGGCTGAGAGGAGAGGGACTTGTACTTAGCTCTGTGTTCATCTATTTCTTCCTTTGTTTTTCTGATACAGCTAAAAATTTCCTTGAAGAGTGCTTTATATTCAGGAAGAGCATTTGTGGAAGAGTCACTTAGCTCCATGTTTGTGAATTCTTGATTGCTAGCTGAAAGATCGTACTGGGTATTGCCCACATTTAGGTCTTTGGAATACTGCTTCAGCGTTTGTACAGCCTTGTGTTTCAAAGAATCTTCATCCATTTGACACTTCTTCAAAAGTTCCTCATACTTCACTTTCAGAGCATTATACTGAGCATCAACTTCGTTAAGTACAGAGATTCCTCGCTGCTTCACCGCTTCAGCTCTCCTAATGCACGTTTCTTCATGGCCCCTTAGAATGTCTCCCCCTGCAGCGCTGCTTAGGAAAGTTTCACTGCTGCTCCGTTTCAGTGCCTTCTTCTCAAGCTCCGACACAGTCAGAAGTCCATCATCTGCCGGGCTCTGACCAAGCTCCCTTTCTAAAGATTCCTTGAATGAAACGAAAAAGGATTCTGGCACCAATTTCTCTGCATTATGGAATGTGTTTTCAGACTGAAGTATTTGTCGCATTTCAGCCACTTCCACTTCCAGCTCCTCTGCACGAGCCCGATACAAGTCTGTATCAACAAGCCTCTGTTCAAGCTCACAGTTTTCTTTTACCATAAGACTATATTCCTCCTCCATTGTTACCCTTTTCTCTTTTTCTAGGTTAAGTTGGGCTTGCAGAACTGTAACTGCCTTTTTTAAGTTCTCATTTTCTTCTTCTAGAGGACTTAATTGACTATCCATTGAAGTAATCTTTTCTGCAAACACATGATCATAAACAAAATACCTGCAGAAAGAAAAATAAGTATTATCAAATGTAGGAAGTACAGCTGACCACACCTTCTAAAGTCGTCCTGTCCTGGGTAACTAATGAAAGATTTAAACTGTGTGCTGACACACCTCACAGTATGCATAGCGGTCATTTTACTAACCTATTAGAGTCCATTTAATAATCAGAACAGACTTTGTTAATACTTCCATGCCATCGAATCAAGCCTCTCAGCTTAAGCAGAATGGCAGCTCATTAACAGTTTCAAGTTACAGACGAGCTTATTGAATAACCAGACCTACAATTTAAGTTTAAATAACCATTGCCTCCATGCATCATGCGGTATTTGTGACACTCAGATTTTTTTTGCGCAGCACTCCACTCTTGTAACTTTTACCACTACCGACTGTGGAAACAAGTTTCACAGTTGGCAAGGCAGTTCTGCAGGATGGTACTTCCACAAGCCTTTGGCAGTTTGAAGGAATCCACTTAACTTTTAAATTGTCAAGAC
The DNA here is from genome assembly GCF_963924245.1 of Chroicocephalus ridibundus. NCBI lineage: Eukaryota > Metazoa > Chordata > Aves > Charadriiformes > Laridae > Chroicocephalus > Chroicocephalus ridibundus. Next base: position 57,716,038 of record NC_086291.1, on the reverse strand, counting down.
GTAACTTCTTTTTGCATGTAAGGATTTATTCTACAGTCCTACTTCCATGTACTGCTGAAGCCCAGACACAAAAGCCTGTTCTGCCTGTCTGTGCAGGTGCTTCACTTACAAAATTACCTTCTAGGACAGAAGCTAGTTTGAGCTTTTACCCCAGGTGATTGTCCTGATGGGCATACTAATGCAGTTCAGCTGGGTAGAACAGCTCTGCATTAAAAAAGCAGCCCAGAGCTCCAGATACCATTTTACCCGCTTAAGCATCATTTTAACCAGCTTAAGTTTGGGAAAGCTACTGCAGGAATTCTGCCGGCCTTGAAACGAAAATATCTACAGGCATCCATGAAAAGGGTAAGTTACAGAAAGTATTTTGCATTTGGGATACTTGTTTTTCAGATTATCTTGTGTGTGCTTTTATCTGAATGAAAAAAAAGTGGGGTGCAAATTGCTGTAAACTTTCTAGGCTACAATTTGATATGGTTGGAGACTTTGGGAGAGAACCTTTCAAGACAGAAAGTGGAACCTGCAGCTTCTCTCACACAAAGAGCAGTGAGGTCTAGAAGTACGCCAGAAGCAGTAGCAACACCACATGGTGCAGGACTATGCAGATGTTTTCCTAGTTGTGAACATTAGATGTTTTTCTGCTAACTTGACATTTGCACTTGTGTCTTAGTTTTTAAAGCTTTGCTTAAAATAATTTCAGTGTTCTCTTTGCTATGCAAGGTAAGAAGTCTTACTGGCGAAGGTCATACAGCTCCTTCAAACATGAGAAACTGTGCATTGATCTTGGCTGGTCAGATCTCTCGTGGCTCATCCGGCCTCGTCCAGACTTTTTCAATTCTTCTACTTGTCGCTGCAGGTCATCTATGTGTGTTTGCAGATTTTCAATAGTCTCCGTCAAGCTAAAAGGTGAAGGAGTACCATTAAAACATGCAAGCATTTAGTCGAGGACATGGGAATTTCCCATCCCCTCACATTGTAGTTTCTTCTCTGCAGGCTGCTCTTTGGCCCCAAAGACCCTTAAATAAAACTATCCTTTCAATTTAACAGTATTGTAGAACACCACTAGACAGAGACAGCCACCCGCTAACTACACAAATACACTTGGACTGCACTTTTTCATATATCGACTGGGGCAGGCAAGGGGGGATCCAGTAAAAGTTTGTTACCTTAATATCTTTTGTTGTGAAGCCCTGCTCTCCACAACAAGTTTTTGATTAGTGTCTTCAAGTTCTCTTGCTGTCACATCCAGCTGTTCATAGACTTTTGCATGCTGATCGTTCATCTGACGCAAGAGCTCCACTTGCTTTGTGAGGTACTGCAAGATAGTATTGCTGTTACTAGTTTAAACTTGACACAAAGACAGGACTATTATTCTGCATTTTTATTTACATTCATAGAAAAAGACTACTAAGTTTCAGAAATGTAGATTCCGGTGGTTGCCTTAGAAAGCGTTCAGTTGAAAAGGTGCTATCAGTAACTCAGCTTGCCTTTGTCGTGGTGGATCTCGCAGCCTTCTATCCAGAGGAGCTGGGTTTCGTTGTGCAAGCTGTTTACCTATCCTTGCTGCAGGCGGGCTTTTGCCAGTACTCAAGCCTTCTGGATTGGGTTTTTCTGTGCTGCAGCCATCACCGATAGAGCCTTGAATCCAGACTTCAACATAGCCCTCAACTGTCCACTGAGTCCTTCCAAAAGCTGCAGTGGGCTCCAACAGAAACTTTCTAACAGCATTGACCCGACAGGTTTCTTAGCATTAAAACTGAAATATTGGGTAGCACTATCCATAATTAAATTTCTTTTCAGATGACCTAAGTTTTGCCAGCCTGAAGCAGCATCAGGTTCAGCAGAACAGAATTTAGGTTGCGGTCAGACTTAAGACAGTATGTGGGCTACTATGTGTCAGGAAGCATCATCAAATTATTGAATTTAATCTTTAATTACTCACGGGGAATTATTCCAGTTACTGTAATCCCAAACAAAGGTCTCCTGCCTTTCTAAAAAATAAAACTCCACATGATGTGTTCTCATTTTCATCCTCTCTGGTTTTACAATTTACAATATAGACTGCTAAGTTTCTTGAATAACATCAGAAAGCTTGGAATTCTCGATCTAAGAGCAGTTAACAATCACCTAAGGCTCTTAATACAAGTGTCTCATATTGTCCAACCCAGGATAGGACTGATCCAGTTTTGAAAATCTACATGAGAATTTGCATCAAACAGACCTGAACGAGAAAACTAACCCTCTAAATCCAAAATACTTTGTTCTTACATAGAATTTAAGAAATATATTCTGTATTATTACATGCTACCTACTGAAATGTAAACTTCAAGTAGGAACATCCAGCAGACTTCTAGGCAGAATTCCTTCTCTCAACATAGGCCTGTTACATACTCAAAACTTCTAATATTCTACTTAACCTTTTACCTCATTAAAAGATTGGTGGGTTTACATTTTAGGCAATTTAAGAACAGATAATAAGTTAATTCGAGGACTAGTAACTGCTGCATACAGACTTCTAGAAGATCAACTTGATAGCAGTTGGCTAGATCCTTTTGTAGCCTGTGTGCACATGACAGAGGATTTACACAAAAATAGTATGTGGATTAGCAGCAGAATCTCAATGTGACCCATTTCAGATTAACTTTCCCTACTGGTTATTCTCAGAAGGAGCTGGAGGTCTTCAGACTTTGTTCAGCAATACGAGCATGGCTAAACACAGAAGCCAAGGCTTTGGTGCCAGAATTGCAAGTTACTGTTTACTGCAATGGGCTTTTGCAGAAGTTTCGGATGAATGGAGGAGCTAAAGCACCATTTTCTCCACCTTGCATCTCCAGTATCCTTCAGTGCTGGTGTTAAATTCTCCTGCCATAACCAGGGCACCAAAACAAAGTATAGATGTGGTAACAAATACTTTAGAAGTTCACATTTAATCTACCTCCCCTGCAACTGAGCACCTAATGTGAAACAGCAGTTGATGCTTCTTGCGTTCTACCACAGGACAAAAGGAGAGTCAGTATTTCTGAAGTCCAAGTGCTGAGAAGAGATTCAGACAGAAATGAAGTTGCCCTTTCAATCCAGCATTTATTACATCTACAATGACTAGTAGTGGCACACGTGTCAGCACAGAGGTCAGATGTAATGATCCAAGGCTGTAAAACGCTTAGTATATTAGCGTTTAATATATTAGATGTAATCTTAAGCATCCCAAAGCCTTTGACCCTTCCTTTTTAGTGACAACGAGGTAGTACAAGGTTCAGAATGACTTCTTATGCAGTTCTAGAATTTGCTACCCATAAGATGTAAATTAATAGGGAAAAAAACCCCAAAGATTTACACTGATGTACTGCACTGAAAAAGCTAGTCAAAAACACAGCAGAGTAGCTACAGGAACAGCTGAAAGATCACCTTTAGGTTACAGAGACAAGCACTTGAAAATTAGGAAAAAAAGCATAGAGACTGGATATGTCACTTGCACACATATCCTGTGCAGTGGGGTATCCTGCCTTGCCACAAAAGACAGAAATATAGATATGAAAACAACTGACTGAACTGCTTTTGCCAGCTAAGTAGTGCACCTCGCATATGCTAACTTCATTCCCGTTTGTTTCAGTGAATTCCTTTAACAGTCTCTTCTGCCAGTAACCTAATATATTCAGTTCCTCTACCTTGAGGTTCTCTCTGGGTATCTGAAGGGGTTCATTTGATTTTCCCTTTTGTACCAGAAATCCAGATGCAAGAGAGACTTTTCTGGAGAAATAAACGTTTTGAGTTGCTCTCACACTTCTAAACTGCACAGGGAAACGACAGGTGGTAGAACTGAGAAGACAGCATGTTATTACGGCAGATATGAATACAGCCCACAGGTGCTTTGACTCAAAAGAGTAAGTTGGGCAAATAAAGGTGCAGGCACTACTTATATCAGGAGCATCACAGAAACTGTTCTTCCATCTCTCTCCCCCTCCTCTCGGAGGAAGCTAACAGGATAACCCAATATACACTCCCAGCCATGTTGGGGGAGAGGAGAAAAGAGAAGAAAGAGGTATCAGATAAAGCCTTCAAAAAGTACTATTGCTCAAGTCTTGATTTGGTTTTTCAATTGGCAGATTATTGAGAGAATAAATTACTCTGTCACTGTCTGCAGTTGTCTGAACATACAAGGACTTGACCCTGCAACACACCAATCACAGAACACTGCTGGGAGGACACTTCTGACCGCTTCCTAGGCTGAAGCTCTCTTACGTAGTCAATAAACACTAACCCTCCAAAAAAGCTTAAGGAAATAAACTGGCTTAAACCAACAGGATATTACATCCTTAATGGCACTAGACTATTTCTATAAATGAATGCCACTTAGCAATAATATATTTTCCATATTTCAAGACAGCATGAAAATACAGCTGCTTATTACATAGCTACACTCAGTGAGCTGGGTTAGTTATCTATTGCAAAGTTATGCTGTGTTATTTCAAAAGGTGTGCTGTAACTGTGTTAAATGCTTCCTTAAACGTGGTTGTTCATACAGGTGTTGAGCCTGAAGTAGAACAGTATTTGTATTGCACCTTGAAGTGTTTGTCCTCTCTAGATCTTAAGAATTAATCTTTTTATAAAAACCATTCATGGCAATAAGTTATTTTTAGGTCTCTGCGTAAGTGAATACATTTTTTGTAATGCTATGGCACTAATCTAAATATCAGCTATTCCAACCGTTGTATCACAGAATGAGTAGGATAACAAAGATGACGTTTAGCACATAATAGAGGAAAAGAGCCAAAGTATGAGGTATAAAACAGAAGTATCTTATTAATTTAAAAAAAAACACACAGAAATTGTGCATAACCTAACAGAAATGCTGCATTTGTATTAACATTACTACTTTAAAGACACCTATATATCTGTAAGTATTAAGCTTAGGATTCTTTAAGTTACCTGTTACCACTAGAATAAGTGTTTTAAGTCTTAAGTTGCAGCTGCACAAAATTCACACACCGTCCGTAACTGTGCAAGTACTGCTTGCACAAAGGAACTCGGATTTTGTAAGAGTCTAGTGTATACCAGCCACAGCCTGTTCCCTGTGATTCAGAACCAAACTGAAATGCTGACTACCTTTCCAATATGTTGTCAGTCAGCAAAGTACTGAATATTTAATCATTTAATTATTAGAGACCATGCATTGCTGTCTAACAGCTGAAAAAAATTCATTATGCTGACAAGTAGTCAAGAACTGCAAGAACACAGGCAATATTAAAAAAATAAGTGAATAAATTTGCCCAAAATGGCCAGGTTTCTCCACCAGGTAACACAAAGATGACTGGTTTTGAAAGGATGGTTATGATTTATTTTTTTCCTGGAAAATACAAAACAATATATCCACTTATTATCCAGTATTTAGATACTTTCTAAGTGTTTGTTTTTGCTGTGTTTGTGTTGTGGGTGTTTTGTGTGTTTTTGTTGTTTTTTGGTTTTTTTTTTTTTTTTTTAATTGAGATAGACTTTAGTTCCACTTACCACAGCTCAGTTTAGTGGAAATATATATCCTCAGATTTTACTTAAGTCGCTCTCCTGCACTTACCAGCACTTAAATTTCGGTGCTGTAACTGCTAACAGTTTCATATAATAATTTATTAATTTATTTTTCATCATATAATTTAATGGCAAGATCAGCAAAGTTTAGCAATAAAATAACTGAAGTAACTTCTCTGTACAAAAAGAAAAATACCAGTAATTTTTTATTAAACAAGCCAAATCCAACATGAAGTTTAAGGGCACAAAGCTTCTGGCAATCAGACAAACAGTTCTAACTACGATGAAGCCTGTACAGGTTCTCAAATTCTCAAAGTAGCAGAAGTGGTTAAAGGCTGTTCAGTATTTTTCTTTAAAGTGTCCATCAGATGTCAAGAAATTCAGATCTCCATTTATGTGCTATTATGCTGCAGATCTAGGTGCTTTAATGCTTGGATCCTTTAAATATTTACCTCTATCTCCTGCAGTTGCTCTTGATTTGTTGCATACATTTGCTGTAAAGATTCTTCTAGTTCAGTGTTACGGTCCAGTAGTGTCTTCCCAAGCTCAGCAGCAAGGTGAAGATCTAAACAAAGAAATCATGTTTGCATGTAAGTTATAGAGCCAATAATATAATCTAATTTTAAAGCATTTTAATCAAATACTTGAGGTGGGTTTTTTTATGGATGTTGTAACTGCTTTAAGTTATTTCCAGTACTCAAAAAGAAAGTTAGGTTGTTACACGTAAGTAGAACATTCACATACCATCTGTAATGCAAGTCTAAGTCAGTCCTGAAACCTAGAAGATACTCTTGTTTCATGAAGCTTCCATAGTTCCTCCTTTGGTCCATCAGACGCATCCAGCCATCTTCTCTTCGCTTCCCACCATCTGCCTAGTACCGCACCAGCATCTCTACCCAAGGTGTCCATTAGCTACACTTCGCCATGTTTACAGCACTCAGAAGAATAAGCATAAAAGACCCTGTAAACGTTCATCAGGCTAGACCCAGGACAAAGCTGGCTGCACTCTTATTTGCTTTGCTGTTCTTCCCCATTACCCCTTCACCAAGGAGCTCGGGTCATACAGGACCAAAGTGCTAAACGAAAACTTCAGATGCTTTTTATGGTGAAACAATAATATCAAAAGACATAAAACTGATAAAGAGATGTAAGTATTCTGCTTTTCAAGCTCATAAACCTAAGAGACAAGAATGGTTTTATGTGCTCCAAAGCATCATTTTAAATGTCGTTTGTTCTCAGGCACTTAATCTCAATTTCACTTCAGTCATCTTCTATCACCTCCAGGGTGCAGTGACTGTAGTTGTTTCAAATGAAGAAATAAGTCATCTGAACACTCAGTTCCTTTTTAGAGGGAAGCTTGCTATCTGTTCAACAGCATCCGTCGTGCTAGACAGTCTATCTTATTATGTTTAAAGACACAAGTAATTTAAAAGCTAACATAATGTGACGAAATGAATCTTGGTGTTATTGCTAAAATTGCAATTACTCTGTGCAGGGTATTACATGTTAAGAATCCAACACATTTCTAAAAATCTCTAATTTTCCACCTCCCTCCCATCACGTGGACCATGACCACGTCATCTCCTGTGTGCATGTAATACAATCTTGTTAGCTTTCACATAGCACTAGCATCACTATGGGAAAGAGACAAAGAGAAGTCAAGCAAAACTTAGATTCACTTCAAGATGACTTAATATACAAGAGACATGTATTGCATCATTGATAGTTGTAGCTAAACAAGAAAACACACATTGTTTTCATTTGATTAAGATGCCCTTGTTTTAACATGTTATCTTACCTCTTTCCTGCCCTTTCCCAATTATCTTATTTGCTAGGCATTGTAATAGTTAGAACACTGTTCCAAGATTGTTTTGTACTAACCTTCAGTTTGGCAGCCCGTCCAAAATTATTATTCCATCTACATACATAAGCCAAAGACCAAATACAGACTTACAAGGACAAGTGAGAAGGAGCATTTGTCTATTAAGTTGTAGATGTCCAATTCTGGCAAAACAACAGCTGTGGTTTCTCTACACATTCTTTACAGCTACAGTGCATTGTTTCCTACCTTAAGATCAGATTCTTAGAATAAATGCCACAAAAATTATTTAAAACAAATCACACTGCATGGGAGTTCTTCACAGTTTCAAAAGATGTATGACTAGGGGCTACACAGCATACTGATCTATACTTGGGAGTTTGTCCTCGCTTTTTTCTAGCTTATCTTAGCTTTTTCTTTGTAGTGCCACTTGTGAAGGGACACTGCCCATTCTAGAGCTGGGGTTTAAAGTATTTGGATAAGGAAACCTTAAGGTGTCCTGCTCAAGTTTTTTCCCATTTTTAAACAGAGACTGTACGTTTTTTACACATGGACAGAATAACTCCCAGTCAAACACCAAGCTCTATCACATGACAGAATACTGGACTCTTCAAATCCAGTGAAATCTATCATCCTATATGAAACGCGGTCTTGATTCACAAGTTCTTACACAATGCAATCTTTACTAGGAGCTACAATCTTTAAAGCTAGTCAACACTACTGGCATCATTCAAGGCAAAGACTAAATAGTCCATTCTTTTATTTTAATAGAATAAGAGCTTTAGAGAGGATTTAGGATTATGTTAAAGACGTAATGCGTAATGGAATTACTTGCTGCCATTTCTCTTCCCAAAGTGAAAGTTTGTTTTGATGTTTAAGTACGTTTAGGAGTTAATAGTTTCATTCTTAAATGCCCTCTCATCTACTAAATCAAGCAGCACATACCACACAGTACTTGGAATACAATGTGATTAATAGAATTCATGTTGTTATACTTACACACTCATTCTGTTCATTAGAATGGCAGACGCACAAATGAGTTACTATGGGAGAAGCGTGCTATTTTGTAATCAAGGCAATTTGTTTCTGAGGGGTAGATGACAAGTGGAAGAGCTCAGGAACATGCATTAAAACCCTAACTCCTAGAGAAAGCAAGAAGTGAAACAATTTCACCTCTTCTAAAATTAAGAATTTGCTTTGCACCCATTTTACTACATTGTTAAGTACATATAAGCCTTTTATAGAGCAAATTTTATGAGTGAGATGTGCAAGATATATATATTCTCCAGATACAGAAGGAAAACATTTACATTTCTCTTAGAGAGTTACTGTACAATACTAGAAGCACACTGCATTTTCTGTTGTAAATTTATGGAAAGTAACAGCTAAGTTCTGCCACAGACATGCATTTTTCCTTTCACTATGAAGATGTCAGCAGAGAGGTTTTTAATAATACAAACTGCATACGTGCAGATCTTAAGATCTTCATTTTAGTAAATCTGATCAGTTGTAGTGGTGTTTAACAGCTCCACCAGAAACCTCTAAAACAGAATAAGACTTCAGTGATAGGTCTTGTGTGATGTTAAACAGCTCTCACTTACCAGCACTTCACAATCTCTTCTGACAGTGTTACTATAACCGAGAAAGATAAAAACAGTACCAAAATCCTTCTCTTCTACTTTTTCATAACCCACCTACCAATGATTCAGAGACTTTTCAATCTAAAAATAAGCCTGGGCTTTTGTCAACGGCAAAAGGCACTAGTAGTTCAAGCTATGTAAGTAAGCCTGGTTGAAGTTTCATTAACTGTAAAATTAAACCTTTTGGGTTTTTAATTTATTTTTTTTTTACTCAGCTTCATATTTCCTATTTTATGTTCAGATTACCCTCTGTTCTGTTAGAGTGAGTAACAGCGAGAGGTAAAAAGAGCAGTCCTCTAAAATAATTCTTTTTCAAAGGCTAGCATACTGCAGCAAAACATCTATGTTGCAGAAGGAAGGATAGCTGTTCCCATCCTTAAAAAGGATTCCATGATCATACTGTTCTCATGCACAGCATGCCAGAAAAGCCCACCTTCATTGTCCAGGCAAAAGCTTTTGGTGTATATGAAGACTACCAATGTTTTTCCAAAACCCAAACCTAATTTCAAGTTTCAAAGACTGGCAGACAAGGACTACAGGCTTGTTTCAGGGTGCTTCATAATGTTTTACAACGTAGGTTTTCTCATAAACCTACTCCTCAGTTTCTAAATGTGCACTGATTGTTTGGGTTGTGAAAAGTTTTGAGAGACCTTGATAAGCAATCTTACTCCTCTGTTTACATACGTTGGTATTGCTTAGTCTTAGGAGAAGGAAGAGTGTCTTTCAGACCCCAGGAGTAAAGTGTTACAGGAACATTGTAAAAAAACCATTCCTGTATAGAATTTCTTCTTTGCATTTCAACTTGCCCATCAGTTTATTTTCCTCCCTTCCGTTTTGGCAAGGCTATCATCACTTCTATTTAGGCTTGTAAAGAGATAATCCCCAGAAAAAGATTGTTCAAATGCTGAGAGAGCGTTAACCAACCTTCAAAATGCACAAACCTCTAGAGCGGAATACTGTTTCTTAAAAGCTCAGAGCAGAGAGACAAATGATGATTATTTCACTAATTTTAATTAAAAAATGAAATTAAAGAAACATCAATAAGACAAAAAGTCAGTTGTTATACATTGTGAAGTCTATTTGTAGGTCTTCTACCCCACAAACACTGACATAGTAAAAACATTGCTAAATCACATCTTCAAATTTTCAACTCTTCTCTTTGACAGCAAACTACAGTTTCAGGATCTTATTTAAATTGATTAGTTTATATCCTAGAGCCATGAAAACATCTATTTTCAGGAAAAAGTACCTAAATACAGGTTTCAAACAGTTAGCTATTTTATAGTCAAAACATACAATTACAGAGACCTATTCCTGTCTCAAAAAAAGTTTCTGCTGTCAGATGCCTGATCTCAGGATGAAAACAGCTTAGCTAGAGCTTTCAAGAGTACCTTTGTTTATACAGTTTATAGTGCAGTAGCACCTACCAATCGCAAGAATTGGTGTACTTCAATGTAAAAGCCTAAGGCTGGAGCAGGTTTGCAGGAAGCCACCTCACCGCTTTGAGCTGGCCTTTTAAGACAAACTCGGGATTAATAACAAAAAGCAGGACTAAGTAAATACCAGTCGCAAACGACACTAAGCTCTTAAGGAAACTGCACATTCTTTCTGTATCATGTCTGTAGAAGACTCTTAGTCCAATTATACTTGGTGTATTCCTGTGACTCCTTCCTTATCTGTCAAATAACTTTTAGCTCTTGCACGCAGTGTTTAAGACCTATTGACAGAATGACATACAGGAGCTAGATACGTATAATTATGATGCACAGTGGAGTTATGCGTATATTTTTAAGATGAAGACTTTGAAAGTTTTTAATAGTGGACCAGAGCCGCATTTACAACTCCGTCGCCTTAAGCCCTTAGAGAGAGGCTCAAGGGGCTCCGCACAGCCCGCCCGCCGACCCTCGGTCGCCGCTTTACGCCTTCTCAAGGGGCGACTTCTCGGGGAGCCGCCTCCCGGCCCCCTCTCCGAGGGACGCGGGTACGGCTCGCCTCGCCCGCGGCAGCCCCTTCCCTCAGACAAAGGCGGCTGAGTCTTCATCGGCAGCGGCGGCCCCTCTGCGCCCAGGGCAGCGGGAAGCGCGGCCCTGAGGGGAGACCGGGCTCCCGCCTGCCACGGCCGCGGGCGGCACCATCCCCGCTCCCGCCGCCGCCCCACGATCCCCGCCGTCGGCTCCGGACCCTTCCCGCCGCCCCGCCCGAGCGCCGGCGTCCCTCCGGGCTCCGCGCCGCCGTTGTGGGGGTGCCCTGCGCGCGCCCGCCCGCCGCCCCCTCCCCTCACACGCCCTCCCCGCCGCCCCTGCCCTCACACGCCCCCCGCCGCCCCGGCTCACCTTGCTGCAGGTCCTGCTGGTCGTACCAGGGCTCATCCTCGCGGATCTCGAACTCTTCCACCAGGCTGTCGGCCAGCATCGCGCCCCTGCCCCTCGCGGCGCGGCAGCAGGACGAGGCGGCAGCGCGCCCGCGGAGCGGACCCCTCGCGGCGGGCGGCGGCGGGGCAGGGCAGCCAGCAGCCGCTCCTCGCCTTAAAAGCCGCCTCCGGCCATTGCCGAGCGTTTCCGGAGTTTGCCGAACCTCTCCCCCTTCTGGCCGGGCTGCGCCGAGCTGCCGGCGGCAACGTGGCAGACTGCGGCCGCCCGCCCACCGCCTCCCCGCGATTCAAACACAACGCCCTCGCCTCTCCTGCGGAGAGCCAATGGGAAGCCGTCCGCCAGGCAGATCGAAAGAAGCCTACTCCAATCACAAAGCGAATTCATGTCAAGCCGCCAATGAAAGCGAAGAGAAGGTTGGCCTGGGCTAATTGCACCCGCCCCGGCAGCCGGCTGCGCAGCCTCTAGTCAGAGGAGGTGGGTCGGTGCCTGCGGAAAGGGGCGGCGGTTGCGGGGTTCGCGGAGGGTGAATGGCGGGGGCGGTTGCGGGGGGTATTCCGGTGGGTCTGCGGTGGAGCAGAGCTGGCGCAGCCCGGGGTGGGGCAGCGCAGCTGGGCCCCGGGCAGCGCTGAGGAAAGAGCCCGGGAGCGGGGCTCCGCACCGGCTGGCGCACAAGTGCGGGCTGTGTTCCCGCCGTCTCTCGGGGAGTCTCGGCGCCGGAGGGGAGGGCGCGTCCCGCCGCAGCAGGCGCTGTCGCCCGTGAGCGCGGCCGTCTCCATCCCCGGCACGGCCCGGCGGTCACCGCCCGCCCTCGCCCCTTTTCCTCGCAAGGAGGGAGCCGTGTCCCTTATCTGGGGAGCTGCTGAGGAAAAAGTAGCTCGTTTTGCCCGGTTTTGGCAGACGAGCCGCCGACGAACTTCCCGTCCTGCAGGTTCCCAGCGCCTCCTGGCTTCCAGCGGCCGGGCGGGCTGAGGCGATGCCGCCGCCCCACGGGGCTCGGGCAGCGCTTTTCTCGTCTTGGTCTTAATGTGGGTTAAATCAGCGGAGAAACATGAGGAAGACACTTGTGTCGAAGCAGTTGTTCGGGGCCGAGTGACGCCGCCCTGCCTCGGTCACGGCGCGGTACCGGCCGTGGGCGCGCTCCGCGGGTGCCTTTGGCCGTTGTCCTGCGGCTCCGGGAGAAGCGCACGTAGTGTCACCGCGGTGCTTTAAACAGGCTGCTCTTTTGGCTCATCTGAGTTAACGCAGTTGTAACCACTAGGAATTTCTGAAACCGATTTGCCTTCTGTGAGTCACAAACACCTGTGCTTTAACCTATTCGGCACAAAAGCTGACTGTTCAGAAGAGAGGGGATGCTCATGCGTGATTTCATTGTAGTACAATTAAAGAGCACATCTTCTGGGAAAGGAAGTGCGGTACCTCAACTTGTAATTGAACCTATTTCGTAAACAAGGTACAGGACCAGATGCACCAGTTAGTGTAAAGAGTTGTGTCAGATCCTGTGTATTATAATTAGTCATTTCGTTAGAGGCCTGTTTGCGCATTGTTAAAGGGTTTTTGTTAAAGAAATTTCAAATTCTTACTTTCAAATTTCTGAAGCTGAGGGGTCCTTTTTTTATTTTATTTGTGTGTAGGAAGGAGTTGAGTCAAATACAATTTCAGAAATGACTGTGTTTGCTGGTTATGTTAGTGTGAGGCACGTTTATTCTTGGTGCTCGTGGAATTTGAGGGAAAGGAGAGTCTCCCAATTCTCCCTCCAAAGACGTGCGCAGGGGGCTTAAGGAAGAAATTGAGATGAAATGTCTAGCTCTCCAAAAGCCCTGATACCTACTACATAAGTCACTTCATTAAGTATATTTGTGAAAGCTTGAACATGCACTTCTTTAAAAAAATATGTGACACTCGTCAATAGCATACTTACTGTAATGACTACTACACAGCAACATCAAACCTATTGTTAAAAATAAACATTTAAAATGGGCATCTTTTCTGTTGACCTTATTCTTCATTATAGGTTTCTCAGAAAAAGTTTGTGAAACCAAACTTGTTACCATAAATCACAATTTCATCACCTGAAAATAGAAATGTCTCTACAGCTGTAGTTCTGTGAAAAATAAACTGGAAAATACACATCACAATCATTCTCAAGCATCTAAAAATTCAGTCATATTCTTACAGATAAATTTGCTTTAGAAAAAAAACCAACTTGGTTCAAGTTGTTTGTCAGCCTGATTTTTTTTTTTTCTTCCCCGTAAAGAGAAGTTACCTACTCTTTGCATATTGTTTCATATTTGAGCATCTTAAATATATATACGAAAATGCATCCACATTTTATTTGCTCTTCCAGAGTTCATTTTCTGTGTTGGAGGTTGGAAAACCTGCTGTCCATCCTCTGCCTTAGCCAGAATAGACACTTCTCCAGCCCTTGCCTGATCTGGGGCTTTTCCCTGGCCCTCGCCCGGTGGCGAGGACGTTTCCATCCTCCCTCGCTGCAGCCTGTCCAGCCGCCCTCGAAACCACAGGAAGGCTGGAAACAGCCTTGGGTTTTATTTCCTGTCTTGCATGGTCTTTTTTTTATGAGGAGTTCAGAGAGCTGCTCACAGATGTGCGTATCAAGCTTAACTAGCAAATATTCAAACTAAGTATTTTGATGGATATTTGAAAATCGCGTTTAGGATAAAATTGTTAATATGCAGAGGAGCAGAGGGTGGACTATTGACAAAAAGCAGGTTGCAAAGCTCTGGAGTCAGTGTGCGTAGTAAGACTGAAACTTGAACCTGAAGTATCTCCAAATTAATGGCTGACAGCTTCCTTCAAATAGATATAAAGATGAATAAAGGCTCAGTTAAAAACAGATACAGAATCACAGATACCTGGGAGAAGTATTCTTGTATCAGCTTATAGAATCAAATCTAGTCAAGGACCATAAAGGTAGTAGTTACTGTGCTTTAAAAGGTAGAGTTTCCCTGGAGCTAGCTATTTTAATGGGATAGTTTATACCAAACATGCTTAAGTTAATTGCTAGATAGATGGAAAAAGTCAGCATCTTAAAAAAATGTTGGCTGAAGATCTGTTTGATATATTAAAGGACTCTGTATTCTTGGGCTGAATCTCTGTTACTTGGATGTACTTAAATGCTGTACATGTGTTACTTGCTAGAGTTTATTTACATGGAGCCTTTATTCTATGAAAATGTTTAAACTATTAAAAGGTGTTTTGACTGTTTTATGGTTTCTGTTCATATCTCGTTAGTTTATTAGGTGAAAGTATTGCTTCCATGGCTTGTTAACAATTAACATCTAAAAATACAAGGACAAAACTTGGTATTTGTTTCGAAGTAAATATTCATGTAAGTGCATGCTGCATTTGACATTCACAGCGATGGCATACGCAGGGACATGAATTGAGTCACTTCATTCCTACGCAGCCCATAATTTTAAAACTATGTAGCTAGCAGGAAAGATGTAAAATGTATGCAATTACTTTGAACTCTACTCCAAGATTAGTGTTTGCAATAGCAGATTTTCATATTGAGTCTGTGCACTAGTTCAGAAGGGATTCTTTTAAATTTTTGTCTACCTGTTCCATTGATTTTTAAGCACTGACTATATTTAGAAATGTCACTGACTTCTTAATATTTTGCATCTATTTAGTTTTGTGCTCAGTGTCTTATAACTCAGTAAAATGTTTTTAATTAAAAAAAAAAAAGAGGTAAGAAGGGGGAAATTTTCATCTAAGAATCCATTTCAACACCTCTGAAACAAGCAAAACTCCCATGTCATTTTAATTTGGAAAATTGTTCTACCAACTGTTGTAATTTTTTGTAACTCCAGGAAGAAGAGAGTTTTCTCGTGGAAGATGAAGTTTGTTTTGGGAATTCATCCTAATGCGCTGGCATATTCCATGACTACGTTAGGTGCTGGAATGATGAACAGTATCTTCAATTTCTACTACGTTAAGCTTTTCCTAAACCGATACAAAATTTCAGAAGTAGCATTTCATCAAGCACAGGTATTGTACAATCGAATATATTTGATCACCATGTTGTGCTATGGTAATAGCACATCGTGCTATTACAATGTGTCTGTGCTATCACAACAGAGTCTTTTTTTTTTTTTACTTACGAATTAATTTTAGATGCATTGCAAATAGTTATACGGTAAATTCATTTTACATTTAGTTAATCCATAAGCAATTGACGGTACACATAAAGCACATTGTTTACGGTCTTCAGACTAAAAATCTCCAGACTTCTAGTTGCTGGAAAGATTTTTGCCTGTGATAGACTGAAGTAATGTTCTAAACTAATCTCACACCTCAGCTCCATAGGTAAATTTGACATTAGTGCTTTCCTATGGACTGCTAAAGTACTTAAATACTGCCTTTAATCTGCAAGTCGTTATCCACATGAGCAACTCTTGTCATAAATGGTCTCCTGAAAGTAATGGGCCGGCTCACGTTTTGAATTATTTGCTGTGAGAGAAGTACCTGGGCTCTGCAAGATGAAAGCCCAGATAGATTTGAAGGAGTGACGTCTTAGAGATGGGTGTTTATTTCATGTGTAGTTGGGCACCTGCCTACTTATTCATCTTGTTTTTCAAAATTACTGCAAACCTCTAAATACCTTTAAGAATTTGGTCTGGAGTCTGTTTTGACCCGAGAAGCTTTCATCTTTCTTTATTCTTTGAATAGAGATTTATTTTAAGTAAATATGGTATGTGTTACTTCTGTGTCTGTATAACCACCGCAGGAAACTCACGTTAATGATAAATTCTGTTGTGTTTCTTGTTTGTCGCAGGTTGTATTTATGATATGGAATGCCATTAATGATCCTCTTTTTGGGTATATTCAAGATAACTCCAAATTTGCGTGCTGCTCACGACGCCAGTTTTCAATTTTATATGGAGCTCCTTTATATGCGTTAGCCTTTTTGCTTCCTTGGTTTCCTTGGAAACATTATGAGGAAGGTGACTGGCTAAGTGGTCTGCACCTCATTGTTGCGTTATGTGCTTTTGATGGTTTGCTTACATTTGTGCTTCTCGCGCAGTGTGCGCTCTTTGCAGAAATTTCAACAAGACATGAAAGCAGGCTTCAGTTGATTAAATATAACCAAGTAGCAACATTAATCGGATCAACGAGCATTCTCTTTTGTGGTCTCATATCAGATAATATGGAAAATTTTGCCTATTTTCAGGCTTTCGCTGTTTTGGTCGCAGCATTAGCAACAGCTTGTATGTGTTACACGGGCAAATACAGTACTAGCCAATATGAGCAGAGAGAAGTTTGCACAGAGAGTTCTAATCTGGAAAGCAGCGATGGAGCTCTCTCCTGGTCTTCTGTGATTTCACTGACCAAGCAGATTATGACACAGAAAAACTTTTTATTTTTCGTAACGATGAACTTCTTCCAAGTCTTCCACTTAGCTTTCTGCAACAATTTTATGATGATCTTTGCGGATAATCTTATTCCTAAGGATGTCCTTTCTTCCTCAATAAGAAGTGTCATGTATGGAGCAAGCTTTATTTGTCCTCAGGTAGGCAGTTACACTTGTTTTATTTCAAAATATGAAAACATGGTGGTTTACTAGTTTTCATTACTTTAAGGTACCCATTTACACTGTTTGTTGAAAAAATGCTGCATCCAGCATAAACCATTGGCCATGCTGAGAAACAAATGTAGCTCACCGGTGGTCTAAAAGCAGAAAGTACCTCTAGATCAAGCTGACCAACCGAAGAGTAGGGTAGGGAGAAAGGACAAGCAGGGAGGCTAGCAGAGCATCTGTTTACAGGAGTGTGATATGTGAGTGAATGTTTTATATCCTGCAGGGCTTATAATACCTACGTATAAAGGTATGAGAAACATGGTCAAGATAAAAAGTTTCTAAAAACAAAATCTGTAAAATTCTGAATTCTTTTCTCTCTGTTTTTTTTTGATTTGTAATACACAATGAGAAAATAATCTCTTCTTCAGGAAGTTTCTCAGATAAACTGCACAAAACACCGGAAAAATTATTAGGTATTTAAAGCATGATTGAAATACGTGGTATCTCGGTCATGGGAATCAAACCAAACTCTAACTAGCTGCGTTTGGAGAATAATCCGTGCCTGTTCTGTTGTTTGCTGTCTTGGTCAGCTGCATTTCCTAGGGAGAGAGATGCTTTCGAGGCCCCAGTCAGGCATGGGGGCGTGAGTAATGAACTGGAAAAGAAAAGGGAAAGAGAATCCAAACAAGTAATGTATGAGAACAAGAAAAGCAGCAAAAATATGCCCCACAGAATGTAAACATACTTGTCTGCAGCGAATAAAAAAATTATCCTGTTCATTCCTTTCTAATTCTTTCACTGGATCTTTTAGAATTTTTACTGTGTTTACTTGTTAGATTGATCAAAACCCGAGTATCCTGATTTTCATCATAGGTGCTGATGATGTTCAGAATTTCTGAAAATCAGGCTGTTATGTTCATTAAGTTGTAGTGTTTTCAGTGAGTAGAATCTAAAAGAAGATACATCAAAGTGCAACTCAAATTCACAGCTCAATTTTAGTTACCGTTTTGGCTTTTGTATATATAACATACAAATCCTAAAAATACCTTCTCTGTTCCATAACTCCTAAATATCTATAATTTCAAATTTTATCGTTACCACAGGTTTAATAAGGTTTTTTTTCTGTAACTCAAAACAGTTAGCTGATGAACTTTGGGAATAAATCAGAAACTGCAGAAGTTAGGAAAGCTTAAATAATTTTATACTCAATGTATAGCAATCACTACTGTTGATAAAATCAGCGTGACAGCGTGAAACGAACAATCTTTCAGAAAATGCATCTCTCTCTGCTCCCCAGATACTCTTTGTCTAGAAGGTCACCGAATGCAGAGAGTTTGCTGTGACCTTATTTTTCTCAGATTTTGTCCTTTTGAGCTCAAGATATAATAAGAGAATTTGCTGATGGCAATGTCCTGAACTTCGCTTACTGGAAAAGCACCCAACCCATGTGAAATAAAGCCCCTTCTTGTGAACTGTGCTTCAGTGGCTTGTACTAAACTGGAATTCGGCTCCTCTCTTAGGTTCCTTTTAGTAGTGGGTGTGAAGAGTAAAACCTGCCTACAAGGGAGACCTTGTTGCTGAAGCACAGGCAAACAAATTTAAATTTGCATCATTAAGTTAGCATTTTTCTTAGAAATATGCAGTCTTGGAAACATGCAGGTAATAAGGAATTTTCTAAATCATAAGTACTTCCTGAGACGGGGTTATTTCTCAATTATAGGGAGAGAAGGTCATGGTGTTTAGAATAATGTGCGTTACGCAATACCTTACCATTTCTGCAAATGCCTGAAACCAGCCCGCAGGAGGAGTACCTCTACATTTCTTACAATCAGATTTTTTTCTTATAACAACTTTCCAGGTTTGTTTTACCTCCCTGATCATTGGTTTAAGTAGGAAACTTGAGCTTCTTTAAAGTGACCTTTGCCACAGTAATCTTCGTCTGACTGTACCATCCTGGTTTTATTCGTTACATTAAAGTATTTAAATATGGGAACAAATGCACAAGGAGAATTCTTCATCCAAATATTACACTGCTCATCTTTGTAACACAGAAGGAGAAAATATGTATCTGTGTAGAGTTTGTGGGTATTTTTTGTGGCAGTGATGAGGACCACATACATGTAGATGGTCACATAGGCTCATATAATAAAAAGAACACAATGCATTACAAAATTTCCTATTTAAAGTGGAAAGTGAGGAACAAGACAGAAAAGCTTACTCTTCGTTCACACTGTAACCACCACTTAATACCATTGTTGTGAGTTTGCCTGTCACTAGCCTCTCGCGTGGACTACTGCTCGCTAAGACTGGCGGAATTAAAGTGCAGCTATACGCGTTGTCCACTGCCAGCTGCCTTTCCCGACTTGGGAGTAATCTCTCTGTCTTGCTTAGATCAGCTGTCTTAGCGAGCTTGCTTTATCAGCTTCAAAGTCATGCTTATTTTCTGTAAATGTTAGTGAAAATAGTAATATCAATGAAAAAAAAATTGAAGATATTTTTGGTCAGCAGTTAAAATGGCTAGATGGTTGTTTTACAGTTAGCATACTGCAAACGTAATTCTTTAGGGGATATCAAACATAAAGATCATGAGCATTAAATGATAGGAAATGTGGGAAACGGTATTTTTTCTCAGGATAAAGTTGTTCTCAGCTTTGAGTAAAAGGAGGCCATTCTTGCCTGGTAGGGTAGCATAGAATGAGCCAGTAGATAGTTCTTTTTGTTCTATTCCTATTTTTTTTTTTATTTGGATTGAACTTTTTATAAAGGGTTGTGTCTTTGGTTTGTTGTTTCGTTGTTTTTTTTCGGCTTTAATGGGTAGTAATAATTTGTGTCTGGTTTGTGCTTTATAGCTCTCCTAATGCTGAGATATTGTATTATATCATACATGTGTGTATATATTATCTTTCCAGTGCCTTGTTCTTCTCAGTCATGCTTCGTTGAAGAAGTTTGGTTATTACAGAATCATCCTGTTTTCCTTTTACTTCGAAGGAGTAGCTGCTGCTGTCATGTTTCTTCTAGGGCCAGAACACTATTATCTGTTGGCATTTTATCTCACAACAAACATGTAAGTGAATACACTTCCCTATTCGTGGATACGGCTTAAGTAATTCTGATAGAGTGGACACTTGCTTTTAATAGCATGAAGATTTTGCTGCTGCTTTTTTGGTTTTCTTTTTGTTCTGTTTCACTTGTCAGGGAAGCTGAAACTCAAGTTACACTTCATTTTATTCTACTTCAGCTTTTAATTTCTGCTTAAAACCAAAACAAAAAAGTCTTAAAAATGAACAGTATTTAAGGTTTGTAGCCACATGCCTCCAGCCACGTGTCTGCTTTAACATGAGCTTCCAGAGAAGCAGAACCTTTTCTCATCCACGCAGGCACAGAAGATCTCAGTGGAGAAAATCTTCAGAGGCTGTTTGCGAGGAAAGCTCAGGCCTTGTTTTGTGTGTCATGAACACTTGCGTGTTGCACTGCAAAACAAACACCAATATCTCATGGGCCTGCCAGGTAACAAGTACTGAGTCGCTTTTTCACTGGCACTGGGTAACTATGATGCCAAAAGTAGTAGTTCCACAGAAGTGTATTACAATACATGGAAAACCTTTTTTAAAAATAAAGAGCTGTTTATTTCAGAATATTGTAACAGCAATTTGGTTTTATTTCTTCATTTTCTGTTTCGTTTTTTTCTTTCTGCATGTTCTTTCCTACCTCCTTTTCTTCATTTTCTTTTTTTCCCCCGTTTTCATTCTTATTTTCAGTATTTCTGCCATGGACTACTATAATACTGAATTGTGTGAACAATAAATTGAATTTCATTACCTGCATACTTTAAATTATGAAGATATATTTTGATTTCCCCAGGAAAAAATTCTAAGGTACCTAAAGACTGTATGTTTAAAGTGCTAATTGTTCAAAGCCTCTTGTAAGTAAAAGCTAATCATACCCAAAATTTAATAAGACATAGAAATCCTAATATCCGAGCGTATAGTTTCAGTTAGCAGTTTGTTAAAAGTCGGCTTTGTGTGTGTGTGTTTAAATGCATATATATATAATGTAAATACATATAAAGGAATGCCTATAAAATCTTTTTACTACTCTAATTCACCCACTTGGAAGTGTGTCTTCCATGTGTTCTTTCCAGTAATGCTCATGTCCTTTTCAGATTTCAAGAGGAAATTTTCAGTTTCTCTTTCTTCTAAGGTGTTTCTTTTCTCCATGTCATTTTAAATGACATTTACTGATAATCTCAAGCAAGAATGTATGACCTTTTGCACCAGTGTCCAGGAAAAAAAGCAAAAATCCCCATCTTTTAGGTTTGCATATTGATTTCTAATTCTCAATTAAGAACAGATCTAATAATGCTTTCAGAACTGCTGTTTAAACAGATAAATCAGCATATTTTAGAGAAGGTCTCAGCTTTGTGTGTTTGCGGAAATGTCAGTGTTGGGGTGTATGTGTTAGAACGTCAGTTATGATTTCATTATGGAAGTGTATATAAGAACTATGAACATCTTCAATATTTTGTCTTTCTTTAGGGTAATTGTACAAGCTTCATTTAGTTTGTTCAATTTGCCTCTGGCAGATATTGTTGATGCAGATTTAATAAAGCACAAGCGGAGGTATGTCAGTCTTAACTGTTTTTCTTTAAATACGCTATTTGCCGTGCTACTCTTTCGTAAGTTAGATTATGTCCAAGTAAAGACAGTAAGTGATCTTGGATCCTTGACACAGAAGTACTTTTTGTAAGAGCAATTTAGCATAAGATAAGAACTTGAATAAAGTTTCCTGTGGTTACTTCAGCAGAGAAATTTAAACAGATTATCAAGTCATTTCTAGTTTTAATTATACTATAGTATAAGCCAAGGTTTTTGTGCCTTTATTTTTGTTAGCTTCAGTTGAATTATTTTGTAACCATATGCATCTATTGTCGCTTAGCGAATTTTCTGAATAAGGCCTTTCTAACATGGAAAAAGCGTTTAGAAGGCTTTGCCCATGCTACTTAAGAGTGCAAATTCCAAAGTCTAACTGGTTGCTTTTATCTCTCTGAAATAAAAATTGATAAAACGAGCTTTGACGTAGCATATTACAATTCATGGATCTTTTGGATTTTATCAAAGTGCAGATAACTTCCTGTTGGTTCCATCAATGTTTATATAAGGGCAGATTCAATCCTGGTCACTGAATTAAAGGACTTGCCCCTCAAAGGTGGGAGCTGTTGCTTTCATGAAGAAAAATAAAAGCCGCCTTCTCTGGCCTCATGCATGTGAAGTCTTACGTTTTATTTAATTCTCCATGCACTGTTCAGTCTAACTTAACTTCAGTAATTACTTAATGTGTGCAAAATTGAACTTGAGTGGAAGTCATTTCAGAAGTGGGGCCAAGCTGTATATACACCCCAGAGGTTTATTACCTTTCAGTTAAAAAAAGAAAGTTAAATTTCATTAGGATAGCTCATCTGTTTGCTCTAATGTGTGAACCATAAAGCTAAGTATCATGATAATTAGTATTTGCATATTAACATGATTTTTAAAATTACTATTGCAATTAATATACTAATAAGTTTGTGTTGTGCATCCGTTTGTTTTTTCCCCTCAATATTTTAGATCACCACTTTCTTCTATGGTTTTTGGTACCAATGCTTTATTTACCAAGCCCGCCCAATCTTTGGCTCCAATGCTTGTGGTTACAATACTAAATCAATTTGGATATGAGAACCTGAATAATGAAGATGCTCAACCTGGTCCCAGGTGAGTTCAAAAGGGATACTTTAAGTCATAGAAATTCACATGAAATAATCCTGTCATCTAAAAACCAAATTAATCTGCAATTAGTTTGCATCAACTGCACTTCAAAAATATGAGTGCTTTAAAAATATTTTCCAGTTGTTTTTTGTCTGCATAGAAATAGAAATGTTTTCTTTTTTTTTTTTTTAAAGAATAAGTTGGTGATTAAACAATACATGTGAGGATATCGACCTAATTTTTAAAAACAAAGGATACATTTCAGTAGTTGCCCGTCTCCTGTTCTATTGCAAAAAAAAAAAACAAACCCAAAAACGTTTGAGATCACCTAATACCTCTTACTAAGATATGTTGTCCTGGCTTCTGTAAACCTTATCTCATAAACCTACTTCCTTAGATACATAATCCTAATAGGGTTGCATTAAAGATAGAGTTTTGTTTGAGAGAAAGCAGTATAATCACCGGGGGGAGGGAATTTGCCTCAAGTAGGAGTATAATTTTGGCTTTGATACTACTTAACCATTCTGATGCTAATGATCTCGTTGCAGTCCCTGGGGACCGTAATACACAGCATAAAGCTGTGGTTGCTAGTTAGCAATTGGAAATGCATGGGCTTTTGTAAAAACAAATTAACAGGGAGTCAGTACGCTGAAAGGGTCATAGGCTGTTTGTTTATGACCAACAATAGGAAGTGGCAACGTAAGGAATAACTGAAGTCAGGACTAAAAGGCAAAATCAGTCCTGATTAGGATTTGCGTGAGAGAACAACATGGATATCCTGAGTACTACATAGCTCTTCTAAATTTTGAGTAGAAACCTTAAAAAATACATAGAAGACAAGCGTACGTGAACTTTTGTGGAGAAAGCTCTTGAAGGAGAAATGCCTGGTTGTGTGTCACCTAAGGCTAGGAGAACATTTCCCATTTGAGGAACTTCCTAAAAAAATGTATGAGGAAAAGCATGACATAAAAAGACAACAGGTGGTCTTCGGGAAAGCATCTTGACACAAACAGAGAAGGCTTAAGTTTGAGGCTATGTGTGAGAACAGTTAATTTTATTTTAATGCATTCTGTAGATAGCCAGCCAGTGAGGTGATGTGAAGAGGATATGAACCTCATTATAATGTCAAATAAGATGAGTGATTTTTGCAGAAGAGCAGTAGGTTGAACTGGATGTGGATATGAGAGGGCTGAATATATTCATCTTGATGACTCAGAGAAATTCAGATTTGAAACCTGAAAACTGCAGTTCTGATCCCTTTCAATCAGAGAAATGATCCCTTTGTGGATGGATTTTAAATCACAGTAGCGGTAAATCTTTTTTATCCCCAGTAAGCAGCCTCTGAACTATAGCAATAATAAATTTCTTGTATATAGAGTGGCAATACTTTGAATGCTCAATCTCTAAAACCTGTATTTTCACTTGAGTCAAGCTGAAATTTGATTTATTCCACTAGGGCAGGGAACAGCATAAAGGAACAAAGCTGAGACCAGTTAATCAAAGAGCACCTGAAATACACTCTATATTTCTCTTCCCCATCCCTTCAAAAATAATTTCTTAAATACGAATCAGCCTGCATGTGTTTTCTGTATACGTATATGTACGTGTGAATGTGCATGTCCTTCACTTTGCAAATGGACACACAGTCCACAAAGACAGGCTAGTCAAGATTGTTTCTAGGGAGTCAGTTTGCCCATGGCAATGTACTCAGACCATGGACTGAGCTAAAATTACTTACTAAAACCCTATCAACTGATCTCAGTCTTCAGCCATTGGCAGAGAACTAAAATACATCTGCCTCTGGACACAATCGTTTAGGGACAAACAGAAACTGAATACAGAAGATCACTTAAAATATGCTCAAACTGTTTAAAAAAAATAATTTCATACATGTGAATTATATATAACGAAGTGTTATGACCCATGCCAATACAATCTCAGCTGTGTCCCTCCTCCTCCAAAGCTGGCAGTATGTATTAAGTGTTCTGGAAAGCATTTAGTTTATTAAGTGTAGTCGCAGGGAATTGTGAAGATAGCACAGAGGACCCTTATTCTGCATTAACAAAATGTTTGGGCCCTGAATAAATATGCCTGAAGAGTTTCCAGCAATGTTGGTGACTGGGAGAAGAGAGAAGATGCAGTCCAAAACCATAAACTATTTGCTGAATTCTAAATTATTTATTTTTTCTTGAACTGAAAGTTAAGCCATAGCAACAATGATGGAGCAGCTAAACCTGGAAACCATTTCCAGGCACATTAATAAAATCGTCAGTAGTAGTCAGGATAGCTTCACTGAGGGGAAGTCACGCTTGACCAACTTGATAAGCTTCTGCAATGAAGCGATTAGCCTGGTAGACAAGGGAAGAGCAGTGGATATTGTCTGCCTGGACTTCAGTAAG
Source organism: Chroicocephalus ridibundus (assembly GCF_963924245.1). NCBI lineage: Eukaryota > Metazoa > Chordata > Aves > Charadriiformes > Laridae > Chroicocephalus > Chroicocephalus ridibundus. Next base: position 57,691,011 of record NC_086291.1, on the reverse strand, counting down.
GTCTTTGACACTGTCTCCTCCCATAAGATCCTCATAGACGAGCCTTTGATATATGGGCTTGTTGAGCAGACAGTGAGATGGGTTGAAAACTGGCTGAATGGCCAGGCTCAGAGGGTGGTGAGCGGTGGCATGAAGTCTACTTGGAGGCCAATAACTAGTAGTGTACCCTTGGGGTCTATACTGGATCCAGTGCTCTTTAATGTCGTCATTAATGATCTGGATAATGGGGCAGACCTTTTGAGACAATAGTTCATCATCGACTTGGTGGCTTCTGTTACAATTGTATTCTGCAGGGCAGCCAAGCTGGTAAGAGAGTGAAGAGGTTTTACAGGGAGCATAAAAGTCTAGAAGAAAGGAAAATTCAGTCCCCTTTTTCTTTCATCTGTGAGGTATCATAACACCTCCAGGTGGGTGGTTAAGGCTCATCAGAGAGGAGAAAATGCTTAGCACTGAACAGTGATCCCAGTACTGTATTGGACCAGACATTCCAAAGACCTTTGGATCCTGTCTTTCTCTTCCTCAGCCCCGAAGCCGTTGCATTGACCATTAACAGCACTAACCTCTCACTTACGAGTGTTTACTTCTGCTTCAGTGGTAATACCTTCGTAGTCACCATGATGCCTTCTTCCTTAGGAGCAACCCAGTATCTCTTGGTTTTGCTCTGGTATCATAACTCTGAAGTGTGACTTCTGCTATGAATGGTGTATCTCTTCCAGAAGTCCTCTCGCTTTTTGGTGTAACCGTTTTCACACACGAGATTGGCCTGTACCTTGTGCACGTTACACATGATTCTGCATACATTAATATGCAGGTTATACCACATTCTTAGGAAATGTGGTCACTACACATCAGTGAAGCATTTTGTAGTGGAAGCTAGCTTAAGAAGTATTTTTTAATATCCTTAAACTTCGAGCAATAGCTTGCAGAATGGAGTGGGGTCCTGGTTTGGTGCAGTTTTTTTCCTTTTGTTCTGTCATTATCGCAAAGCATTACCTGTCCCTTATGGCTTGGGGTTTTTTGTTTTGTTTTGTTTTGTTTGGGGTTGTTTGGTTTGGTTTGTGTTTTTTAGTTTGGTGGTGTGGTTTGGTTTCTTTTTTTCCTGTGGAAAAGATACTTGGTTTAAAAACACCCTCTTCTGGAGAGCCACTGCAACTACAGCTGACTTCTCTCAAAAGTGCGCTTCTCAAATTTGTTCTTCAGAACAAAGTTATTCTGCAGCAGCTCTTCATTATTAATTGGAGGTACATTAAACTGTTGATGCTTTCGTAGTGAATTACTGGACTACATCACGTTCTATTCGGAGTGACGTTAAGGCTGTTTAGTGAAAGATTGCATGTTTTATTCCTGTGTGTGCAAGAAATGTAGAAATGGAAATTTCTGACGTTACTAGCTCAGCTGTTATTATGATGAAATCTGAGCTCTGCTCTTGATTTATCTCAGTCCTTTAATGAAATATTTTCCCATACCTTGCTCTGTGTACTATAAATATTTTTTGTAAATCCTGCATAACTTAGGGGTTTACATTACAATAGGTAATATTATTTTCTTAAACCAATATTGTTCCAATGAAACCAAATCAGGATTGCACCAGCGTGAGTGATCTGGGAGGTGTTCTTTCTTTTTTTTGTCCTGCCTGAAGTCCACGTATAAATACAGAATAATTTTAGTACTGAAAACTGCAATCCTCATTAGTGTGCAGCACAGGCAAAGTACAAGCCCCAGCATCCTGTTAACTGTGCGTTAGTCCCGTTTTCATCTTCAGATAGGTAAATGACTTGTCTGTTGCCTCCCTGCTGGCGCTGCTCACACAGGCAGCCGTGGGCATGATGAGGGCCCTTGGTTACTTCTAGGTGGGCCGAAAATGCGATTGAATACAGGCCAGCAAACGTCCAAATGGAAGTGACTGTCACTGCCAATAAACATTGGCTGTGCACCAGCGGCCCGCTAGTGAACGCTTCCAGTCTTACATGCAGTTGCCCAAGTGATTAAGTAATTCACTTGTAAGCCTGTGGGGTTTTGTTTTCCTATTTAGCATCAGCATGTAGATGACTTGAGATAAATTGTGATTGTTGTATGAGTGTGTGTATGCACTAAGGAACAAATCTGGGCTATGCATTTTTTCCTCTTAAATGCAGTGAGACATGAATTAGTTCTTTTATGATTCGGAGACACTCTTAGGTTTTATTCAAAAGCCTGCTCAAGTTAATGAGAGGGTTTTTTCCACAGATTTCAGTTTTTTTGGATCCTGTCCATAGCTGTTTTGTGAGTCTCCCATCTCATCCCTGAATGCTAAGGGAAAAAAACCCTGGAAAATAACATAAACTGTCTCGTGGAGAGAAAGTTCATTTAGGGGCTGTTTCTCAGCTTGACCTGACTTTCCTGATATTTAAGTAATTAGAATCCAGCCATTAACAGAATACCAGTAGATACAGATTCTAGGTAATAGATGAATGCCTAAATGTATGCTTTGAGCTGTCAGAAAGCACACTGCTCATAGAGGGGAACTCATTTAACCCCTGTATTTTCTTTTGTGATTTGTATTTGCTGATACTTGTATTCCTTAGAGAAGGTTTAGATGAGGAAATACCGTGCATCCATGGGAATAAATGGGAATGAGTGTTAATTTCACGTGTTCTTTTTGTGGTTTATATTATCTTATCATCATGTATTTTAAAACAAAATTAAATAACACATGATATTTCAAACAGCCCTTTATGCCATACCTGAATTTCAAGCATTAATCATGACTTCCATCTAGCACTCAGCAAGTGTAACACCACAGGGATAGCTAGGAGCACAGATTTTAACTTAAAATAATTTTGTATTAAAGTGTTTGCGTCCATTTTCTGCTTTTCTTTCTCTTCCAGATTTTTCAGTCGTACTAAACCCTTCCAAGTGCTCTGTTATAACTGGATTATATTGCTTGAATTGATTGCTGTATTACATAATACAGATGTGTACTAAAGTAGCAAACAGGATTTCTTGGGTTGCCTAGAGTATATTAAAATTAACTCTTTGCGTGCTAATTATCTAATTTCCTCCCAGCTATTATGAAAGGAGCAAACGACATAAACTATGTATTTGTATGTAGAATTTGAAAACACAATTGAAGTACATTTGATATCTGAGATGTTTGTACTTCTTTTATTTAGAATTGATTGTACGCAGGAATGTGTACATGCTGTATATGTGTATATAATGTGAATGCATTTTAACATTTAATTTTTAATAATTTGTTGTGAATTGACCATGGAAGTTAATCTTCTTCATCTTGAAAGCTGTGTTTTCATCTTCTTCACCAGTTTGTTTTTAGGTCTTCACGATGCCATGTTCTATTTGATCTGTCTGGTTCCGCTTTGCGTCGCAGTCGTACAGATCCTGACGTGGACGCCCTTTTCAATCCAGAATAGTCATATGGCAGCCGTGCGCTAAACGTGTAACCGTTGGTCAGTACATCTTCTGCTGAACTGCACCACAAGAGAGTTAGTATGTTTTAAATGTGAAAAAGCAAAATTGCATTAAATGGACTGTTAAACCAAACGCAGTTTGAGCCATTTCAACAAAGTCATATTCTTCAGTCTATAGAGACTGTGACGCAGATCACGTTCAGCCTCAATGCTGAGCCCACACAGAGTTTTCTTTGAGTTCGGTTGTTTGCCTTTAATGGGCTTTAATTATTACATTAACTCATTTCTGGTATATACTGGTCACTGTTAACTCCTGTGAAGGATGGATATGGTAGATCAGGTAAAGGAATCCCAACCCAGCACCTGGAATTCAGGGAAACTGTATTTTCTTAAGCTTACTGAAAGGTGCTGGATTAATTTTGCCATGCTGATAAAATGCCAGATCTCTGAAGTTTATCTGGAAGAGCCTGGTGGACATCCCTCATGGATGTCAGGGGGATGACGAGAAAAATTTAGATGATGTCGACCTGACCAATATCAAGACAAATCTGACAGCTACCACAGGAAGAGACGAGAGTAATTAACTACCCTGTAAAAGTCTGTGTAAGGCTAACGGAGAAAAAGATTAAAATGCTGTTCAATCAAATGTTGCTGGGTATGGGAAAAGCTCCATAGGTCCTCGCTGGCTTTCTGAATGGCTCTAGTTGGTGGTAGCTAGATGCAGTTTTCTGTCTTAAAATGGGAAAATTATTTTGAAGGTACCACATAGTACTTACAAGGATGCAAGACGATGACTAGAATGTCATTGTGGAGAGAAAACCGTTGGTGTGCGGACATAGCAGAGTTCAGTTAGTTGGGCAAATCTAAGCACACACGTATTGAATCAAACTCTACCCGCTTAGTAGCGTTCCATTGGCAAACTCATTTGATGTGCTGACAGTTGAATTTCTGATTGATCAAGTTAGTTAATTTCTGATTAATTCATACCAAAATCTTTCCAGTTAAGCTTTTAAATGGATCCTGTGATTTTTATAAAATAAAGCTTTTTTTGACAAAATTTCAGAAACGCTGAATCCTATTATTTCACATGTCGTAATGGTAAGATACATTAGCATGTTTACAGTACTCCAGTTTAATATTCTTTTTCCTCCAATATATCCAGCTTGTAACTGTGTAATGATAGATAGCTTAAGTATAATATAATCACTTCATTTTTATTCTTTGTTCTGCCTGGGAAAACATAATTTTAGAAGCACCTTTCTTATGGAGTGCCAGTCACTTTAAAGTACAAGAAGATGCTGAGTCCGCTCATTTCTAAGGCTCTACTTTTATCGTGATAAGTAACTTGGAACAGAATGGAGTGTAAGAAGTTGCCCTGCATTTTGGTGGACAATAGCAGAATAACGAAGAGGTTTGAGGTTTGAAATACCCGTGTTGAAAAAAAAATACTCTTTTGTGCCTCAGTTTTTACATTTGCAGAGTAGAAACAACGTTGTCTCCTTGTCGTCTTTGAAGGGCAAAGTGCTTTCAAAGCGATGAGTGAGAAAGTGGGACAGCACTGTTAAATATTTAGAAATCCAAATGAACCCTTTGATAGGACTATGAAGATTTATGTTAAAATGGAAGAAGCCAGAAGTGTGATGAAGTTTAAAGTTGCGTTATCTCTTCTTTATCTCTGTCCTGTCAGAGATACCATTATTCATTTGCATTGTACGTGCTAATGGCATTATGTACGCATACTAGTGTCACTTGTATTTATGTATCCAAAGAATATTTACACAAATACCAGAGCAGATATGGGCTGTGTGTTTAGATTCTGAGTTTTAAAAGATTTACTGCATTGTATGTGTGAATTTTCTGTCTGAAAGGCAGAAGGAGCAAAAGCCAAAGGACAAAAATCTGAAGGAATTTAAGTTAATGTAATCTTTGATTCTTGATATGAAACTGTCTTCTCCCTGACAATTCCTTTAAAGTGGTAATAAAGAACTTAAAATAGTTTTAGTTTTCTGTTTCTGTATATCCTAGATTTCATATGTTCATCTTATCCTCATAGAATATATGTTCCGATAGGTAAAAATGTTACTGGTCCACAAATAGGGTTTCTGTGTTTGTTACTTAGTTCTAATACTAAATTATTAGAGCATGGTGTATAACTGGGAGAGTACTGTGCTATACAGCAGGAAAACTAGTAAGTGGTTTTAAAAGCCAAAATTATACCAAGAATTATTTGAAATTATAAGTTATTTTTTTTCTGGAAAATGTTTGGTAAATATACCATTTTATTTGCTGAAATAAGAAAGGAGTAAAGGGTGATATGACTGAAGGCATAGTTCAAATTGCCTCTGTAAATTGCTGCCCCTTTACAATTAAGATAGGAAAAGTAAATAGTCATAGATTTCTAAGCGAGACAGCCTTAAGATATGATAGATTAACAGTGTGGAATAAAGTAGTTTAGAAAACAAATCTGAGAAATACAATACAAATTATTTAATACATAAAATAAAATAGTAATAATTTTGAAAATTTATTATTTATTATCCTCCCATTTGTCTGTCCTATTTCTCTTGCTATAAGGGCAGGAAAAAAGCCTCTTTCTTCCCCCCCAATAGTCAATCCAAAAGAGGACTTGGAAAGCTGGTTTAAATTCAGGTGGTAGTCTTACAAAAGAATAGGAGGTTGGCAGCACGCTAGGATTGACATCGCTTATTCTCCATTTCTCTATCACCCACTAAACTTCATTTTCCTCTGCTAAACCTACATGATTGCTTTTGGCCGTGAATCAAGTAAAGGATGATCAAAGGCAAAAGTTCAGTGTCTTGCAACAGCTGCTTTGTCCGCTTTCTCTCCTTATTAGCTAGTAGTGTCTGAGCTTGAAGTCCTGCTGCTGCAAAAATGCCACAATTTAATCTTGATAATTTAAGAGTGTCTAAAATAGTCTCATAACTGATAAAGAGGATTTAAGTGTGTATAATATAAAATATGAAATGCTGTGATAACTTCAATGAGAAATTTGATGCTCGAATCCCATTCTTAGAGTTTCTCTATAAATTCTGAGAATTTGGACCTTAATACACTGAATGTATTTTATTTATTGAAAATCAACAGGTAAAAGCATCCACTAGATTTAAAAGGACGTTATCTAATAGATACTAAAGAATGTCAGTCTAATATAGTAGTAATGTAATATATGGTTAGTGATAGAATGAAAACAATGAATAAATGACAACAAAGCATATTTAAGTAGGAAAAAATTAGATTTATGTTTTGTGGTGCTTACAGGCCTGCCTCTGTTTTCATCTCGTGCAAAATGACCTTCCCAGTCTCCCGCTGCGCTGACTGCGGAACCGCGCAGCCATTCCTGAACAGACCGTGCTGGCAGGGCTGGTGGGACGTTCCCATTTTAGTGTGGCTGTACAGCTGCCAGGAAAGACAGGAAGGTGAAGGAGCAGCCAAGATAAGCCACATCTCCACAAATACTTCTGAGCTCAGGAAAAATCTCAGTGGTGCATGCCGTCAAAAGAATTGTGGCGGGTTTTGTAAAGGAACATAGAACCAAGAGTGGGGGAATTGTCCTAGAAAGCTGTACAGACCCACAGCTGGGCTTCCCGGGTTGCCCTCAGGGGAGAGGAATTTACATAGATACCTGTGCTTGCTCGTCTTAAAGACCTCTTTCTGGTAATCGCTTTCTTACCATTGTTTAAATAACAGAAAGGAAAGTTGTTTTATTGCTGTACTTGATCAGGAAAAGTGCAGATGTGCATCTTGGAATACGTGAGGCTGTGCAGCCAGCCCTGTCGCCGTGTCCTCGAGATCTCCTCAAAGCAAACGCAGGCGGTCTTCAGCCCTCTGGGTCTGTTTCGGACCTTTTGGACTCCAGGTACTCAATCGATTATAGACATTGTCCAGAAGAAACACTATCTAAATAGTTGAGGAGAAAGTAGAAAAAAAAAAGTGATTCCTTTTTCTCTGGAAATCCTCTCCCAGCACATTAATTGCTTTGAATGACGTATGCATACATTTACACAACAAATATTTTTCTGAGATTGTACAGCAATTGGTTACAATTCCACCAGACTATATGCAAATGACAATACATCAAAATTATTACCTAAGATTGCATGAACAGTGTGTTCTTTATAGCCTGTCAAGAGAAAAATATGCTTAGTATACAACTACTGCAGCAGAATATTAATGATAAATGTAACACTGGGCAGGAACTTTCAAAAATCTCATTAAAACGTACCCAGGTTGTATACTAAAAATGCAAAGACAAAAGCTAGTGTATTTCTTAATTTATTTGGTATGCAATTCATTATCTGTATTTTACATGTGATAAAATGAAGATAAGTTTCCCTATGAACAACACGTAACTAACCTGAACCAATTTTATTTATTGGTTTACACGTTGTGAGCAGATGTCTGTTCAAAAAGCAGCAAATTTAGCTTTTGTCATTTTGGATTTTCATTGTAAAGTTGTTTTAGTCCTGGAGGGAAAAAATAAGCTAATCTGTCTTTACAAACAAGAACATACATAGGAAGGAGAGTTCTAATCCCAAACCAAATTAAAAGAAATAGACCAAAACAGGCATCTTAGCCCATCTAGCTATTGGAGGAAAAAAAAATCTTCATGTGGAAAACTGTCTAAAGCTCTCATGTCAAAAATGTCTAACTGAGGTTAAACATCAGTGAAAATGACAAAATTCTCTGGCAATATTCTGTCATTGCTCGGGTTTTGCTGATTTCCCAGGATAATCAAGGCTGGATGTGGTTAGTGCTCGATCAGAGCATTTTCCAGGTGGAAGCCAGGATCCCATGGTGGGTCAGAATTCCAGCGTCAGAATTAGGGGGCCCGGCTCCAGCCTTTCAGTCTGGTCGAAGGAAAAGATGCCCGTTGCTCGTGGTTGTTAAGGAACGTTTTTCTGATATTAGAGATGATAGCCCTGGTGCCGCACTCACCTGGAATTTGATTAACGGGCTGGGCTTTGTCTAGATTTTCTTTCAGTTTCAATTGTATACAGTATTGCTCACTTCCTATGCCGTTACCCCCATAACCGATGTCTGCTGGCGCCCAAGTGGCAGAACAGCGGTGCCCGACCCACGGCGACCGCGGCCCTGCTCCGGCACAGGAGCTCCCGCCGAACAGCCAGGAGGGGTTTATGCACCTTGGCCCATCCCAGAGCGCGATGTCCCGCAGGGGACCGGGCGCCACAGGGACGCGTTCCTGCTGCTGCTCCCCACCGCGTCCCGGCAGAGATGGGCAGCAGGACTCCAGCGACGGGCTCGTCCCTTTCCTGCCTCCGCCATCGCTTCTCCTCCCTCTGCAGCTGCCTCCCGGGAGCAAGGAGGGCCTCGGGTCCTCCCCTCAGGGTCGGGCTGCCAGGCTTTATGAAAAAAGGGGGCTTTGTAAAACAACGTGTGGCAGAAATTCCACGAGAGCAGTAAGGTTTACTCTGGGCCACTGCAAAATTGTCATTTACAAGAAAAACTGCCACGCCTGAGGACGTGCGGCCAGATTTTGCATTTCAGACAGCGGAGGTCTTTCCTCTGCAGACAGAAGACCCTTTTGAAGAGCAAAGGCTGTGCTGGCCCAATTTATCTCTAAATGCTGCGGGTTTGGGTTTTTAGGAATCTGATCCCCCTGTGCCCAAGGACCCCGAACTCCCGCGGGCGGGAGAAGCGGGAGGATAACGGGAGCCGGGCAGGAAGCGCCGGGGCCGCCTCCCCGCGCCCGCTGCGGGAGCCGCCAAGGGTCCCCCGGGCGCCGGTCACCGGGGGCGGCCCTGCCCCGCCCCCGCCCCGCGCGCTCTGCGCACGCGCAGCCCGGGTGACAGGGCGGCGCCAAGCACGTGCGCGCGGCACGCCGCCGCGCGAACCCTCGGAGGGGAGGGGGGGAAGGCCGGCCCGCCCGCCGCCGCCGCCGCCCACCTGTCCGTCCTCCCGTCGCCGCTGCCGGTGCCCGGCGCGGGAGGGGGGAGCGCGGGCGAGGAGCCGCCGCCCCGCCGGTCTGACAGCGGTGCCCGTGGCCCCGCCCGCCCTGTGACTGGGAGGGGCGGGCGCGCGGCAGGCGCCGGCGTGCGGCAGCGCATCCGTCCGGCCGGGACCCGCCGCCGCGCCGCTCGTTCCGCCCTCAGCCGGTGCGCGGGCCCCGCGGCAGCCGGGCCGGGCGAGTCGCGTGCTGCCGGCGCTGCCATGGAGAGGGGAGGCGGCGGCAGCAGGAGGGGGTGACTCGGCGCCCCTTCCCCCGATGAGACTGTGGCTGTGCTGGCTGGGCTGCTACACCCTGCTCCTGTGGGCGCTGAGGAGGAGGATGTGGTCTGGCCCTGCCAGGTACCTGAGGAGCCCTTTATCCCGTTCCGTCTACGTGAACATGATGGGCAGCCGCAGCCAGCCCGTCCCGGGCGCCGCGGAGAACCACCAGGTACAGCCCCGGAGGCAGCCGCCCCTCCCGCCCCCCCCGCCTCCCTCCCCAGTCCCCGTCCGCCGCCGGCAGGCACGGCGGCACCCCCCCCGCCCCCGGCCCGGGTAGTCGGGGAGCTCCGCCGGGGCGCCCCGAGGTACCGGCTGCCGCGGGCGGGGACACCCTGGTGCGGGCTGACGGGGGGCACCAGGCCGGCAGCGCCAGACAAAGAGAGCGAACGGCTCGGTCCTCCCGGGGAGAAAGTTGACGTGCCCGGAGCCCGCTGGGAGGCGGGGGCGGGGGGCGGGCGGGGCGGGCTCGGTCGGTCGGAGGGAGCCCGGCGGGACGGGGCGGCGGCGCGCGGGCCCCGGGCCGGTAACGGCGGGTCGGGGTCGGGGCCGCTCCCGAGGGACGCGAACCTTCCTCTGAGCCCGTGAGCAAACACCGCTTGAATGAAGTTTGCGGGTGGCGTGGAACGCGGTGGGTTTGCAGTCGCAGAGGTGTTTTAATTAATACCGATGTATCTAGAGGAAAATAAAACAAGTGAGCAACTGGGAAACTGCGAAGCTCACAGAGGCCTTGGAACAGCAAACTAGTAACGAGTTTGCGATGCGATACGACTGCAGTAAAAGGTTCGTGCTGTATTTGGGCAGTAAAGGCACGTGGATCAGTACTCTGTGGAGAAGTTAGGGACTATACAGTGGTTGTGCGATATGATTACATTTGGAGTGTGTTCAGATCTGCACTACGTATTACCAAAATGCTACTAAAAATCTGACAGTTCAGAAGGGCCAATAAAAACTGTCAGTGCTGAAGGAAAATACTGACTTATTCTAAGTAAAATATACAGTGCTGAGCTGATGAAGAAGACATAGCGTAAATACTTCAGGACTGCTGTACAAAGGAAGAACATAATTATGCATCATAATTCTTCAAGCTGATCCGTTACTGGTGTGCTCCGGTGGGCACTGACAACCAGAATTTTGCTACTGAGTGAATGCATTACTGGGGTTTAATGAATATGGTCTGCTGTTTGGGTCATGCAGTGCATAAGCAGGATGACAAAGAAAAGCAGAATTCCGATTTACGTAAAGAAAAAACTTCCCTCTGGCAAACAAAGAAAATCTGAAAGTCTTTTGCGGTGCTAAAAACTGTACTAGAAAGACAGGTCAGCCAAGGAGATGTGTTATGGAGATGATTGTGTCATTCACAGGTAGATGGTCTGCAGTGGATAATCTCAATTTCTAATTTATTAGATGTAGGTTTTACACCTAAAGTATTGGTTACTTAGGAAGTTTAGTAAGATTTATGGTTACTGAGTTTGTGGGCATGCTCATAAGTAAGGATTGTATGTGGAGGCCCCAGGTGCTTTCACTCTCTGCAGTTTTACTGACTTCATTAGTTTTATGTAGTTAGCTAAAAGAACGTTTTCTTCCTTTCACTAGTATTAGGCAAAAGTTGTCAATAATAATATATTTTATCATAAAAAGAGGTGTTAACGTACCTTTGCAGATTTTTGTGCTGTATTTTTTCTACTATTGTGCTATAAAAGATTGATACACTTTCTGTCATGAAACTAGTGGCCTGAAAAGGACTTGTCATATATTGTACGTGGAGGAAAACAAAAGCAGGTTCTGTTCTGAGGAAGTAGTTCCAGAATTAAGCTGTCTTTCACCACTTTTGTTATTTGAAATTTGGACTGGGTTTATCATGTGTTGCCTTTTTTTTTTTTTTTCTTCTTTGCTGTCATTTCTATTATTCACTAGTGTTATATAGGTAGTTGCCAATAACCTTATGGACAAGATTAACCATGAAGAAGAAATTAGAGGTCTGAGAACAACGCCTAATTTCTGGAAACACGTTTCTCTTCTCACAGTTGCCACCATCCTCGTTCTTCCAATGGTTACGTCAATATATATCTGTAGAAGTCTTAAAGACAATAACTGTAGGACCGTTGGTTTCCACGGTCAGAACCTAGAACTACAGGTGCCAGTTTGGTGCATAGCCAAGGTGTATGAGCTCAGGTACAGCATACATATAGTCACACTGCTTATGGAACAGAGCGTGTGTTACCCAAAGCTTTGATAGGTGGATATGTTTTCTTATGGATTGAAAATGGCAACATGTTGAGAAAGGCAGATCTGAGCGACTCCAAACCTGTCCAGTGTAGCTAGGCAGCAGCCTCATGGATGAACCTGACACGTATCCCCACCTGCTGCTCGTCTCCTTGGGACTGTTCGGTTCTGCCAGGCTCTTGAAATTGGCTTCTGAAGATGGATGGACAAAGAACACAGGCTGCTACTTGAAGAGGTTTTTCACGAATTGCTAAGGATTCCTTTTGTGAATCCCTGGACTATGCTGATTCATTTAACTAGCACCGCACTGCGGTGAGAAAAGACCTACATGGTAAATCAGCAGTCTTGGGGATCCCTGTGCCAGGCTCCATCATGTGGTACAGGCTTGCTCAAAATCTGGTTTTCAGAGGAAATGATCACTCACTTGTGCTACCTACAGGTGTGTTTGAAAGTAGTTGGGAGCCTGATTCTGCCAGAAATGTACCCATTATGCAAGTGGTTTTCAAAGTAAACCTAAGGAGGCATATGTTCCCTCCTCGTCTGAAGGGTCTTGTCATCCCTCACTGCTTTGGGTCAGTGTTTGATGGAGCCTTATGAATCTGGCATAAAGATCTTCATGCAGCTGTCTGCTCCCCTCTGCTTGCTGGCACTATTATTGTGAAGCAGCAGGACACTGGAATAAGAACCCTGTCCCATTATTATTTGTATTACAGTAGTGACTGGAAGTCCCGTTGTACTGAACGCTGCGTAAACATGCGTTAAGTGACTGTTCCTGTCCCAGCAAGGTACAACAAATGTGAAGGGATCAGGATATGGGCGTACATTTTGCATAGTATGGCTATAGACACAATCTTGGGTGTTAAATTGTTGGCGAGTTATCCCAGCTGACGGTTTGCTGTCCTTCTACATGCATTTTTACAAGATTCTGTTAAAACTCCCCATTTTTCTTTAAGATACTTACGACTATCTGCACAATAAACACATGCAGCCAGATTAAGGAACATTATTGCAAGATATAAGGGGGAGATAAGAGGGTGTTAGCTGTAGGTAGTAATGCTTGATATTAGAAAACAGACACAATGGCATTAGAGGTTCTATGATAAGGGCTGACAATAACTCTGCATAAGCATAGGAGAGTGAAAAATAATAGTGATGTTCTTAATTAAAATTACGTTTAAAACTTTTTTTGGTAGCTTCTGCATATTGAGTAGAGGGCATTTTTAGCTTGGCGTTGCAGCCTAGCCGTGAGCAGCCTTTTGAATTTTATTATCAGTGCTGACATTCCAGAATGCGGCAGCATTAGAGGCATTTGCTGGAGGTGCAGAAAGTGGCCACAGGTGTCCTAAAATTTCAGAATTTCTGTAGGTTTGTCTTGTTTTGTACAAATCCTTTGCATTTAAAATAATGTAAAGCAGGTGTTAAAGAAGGAGTTTAGATATGCCTTACAGTAGGATAGTAAAATATTAGGATATTGTATGGTTTATTACTTTTCCAACTAGATTTGATACAAAAAAGTAGCATCCTTTTTTTCACAATTAACTGAACAATAGCTTGCATATCAGTTTAGTTTGTATAGGAGTGGTTGTTACCAGGTAACACAGGGCAAAAGGAATCATTGGCCCATTTTAGCTTGGGCTTTGCATTTTACCAATATAAAAGTATAGAACTGCCTTTCGGCTGATACTGATGACTTCCTAGATGTGGAAACCTCCTCCTTTTGTTTAGTAGAGATGCTGGGAGGCAGCTTTGTAGTCATAATTGTTTCAAAAGACTTGCGGACCTGAAGAAACGTAGCCCAGCAATGCTGTAAGACAGGCAAGCTGCTGTCTAAAGTATTGATCGTATTCTTTATCTCCTTTCCTGGAAAAATACTGCAAAAGCACTTGCCCATTTCTTTTCAGAGGATGCCTAGGGAAAAGTTGAGAATGGGTTGGAAGATAGAAAACAATGTTATCCCACCTCCTACTATTTTATCAGCGTGATGCTGTTCCGCAGAGGACCCGTGCTTTCTAGGAAAGTTCCTTTGTAAAATTCTTCGAAGTACAGGGTAATGATTAAGACAAAAATTAAAAGCATTATTTCTTGGCAAGTAATCGATCCTCACTTGATTACAGTTCAAATCTTAAGTTAAATTAATCCTTAAGCTTGTTGAAAAGTCTGTAGGAAAATTAAATTTTTATATTTACAGAAATTGTTAATAGCCTTCCATGTATTCATTTTTTTTTTTTTAAACTACTGCTGCTTTTATATTGTTGAACTTTGTAATGATCCTTTATCTCTTTCTCTAGTGGTATGTCTGCAACACAGAACAGTTGTCTGAATCCCTTCAGCCTATTTTTGTCCAGAGTTACCTTGACCAAGGAACACAGATCTTCTTAAACAACAGCATTGAGAAATCAGGCTGGCTGTTTATCCAGCTCTATCACTCCTTTGTGTCCTCGATTTTTAGCCTCTTTATGTCTAGAACTTCTATCAATGGGTAAGTGAAAAGTCAATCTTAAGTAAACTAAGCGCAGTTTAGATTTAGTGTTCAGCCCTACCCCTTGATCTGTCAGCTCTTCTTAAATTTGTAGTTTTTCCTTTGCTAGTCTAACAGATCTGAAATTCCCTACTGTGCTCTTCATGCCCAGCCCTCTCAATTGAAGAACACGCTTTCCAGTATGGGGGGGACAGAGGAGGTAATTGCAATTAATAAGAGTCAGTTGGAGGACTCTAATTGTATTTTATAACCATTACTTGTTTATTGTATTTTTATTACTTGTATTATTGTATTTTATAACCATTAATTTCCTTCTGAATAAGAGAGTGTTCTCTGTGTCAGACAATGTCTCCTTCTTCCCTTTGCTTGCTTTTCTGCACCCCCTTGCCCTTTACCTACTGCCGTATCACTCTTGTGGCTGTCCTTGTCGAAGGTGGCTGTATCCAGTCGGTTCTGTGTTCCATCTGAAACTTTCTAGTAGAGAGTGTGTACATACCCACTGCAAACCCAGGCAGATTTCTAAATAGCGCAGAAGTTGTCCGAGTGTTGTGTCTGGTAACACGAATGTGGAACAGAATTCTGTCCTTTCTCTTATTCTGTAAAACTTAATTTCCCCTCAACTTGTGCGTAAGCTGTACTTGAACAGGTGACTTCTGATGTAGCATGTTTGACTGATAAAACATCAGGAAGGCAGGAAAAGAGTAGTTTATAAAGCAATATTCTCCTAGCCTTATTGCATCAGTCTCCTCTGTGATTGCAGGAGAGTTTAGCTTTTTGTTGGTGCTCTAGTATTTTTTCAAAAATACTCCTTTTGCTCACGTCACCCCATTCAGACATGTGTTTAACAGGTTATCAGTTTCCACCTTATGAAGAATGCATTTTGTTACATTTACCTGATTTCTTCACCTTCCCCTCCTCTGCACCTACTACATACTTCTGTAGAGGCAGCTATGAGGATAGTAGCTGTCTACTAAGGCTAGAAAAATAATCTTTTTCCTTATTTTCTAACCAGATGACTTTATGAGCTTCCCTGTGGTGATTTTAGTTACTGGTAGCTTTATATAAAGGCTCCTTTGGTCTCCTCTTCTTCCTTTCTCTTCCATTTTTTTTTCAAAGGCCCTCCAGTGCTTTGAATAACACCTCACAGTGCTGTTAGGAATAATAGCTATGAGCCAATTATACGGTGTGGACTGACACAAGTGTGCTGCAAGGGGGCTCTACTTAAATTGGCTGTATTCTGTTTATTTTTATATGTTTAATAGCCTGCTTTAGTTTTTTTGTATACTCTATCCTTTTTGTTTATTTCTTTGTTTTTTTAGTACAGTCAATCTTTCCTAGGCCACCTCTCTTTCGTATTTTTTTTATTCTTTCATTCTTTTTATCTTTGTTTACCTTTTTTCCCCCCTTGAGTGTAAAAGATTTCTGTTCATTGTTTTTAACCTGCCACCCAATGTTAGTTTAAAGAATAGTATTTATCTACCTTCAGTCTATTTCTGACCAGTTCTTTTTCCTCTGCTTGTTCTCCTAACTCTTTCATCTTCTGAATTCGGCTACGACAGCTGAAATCCGTCACTGTGTAGTCTTCAAACAGTTATGGGTGGGTATGTCATTGACTTGGTCCATAAGGAATCCAGCTATCACCTCTACCCAATTCCATAATGAGTTGCCTATTTTCTGTTCCACAGCTCCTCATGTTGAATGCAAGATCTGCAGATAGCAGCAAAAGCCATTGTAACATACAATTAAAAAAATCTCTGTTGCCACTCCAGCAGTGTTACCCCCATCCTTTCTTTAAATTTGTTCCCTGGCTTCTCTCCTAATTCCACATTCTATTCCTCATTCATTGTGCGTACTCCCGTGTCTGCAGCTATTTTATTTCCTCTGCTATTTCATCTGTTTTTTTTAAGGTAGGTGGCAGAGATTCAAATATGCAAATATGACAAAAAAGGTTCAGCCTTTATCTTTTCCTCTCTTTCTCTCCCCCCTCCTTTTTTTTTTTTTTTTATGCGATCGTTTTCTTGAGCTGCACCCCATGAGCTCTTCCTTACCTAATCAAATTCCTCCTGAAGTCTTACCCACTGTAACTGCATGTGGCTTTGTGTTTGATCTCTGACAAGTGCAAGGCAAGTTGAACTGGATTTAAAATTTATCTGAGCAAGTGACCTTGTCTGCTATTATGTGTGACTGGTTGCTGCCAAAGCACATTCTAAATTACTTTATTGTCCTTCCTGTTAAAGTTTGTACAAAATTGGCCATTTTTCATTTTTACGTTTCAGGCTGCTGGGAAGGGGCTCAATGTTTGTGTTTTCCCCAGAACAATTTCAAAGACTGCTTAAAATAAATCCAGAATGGAAATCCCACAGACTTCTCGATTTAGGGGCTGGGGATGGAGAAGTCACTAAAGTCATGAGTCCTCACTTCGAAGAAATCTATGCCACTGAATTGTCTGAAACTATGATATGGCAGCTTCAGAAGAAGAAATACAGGTATTGTACTGAATAATTCCTACATCCTTTCTGTCAGTCATTACAGCAGAGTAATCTATTTGTAATATTTAATGAATGTTCAGTCTTTTCAGTCAATTCCTGTATTGTTTGATTGTTCTGGAAAAGGTTGACCTGTGCAAAAGTAGGAAAACAAACACATCTGATGTTCCCTGTTACCAGTTCTTTTGTTCTGTGGATGTTCCCTGTTATCGGTTAAGACAAAATAGGCAACAACCATTTTGGAGTCTCTCCCTCCATAGTTTGCATAAATTGCTTTAATCAAGGGAGTCAGGAAGGTGAAATTCAAATGAATAGTCTATCTGAACGGTTCAAAATTGCAAGAGGAAGACACAGGTAGTGCGGAGAAAGCAAACTGAATCCTCGTAATAGCAATGCTTCAATAATCTCTGTCTGTTTAATCCCACAGTATAGATGACTGTGTGAAGATTCTTTTATTCTTGCTACACTTAGCTCCTGCTGTTAAAATTGAATAATATTTAGTAACAAAAACCTCAGCACTTTCAAAACTTTGTTCATGCACTTGTCACAGCTCCTGGACGTTCTTGTAGGCAGCAGATCCAGTCTTCTTGAGTAATGGTTAGTATTTCGGGCACTGTATCCCTAGACTTCAACACAAAGAATGAAGGAACTGTGGATTTCTTTTCTTCACCTGTCTTTGAGTGGAAACATAACAGCTGCTTTGCGCTCTGGGTTTGCACACTGGTAAATCAGAATGGATAAAAGGCAGCAAGCCGTTAATCATATTTCAGCTTTGTTGTTCCTGGAGAAGTGTGTTCTGTTTTATTCTAGGACGACACATTTTTTTAATACCTGGGGTTTTGGTTTTTGTCTCGTTTGTTGCCTGATGATCATAAGGCAATATAAAGGTTTGTGTGGCTGGATATATAGCCATGCCCATTGTTGATTTAGTTTTCTTTTGGAAAAGACCAGAAGGATCATCATGTCTGTCTCTTCTCGTTGCCTAGGTGGCTGATCTTACCTGCACTATCGACACATCCATAGGGAATTTTTTTCTTCAGTGGTTCTCTCTGAACTCAGCTTGTGTTTGTTTAACAGACTGTATCTCTTTCTCTTTCCCTTTGTAGGGTGCTTGGTATAAATGAGTGGCAAAATATAGGATTTCAGTATGATGTTATCAGCTGTTTGAATTTGCTGGATCGCTGTGATCAACCACTGACTGTATTAAAAGATATTAGAAGTGTACTGGAGCCAACTAGAGGCAGAGTCATTCTAGCATTAGTTCTGCCATTTCACCCGTATGTGGAAAATGGTAAGTACATGGATTAGTAGCTATTTAGGCAGGTAAAGAAAACATTTGTAGGCTATGGTATCCCAAATTAAATGTTTACTAAATAATTGGCATGTTTGTGTTTTATTTTTACAAATAACTCGTATGGTACATGCTCAGAAGTAATTGTGGGTAAATAGGCCACATGATGTAAGCTGTTTTCTTAATTCTCTGACATACGTTGTTTGCACCAACAAAAAGCTCAAATATTGAGGTCACATATCCTGTTCTGCAGGTTGCCACATCGGAGCTGTGTTGGAGCAACATGGGAAAACTGATCTCTGATCAGGGCCCTCTGCTGCTGTCCTATAAGTAACCCCAGTTGTCTCTAGACCATTGAGCAAAGCCATCAGAACTGTCTGTAATGCTGAATAGAGCAGTTCAAGTCAAAGTGTTTAAAGTGTTCCAAATGAACTGCAACTAAAAATTCACAGGGAGATAACATTCACTTTCTAACATGAGCTCTCAAAGTAAAATACACAACCCTACTAACGCAAAGTATCAGCCACTATTTATATTGTATAAGTACCTGGAATAAAAAAGTAAAATTCAGTGCCAAAACTCCATTATTTCCCCTAGTTACATTTTTAAAGAAGTACATGAGAGATTTTAAAATGAATCTGTCCTTATGACTAAACTTCAAAAAAGACTAGAAACTTTTTTTTTTGCATGCCTGTGATTGTGGATTCAGGTTGAGGCACCCTAAAGGTGGTTTGAATTCCAGAAGGATGGTGTTCATCAGTCATCGTTTGGACACTGGCTCTCCTTGAGTATTAAGACTTGTCTGTAGAAAGGCACATATGCCCAGAAAATACAGAACTGATAACCTTAACATTCTGGCAATCACAAATGCATCAAACTGAATCTGTTTTCCTCTTTTTATAGGCCAGTGGTATTTTGGCAGGAGGAGGGGGGGAAAAAAGTTTTAAGTATAAAAAATAATGCCATCAGATGAAGAATTGCTTAAAATACAGTATTTGAGCATATAATTTTGTAACTATTCTGAAAAGTAGCATGTTTTAAATGAGATGGGGGTTTGACTTAGGCATCTCTACAGTATTTCAAGTGTATTTGGTTACAACTTATTGTTCCTATAATGTAGAAGAGTCTGGCTTCCTCTTTTAAAAATTCTTTAAAATTCAGAATAATGGCAGTGTCTTTCTAGTCTTTCGCTGGCGTTTTAGAAGCAGAAATCGAGAAATCATTTGGGTGGCTTTTTTGTTTGTGTGTCTTCAAAACTGTGTGCCATTGTGTTTTGCAATCGCCATTGCATGCAGCGTCTACTTTTGCGCGTTTTGTTGGGTATCCACGTGCCAGACCACATGCAACTTCCTGGCTCAACAGGAGGTAGATAAATTAAGGAAGAAACTACTTCAAGTCTGCTTATGTTCTCCATCATTAATCTCCTACAGTATACTGGAGGGAGAATAGAATGTTAAATTTATAAATCCCAAGGGACTGGAAACCTGTTCTGTGATTGTTGAACGCGGTCATTCCTATTTGCTGAAAGTTGAAATCCATTGTAAGATGCCTTATAAACCAAAGTCATACTTTTGTTTGTGGTGGTGACTTGTAGCAGATTAGTCCCTTTGGTTAAGGCAGTTTTGTTTCCTTAATATGTTCTGAAACTTAAAAACATACTCAGTTTGTCAGTTTACCACTATCGTGGATATGGGCCCATATAAACTTCTTTAGACAGTGCAGGTTAGCACACAGAAAAGTTACTGTCATTCCACCGAATCTTTTCCGTTTAAGATCCATTTAAGTGTAGTCTAAAGAAATAGACAATGAACTGCCAGACTGTCTTCATGATCTACAAATGATTGTAGAATTTCTTTATTTTCATTCAGCTGTTCTACAAGAGATGCATTTTAAAAAGTGTTAAATATGTACATATGCTTTATATTGAACAAAAAAAATATACTTGGAACATTGAAAGAGCAGGACGTTTCATGGCTTAAGTAACTTCTTGTAGCAGCTAATTGAATACAGTTTGGACCCACCTGGAGAAACTTTTGAATTTTAGAGGGAGAAGCAAACGGAGAAGAGATGAGGCAGGTGAGGTGTTTGATCAGTGTATAGATCAGTTTCTAGAAATGGATAAATTATTTGAATCAAAAGGAGGTATTTGGGTTATTACATGTAATGGGAGATTAATTATGGAAACTTGCTTTAAGAGAACAAAGCAAGGTGGAGGAGGAGGTAAACTATATTTCTGTGCTTACTGTGTCTGGAATTACAGTGACACCTAGAGTTGAAAGTAGCTTAATCATAAATTCTTTCTGGGACTTTTCAGAGTTTTATTTTTAAACAGAAACAGAACAACAAATAATGCACTTACTGCACATGTCTAAATGTGGCAAGTAAGGCAGATGAATCATAAGGTATTAGACTAGTCAGTCACATAAGACCATGTATAATTATAACTTTATATTTTTAATAGGTATCCCATAGGGTCATATAAAAATCCTTTGTATTTCCTAATATCGACGTCATATTTGTATAAAGGCATTATTAGATAATATATGACTAGACTGCTTTAAGTTTCCCTAAAAATGTCAGAGACACCGTACTTAAGAAGTAGTAAACACTAGCAGCCTGGGATTGTGCAATTTTCTTGTCTAACATGTTGATGTCCTTGTGATTGATCGACAGGGGTAAGAAGACACAGGTGTGTTTTCTATCTTCCTGAAATACTTGGTACTAAATTGAGCTGGAAACACCGTAGTGTGCTAGAGAGACCCTTGCCTTGTCTTGGTTGTCAGTTCTCATCTAACTGAAATCAGAAGTGCCATTTCATTTGTTAAACAAAGCCTTGTTTTATTTAAATGATGATAAAAGATGCAGCTGTCCTTCAGTAGGGAGAATGCCTGACACTAACAGCTCTCTTGTAAAAGTGCTGCTTTTGTAGTTTGGCTAGGTAGTAACAGCTAAAAAAAAAAAAACCACAACACCTTTTTTTTTAAAAGCATGAACTTCTGTGTTCATGCTTGTATCTCTGTTGAACAGGCACGTAAAGGCAAAAACTTGGTGCTCCAGGCAATCCTGACTTTGGATAGTAGGACTGAAAGATGGGGGTTGTCGTGTTTAGCAAGTGAATTTTAATATTGCAGGAGCAACTTTCTCACTAGGACCACTACTTTCCTTTCCTAAAAAGGCTAAGAAGCAGCTCCCATTCCAGATGAGCTTTACCGCTGCAGTACATGTGTTTTTATAGTGTCTGGGTTTTGTGCTTGCTTGTCTTCAGAATACATCGGGTTTGCTCTGTTAAAGCTGCTGTTAAGACTGAGGAATTGTCGATCTGTGTATCTGTTAATCAATAACTCTTGCATTAACATGACTAAAAACAGAATTTCACCTATGAAACAAGTTTATTTTCCGTTGATGTCAATTATCACACATCTTTCACAAATGCTCAATTCATGTAAAAGGAATACATGTAAATTTATGTAAAAAGGGAAAAAAAGGACATAGGATTAAATCTAAACTGAAAAAGGAAACTTTTATGAAGCATTAGCAGTTATCTTTTGAAAGATTAAGTCTTTTCCCACAGTTCTTATTCTTGCACAACGGAAAATGAAAGTAATATATAACACAGATGTAAGGTACAATGCGCTTTGTTTTGATGATCTGTTTAGAAAATACTCTTGAAGAATGCTGCCCCTGGAAGGTTTTCTCCTCTCTTTTTAGAGCAAAGGAAGTCTGTGAAGAAGCTTAACTTCTTCATCTGTGTCTTTGCTTCCATCAGAAATATAGAACAAATCTGAACTGCTGCACACGCTCATCGGTTCTGATAAACAGTGTCATCTTCCAAATCATCCTAGCAGAAAAATAGAGAAGTTACTGATGGGAACTTTTTTTTTTTAAATAAAGGCAGAACTTCATTTTTGAGGCAAACTCAGTTTTAAAGGGAAAGAGGAAGATTTAGATTGGATATCATGAAGAAATTCTCTGCTGTGAGGGCAGCGAGCCCCTGGCCCAGCCCCTTCCCTTGCCCAGAGAAGCTGTGGCTGCCCCGTCCCTGGAGGGGTTCAAGGCCAGGTTGGACGGGGCTTGGAGCAGCCTGGGCTGGTGGGAGGTGTCCCTGCCCAGGGCAGGGGTTGAAACTAGATGATCTTTAAAGGTCCCTTCCAACCCAGCCCATTCTATGAAAAAAGAAACATCTATTTCCAGAGGAAATATAAATGGTATACTCTTAAAATAGTCAGTTTTCCCCGCGTGAATTTCAGTATTGGCTTATAGATACTTACAGGCTGTCGGCAATGTTCAGCGTACCTCTGCTTTTGAAGTTCTTGGGCAATTGCTTGAAAAATTTTTCGTCCACTACTGATTTTCTGCAAATTATTTAAAATATTTTAGGTCAGTGCTAAATTTGAAGTTGGTGGAAACATCTTTTTCTACCTTTTATCGTTCTGATTTTTTTCCTTGTATATGTCTGTGGGAATGTTCCAAATAGCATATGGTTTGGCAGGCAGAAGAGTTTTAAATTACATTAATATTACATCTCTTAACATATATACCTTCTTAAATGGATATTTAAATGTATCACTTCTGATTTTTATTCAAGGATACATGGTGACAGAGGTTCTTATTAGAGTTGTTTTAAATACATGAGAGCTTACCTGAATGTACCATTTAAACGAACAAAGAATTAATAACAAAATCTGTTATTTTCAGAAGTTCAAACAAAATTTACCTAAAACCTAAAGGAAGTTGTGTGTTAGAGGTAGCCTTTACATAGATTGACTTTATCCTGTATGCAATTAGGTAAAAATAAATTAATTAACAAATTAGTTAAAGTTAGTTAAATGCAAAATCATTAACTTCTTTTGTACAAATGTCAAGTAAAGCCTTAACAGCTCTGAATGTCTTTTTAGCTGAATCATCAATTAATCACAAAACTGATGCCCAATATACTTAAGACAGAAAAAAAAAAAGCTCTGAATCACAGACAAAGCAAGCAAAGTGATAACATACACAGTTCTCTGTTCTTTGGTCTTCCTTCCCGCTTTTCTTTAGCAGCTTTGGTTTTAACTGGAGGGAGGGATAATAAAATAAAAACCGATTAAAACATAAGATGAGAAGCCAACTGCTAAGGTAACAGAATAGTGAAAAGCATTGCCCTTTTACAGCGTCAAACAGAGTGTAGGTAAAAGTCTCATTAGATCAACTTACACCACTGAAAAAATCAGAGAAGTTGTCAAGCATCTAAGGCCTTTTTTTCAGTTTCTAGTAGTAGATATTGCAGGTATTTTTGCGTTGAGTACAGCGGGACCTGCCTGAAGCACTACCCAATTCTCAAAAATAAACCAGTGGCATCACAGATACCCGGTTTTCCCCTTGAGGAAGGCTTGATTCATTTTTCCCACTATACTACTTCACCTAGTTTAAAGAAAAACAAAAACCAAAAAGACTGTCCTGTCTTTATGCTTAGACGGCGATCACTACAGCGAAGAACCATTTTACCATGTCATACCACTTAGGACTGTGAACTCCTCACTCTCATGTCAAAGTCTCGTTATTATGTAAAGATTCCAGTTGCAGCTTTGGATGTTTGTTTTTAACTAAGCACAAATTTTGTTCTAGATTTAAAAAAAAAAAAAATATCCAATAGTTACGTAATTTTTAACCAGGTGCATTCTGATGTGCTTGTTTCCTGTAAGCACAAAACTTCTTCCAGGTCTCTGATATTTTTAAATTTTACCAAGGTCTGTCTTCTGTGTATGTATGATGTATGAATAGAATTTCATTGCAGAAAGAAGTCAGTCTGCAGCAACTTCACTGCAGCTCACAAATACTTTGACATTTATTTATTTATTTTTATTTAAATTATTTTAATGTTACTGGAAACTAATCCAGAGAGTTGATGGCTTACAATGGTAACTTCTAGTTCTGCTTTTTGAGTGTGCCTTGATAGATAATCTCCAAGTTGCTGATTAATACTCCCAGGATAATGTTAACTTTGGAATACCTTTTCTTTTAGACATGTAAATGAAAAAAGAAAATGTGCTTGCTTTTGAGAGTACAGGTACTTTAAACATGAGTTTGCAGATGTGTGCAGCATATGAACTTCAACCAATTATCTCTTTAAAACTTAATCATAAAAGTTATGGAATCCAGGAATGTCTTATTGCTCTCCTTCTGGAGGCGTTAAAATTGCTTAGATTTACAAAATGAACAAAATTAGAAAAGTTACTTTGAGCCTACCTTGTAGACTACAAAGACTGTGAATACAGTGGTGCTGTATAGAAACAGTAAGGATGAGGCGATGATCATGAAGATGAGTTTTCCGTTGCTGTGCTGCTTCTCTGCTCCTTTAGTAAAAGCGAGTGTTAGAATAAAGGACAGTTCTTCTGATTCACATAATTTTCTTAGGATTCTGCATTTCACCCCCCTTCCTCTGAGGAATTAAAAAACCCTTATACCCATCAATATTTTTCTGGTTCATTTTCAGTCTGAATTCGCTAGTGACATCACTTTTTTGTTGCTGTGAATGTTCGCAAGGGCAATGGAGACTTGTTATTTTTGATTATGAACCCTTCCTTGAGGGGCAGATGGAGAATAGAATCCAGTTTTCTGCTCTTGTGAAGGAATATCTGAATAAAGCTTACAGGCTTTTGTTCAGAAATGCAATTAGATAGAGGAAGGAAGGAATACAGGGAAAGTAATAATCCGGTTGGTTGGTTGGTTGGTTGGGGTTTTTTTCTATTTTAGGCATGTAAAACTGAAGTGCAGTTAATGAACTCTCATCACTTTCTTAACTAGGAGGGAAATGATACAAAGGTTCAGAACTAAAACTCGTTGCTCAGGCTGGCCCAGTGAATCCCCAGTTCTGGGACCCTGTACTCTGTTGCGCGTATTTCCACTAAATGTCAGTTTCTCCACTTCTCATTTTTCTGTTGATACTTCCTTTCTGGTAGACAGACATTAAAGTCTTTATGTAAGAGGATGTGGAGTGTTGTTAGATAACGCAGAGTACAAAACTTCTTTCTTTTGTAGAATTCTAGAGTCATTTGCCAGAACATTCTAATTAGCAAACAAGATTAACATGCTTATTTGTAGAATCCCTCCATGGTTTTACTATTAATATTTTAATATAGTCATATTCCTCCTAACGGTTTTGTTGGTATTTTCATCTTAAGTGCCGTTCTTGAAACTGTAAATGAAGAGAGTATTTAGGAAAGATAATTTATTTCTTTTAAGACGCTTCATTAAGAAGGAATAATCAACTGACCTGTTTTCGTTAGCACTGTTCCATCTCCTGCTTGTTTAGAACGGGGTGAACTTGAATCTGAAAATGCTATCCCACAGATATAAACAGCATTGTCATCTACAGTCAGATCGTTGATCTGAAGTGAAATGTTATTTCCTGGTAATAAATGTACTTTGTACTTCTGATCATCTGTGCATCCAGGAGTACACAAATCTTCGTGTTTGTTAGTTAGAAAACGAAACCATAGAACTTGAGGTGGGGACGAGGAGCATCCAGAAGCAGAGAAAGCACATGGTAGGAATGCGGTGCGTGTGGAGTAGTCAGCTTCCTGAAATCTGGGTTGCGTTACAGTGACTTGGCAGCTATCTGCAGCACCTGTTGAGAATAAACAGTTGGTAGCGTGCGGGACAGTTAAAAAGCAAGGCACAATCTAAAGAGAAAACAAACTCCTTCTGGTTCATTGGAGAAAAGGTAGGAGGAAAGGAGGAAAACCGACTGTGTTTCAAATTTGGCGTTTTTAAGGTTCTTCCCAGCAAACTTTCAATACTTCCTACAGCTTGTCCATGTCTTCGTTTAAGAGTTTTGCCTGTATGGTAATGTGCTTAACTTTCTGTTTTTCTGAAAAAGTACAGAGCCGATTCGTACATCTGAAATAACGAGAATGTCTCCTTTGGCCGTGGAGACCAAAAGAATGCTTTGTGTAGTTGCCTGCCTCAGGTTAGTCCTGAGTATTTGGGGGACTTGGGGGTGGGGATGCTGTGGGACATAACTCCAGATGCTCAGTGGAGTAGCTGTGCAAGGGCTTCTCTCTCCTCCGCTGTTCCTCACCTGCAAGTCAGGTGAGACAGCCTGATGGCAGGCGGTGGAGATGTTGTAAACGGAGACATTTATAACTTAGCCATTTCATAACATTGATTAGAATTCGTAGTAGTTCCTAGATGTTCTTCCACTTCATCACATATATTGGCTCTGGGTTTCTAAGGATAATAATACTGCTTGTTAGTTCTGACATTTAAAAATGTGTGTAGAGAAAACAGGAAGGTTAATCAGAGAAGAGAATTCTAATTAAGGAACTGAAATGTAAGGTCTAATATGACTGGTCTGGGAGATTATTTTTTTTTAAATCCTTACTGAAATCCATAATTTAAATACTGTTTTAGTATATTTAACTTTATTCAAATAAATTGCTTAGTTATTTAAACAATGGAATTGAGATCATTGCAGTGAAAACGAAGGTAGTAGCTTAACAGCATCCTTTTCTGCTTCCTAGAAAATAACAAATTAGAAGAAAAATGCACTAAGTCTCTTAATCTGCTGCTGATACACAATTTATAAGCCTGTCCATGGTGGACAACCAGCATTGTCCCTTCATCATTTTTCTCACTGGGTGTTTTATGGACCAGATCCAAGCAGATTCAGTGTCTGACTTCTACAGGAATAAAATGAAACTCTACTTCTGTGTCAGATCAACATCAGAGCCGTTCCACAGCAGCTACAGCAGTCTGAAGATTATAGTAACACAAGCTGTCACTGCCCTTACACCCTGCGTGGTGAAAGGCAGTAGCTGGTGCTTCTGCAGGGGATCCCCTTATCTTTTCCACCCTGCTGCAGGGCTCAGGGTGGCCTTGCAGAGCAGAACTCCATGGCTTCAGTTTGTGTAGAAACTGTCCGCTGAACTTCCCAAAGCCTCCTCCCAAACAAGCACAGCTGCACTGAAACCACACTGCTGCTGCGGGAGCATTCTTTGCAGGGAAGTGCAGTAGAGTTTGACCCTGAAATGCTCCAGTAAGCTGTGATTTCTGACTTTTGGAAGAAAAAGCATTTGCTAACAGTCGCCTAATTTGGAAGTTCTATGCAGATAGCAGAAGGTAGCTTGATTCTCAGTGAAACTTCTTACTGCCCTTATTTCGTAGCTACGTTACAAATCATAACCACAACATTTTCAATCTTGTTTAGCTGCTATTACATGGGAAAATACAAGAAGCTTAAAAAAAGTCTTACCAGCACCGTACAGAATCCAGTCAAATGCCAGCATCAGCACATTTTTTAATTTGTTGAAAGGTGCCATTTCTTGTATCTCTCTGGAAATTGTTCTGCTTGAAGGAAGAGGAACTTAGGAAATCTTTGGAGTTGCAGAACCCTCTGAATCACAAGATTTAGAACTTCCTGTTTAGAAGGGTGTTTACTATTGCATTTAGCAAACTGGTTAAAGGTACAGAGCAAACCAGAAAACAGCTGTTATTTCTCGATCACATTACTGAAAAAATGAGCAGAGTTTTAAATGTTGAACTTCTGAGAGCTGTGCCTATAACCCTTCAGGTTATTTTTATGGGATATAACAAATGACAACAGGTTTCCAGCATGCTGCAAGTGTTCAGCTTCTTAATTTTTTATGACCCTAAGCAGTCTTTACCGTATCAGCTAGTAGGTGGCCACTGGAGAGGACCCAAATGTTCTGTAGCCAACCGTTATAATGTGGTGGTCTGCTAATGGAAGCTTCACAGCAGAGCATACTTTTGAACTTGCTGGCTCTGTTTGCTGTAATTACCTGAAGACATCTTTGGCCAGACAGCATAAAGAAAGAATTTTATAATGCTGGAAAAGATCTGCATTAAATTGCCTGTCTGTCCACGTCTGCTGAACACCAGCCTTGATAATGGAAGTTACTTTTCAGCCAGTCTTGGGACTGCTAGTTAAAAACATAGCGGAAGAGAGCTGCTTCTGAACAACAGGCAAAACCTTGAACTGATCTTCCAACAGCTCTACAAATGGGTTGTCAACCTCCTATTTGGAGTGGAGGGGAATATAATCTGTGTAGTGTGCTTTCTGTAAGAAAATACAACACAAAACAAAGTTTTCATTGTAATTTAAACAAAACTCTTTTGTTTTCTCAGTAGGTGGCAAGTGGGAAAAGCCCTCAGAAGTTTTGGAAATCAAAGGGCACACTTGGGAAGAACAGGTGAATAGCCTGCCAGAAGTTTTCCGTAAGGCTGGTTTTGCCATAGAGGCTTTCACCAGACTGCCATACCTATGTGAAGGTGATATGTATAATGACTACTATGTACTAGATGATGCTGTCTTCGTCCTCAAGCCAGTGTAAGCGTGTATGAAGCAAATCTCCAGAATCTAACCCAAAAAGCAGCCTCTGAAAGAGGGGGTTTGATTTATGGTTACTTAAAGGGAGGGAATTCGGGGACTGCCATGCTAAATAAATACCATGTAAGAAATTTAAAGGCCAAAATACTAATGTATTTCTTTGTAGTGCGATTGGGGGCGGGGGGGGGGAAGGTGGTTTTCTAAACAGACTCTTCAGTTGAGAATTTCTTTTTTACCAGCTCTTAAACCAACCACACATTCTGCAATCCAGCAGTAATGGGGAGATATTTTTTTATACTTACCTGCAACAGGGTTCAGATCCAAACAGAAGCAATAGTCCTAATAATGATGAAACTGACACGATGTGAACTGTTGTTAAAGAAATCAAGTGAAATCTGGCAATAAAGTTATCCATTCAGTTCAAGCCTTGCTGAATATAAACTGTTGAAATGGATATTCTTCCATGCTAAGTTACCTTCTCTTTTACTGTCATTCTTCACATGTTTTTAATCATGCTAATAAACTTTTTTTGAGATGACTTTTTGCATTAATTTTTGTGTTCATTTTTGTAACCATAGCCACGCTTGTCTGCAGCAACTGCTCCTTTGTGTTGAGAATCAAGCTCTCAGTAGCAGCACAACCTCGTATTTATTTGAACAGCATTTAGGTATTGCTTAAAGGGATAACAGTCCACAAAAAACCTATCACTTTTGGTTGGATTTCTTTCATGTTCCTCTCAAAGCTTATAAATCCTCATTGCTTTTGCATATGCCATTTTCCAGCAACAGGGGTTATGGTAGAACTTGCCAAAACTGCACTTTAAACTGAGGGGTTTAATAACAAACTTTCTAAGCAAGTTGTTCACAAAAGTTTTCAGCTTAAAAAACACGCAGGCAGTTTCTTGCAAATTCTGCAAGTCAAACTGCCTCTGAGGATCAGGCTATCGGGACCTGATTTTGAAGATTTTGCTAGCTTGGGACGTTTTCTTTTCTCCATGAATACTAAGTAAATGCTGTTTATTTTAACATGTCTTGTTCTAAAACCTCTGCTTAAAATGGATAATTTCTGGCAGTTGGAATATAACCTTCCTTTAAAGCGACAAGCAGCATGTGCTGGCAGGCGTGTGTCATACGTTGGGATATAAGTGTTGTGGGAGCAGAGAAACCTCAGCTTGTGTATCAGCTGGTAAGTGAAGTAAGGGCTGACTTATCTTTTGCTTTTGAAGTCTAAAAAAGTTGTGTTTTTTGTTGTTTAACAATGGGTGATCTGCCAGGTGGAATGTTTCAGCACGTCTTTGTAGGTTTACCTTGGACTTCCTTTGCCTGATGGTTAGTGATTTTCTTGCTAATTTAATCACGCTTTATTCTCAGTCATCTTGTGAAACGTAAGTATTGTGTGGTATGGGGCGAGGGGTTTGACTGGTGGGTTTTTTCAACAGTAATTCAGGCTCAGTATTATTCTTGTTTCAGCATGTGCTGTTGAATTTTGGCACAGAGTACAATCAGATTAGTATGTTGGAAAAATGTAAGCTTGGGAGTGAATCCATTAATTTTTGTTTTGTTACTTTCATTTGTATTCATCTAGTAGTGAGAAAATATGTTCCTTAATGTGTAATGAATTTAGCTTCCTGTAGCAAATATGTATTAAGACAGACTTCTTCAAAGGTACTTAAACGTTTTAATCCCACAGGTTAAAAATCACACAAGAGACCATGCATTTCACGTCTCATCTTTTAGTCCTGTCACTTAGGACTTGGGTTTGTAATGGACAGAGGGTGCAACGTAAATAATAGTGGGCTTTTTTTCTCATGGTTTTGTGGTTTGTTCTCTGTATTTGAGCAAGTATTCTTACACTTGAGATGGGGAATTAAAACTTAATAAAACACGAGCAATAACAGTGAAAGGCTATGAACAGAGTAAGCTTAAATTCAACTGGGTCAAAACCCTGCTTGGTCCCGTTGAACGTATGGGGTAGTGCCGAGGGGCTGTACCTACACCCATACTTGTACAGTCAGAGTTCCTCGCGAAGGGAGGACGCAGGGTGGTCGCCGTGTTGGGGAGGGAAGGGACTGCTCTCTCTTGCCAGACCTTGAGGGTGCATTTGTGCACAGTTAGCGCCTGCTCACACAGCCCGTGCAACGGAACTCCTGAGCCCTGTACCGGATTAAATTGCCTGAAATGCTGTAAGATGTCATCCAAGGGGACAAGTGTTTATTGCAAGTCCCCTGTCCAAGTTCATTACTGCTGAGCTTGGGGGACCTGCCTCGTCCCTCTGCTGTCCCTGTCCTGCTTGGGCGACGGTGCGCAGGTGGCTCCTGGGTGTTGTCCCTGTGTGCGGTGTTCTTCCCCGCAGAGTAACCACGCTCTGTTCTGCCGAGGTGTTCTGCGCGGGATGTGTTGCACCGCAGGAAGGAGGTGCTGAGCAAAGGCGTGATTTAGTTGGAAACTCATCACAGAGCTGGAACAGCTTTGTCTCCGAGGAACCGCAGACCCCTTTTTCTGTGTGATCGCAGGTACAGTCTGACTTCTGCTCGGAGGAGCCGGGGGGGGGATTGGGGGGTGCGGGGTGGCACCAGCCTGGCCCTGGGTGTCCCCCCACCCACTCTCTGAGCGCTCTGCATTGCGGGGGGAGAAGCATCCTCTTCTGCCTTCTGTGGAGCCCCTCGCCCTCTGAGCCCCCGCAGAGCCGCCCCACCACCACCACCACCACACCGGGGTGCTCTGGCCGGTCCCGGTCCCCGCTTGCTGCGGAGGCAGGTAATATGCCGTGGGGTCCCGGCTCTCCCCAGACCCGCCGTCTCTCTCCTCTCCTCTCCCCTGCCCTCCCCTTGCTCCCCCCGCTCCAGCCTGGACCCTGCCGGGTCCCTCGTTGCACACGGGGCTTTTCTGCAGAGTTGCCGGGCGAGCGGGGAGTTACCGGCAAGACTTCGGATTATGAGGTGATCTTTCCGGCTATCAGGCTTCAGATAAAGCAGCAGCTGCATTGGAGCGAGTGCTAAAATGTCTAGGATTTCTTTATGAGGAAGAGCGTCTGTTTAGGAAGTAAGAGGGGAAGATTCTGTGATTCTATGAAACCTACGAGGTCCTCGTAACTGGGGGGTCCTGCGAGGGTGACATCCCAGAGATGTGATCACAGCAGATGCTGCCGTGGTGCACGGAACGATCTCTGGGGAAATGCTGGATGGGATCTGCAAGAGATCCCCACAGGATGATTTGGGGCTGTCTAAAAGCTGCAGTGAACTTCTGCAAACAGACTGGTTTCACTGACAAAAGGAACTATTTCATCCCGCAGATTGTTTTGTCAAGCAGGGCTATTTCACAGCAGACTTTTTCTGCACCTGCTAATCGTCCACTGGAGTTAGGATAAAAAAGCACTTTCCTTAGTATTTAATTTCCTTATGTATTAATTTAGTATGCTTTAATTAAAATACACTCCCTGAGCAAAGTGAGAGAGTTGTAATAAACAAATTGGGATTGACATTGGTAGCATGATTTAAACTATGCAGAGTAATCAAACCTTGCTGCAAAATTAATAGGGCAAAGGCAGAAACAAACACAAGAAAGTTCATTGTCTAGGAAACAGGATACCTCTGAATGAGAGACGTGTCCTGTGGCACTACCAAAAGAATAGCTGAGAGGGGTTTCAGCGTGTGCAAGGACAGGACAGAGGGGATAGCTTCTTAAAGTCTGATGTTTAAATTTTTCATCATCCATCAGTTTGAGTCGCTCCTGTTACAAGACTGGAGTTAAGTATTGGGACAGACTGAAGTATTGCAAGAGGCTGTTGAAAGATGTTTTCATAAAAGAGTACCTTGCTGATACATGAGATTAAACAGTCTGAAAAAAGCGTTCGTATTTATCAAATGTTCAGATCTGTAACTCAAGCCGTGGCAGAGAACTTTTAAAAAAAAAAAAAAAAAAAAAAGAATTCAAACTCGGTAAGAAAAAGGTGTGCAGAAAATAAGTGCAGCTGCAGACGAACCCTTGCAATGAAAGGGAGACAAAACCTAACAAAGTCATCTCAGGGTCAGCGTGAAGTTGGCCAGTGGGGCCCTCTGTGTCATTTGCTAAAATCGGGGGCTAATCCCAGTGTACGAAGCTGCAATGTGTAGAGCAGGGCATCCTCTAGTGTCCCAGATTAATTAACTGTTTCACCTGGGGGCCGGGCAGGGCCAGGCTGGGTGCGGGGGCAGGAAATCCCCTCTGCGGTCGGTGCGGTGCAGCGCGGGGTGAGCAGCTGCAGAAACACCCCTGTGAGCGGGACCCGCTCGGTCGCTGCTTCCCCTCCACCCCGTCGCACCGTTGCAATGTCTGTCCTTGTCCTTTGGGAACTAGACGGAAAGCAACAAACTCATGTCATGCAGGACAACAGTGAGATTGTCAGTCTTTTCTGAGGAGAGACAGTGAAACCCTGGTGAAAAGCTCCAGGTATCCCTTTAGTGCCGTCCAGCTAATTTATCCTTCGGTGATCTTTACGTCACATGGCACAGGGCAGCAGGGACAGCAAGAGCTACTGAAACACATATTTCCATAGAATCTGTTTCCTAGCTGGTGGAGAAAAACTGATGGTATGCTTTTCCTGAGTGCACAGACGACAGCTTTGATCCGTCCAAGTGAAGCAGCACGGCCTTGAACTCCGCTTCCCAAATGTGTCGCTTTCCCTCCGCTTCAGAGGGGCGTCCTCGCCCTTTGCAGTGACGGTGGGGGGGACACTCCCTCACCCCCTGCCCGCGGCCCCCACGCTGGCACCAGCCGCCCTCCGCTTGCGGGGACCCGCCGGTGGTCACCCTGCCGGTGGTCACCCCGCCGGCGTCCTCGCGAAGTGGACACAGATCAGGGTTTGTTCAGAGCTTCTTTACTGTTGGCTTTTTCACACCCTCTGTTTCTTTTCTATTTTGTCTCTGTCTAAAAGGATTTGATTTTTTGCTTTAACAAACTGCATTTAACTAATATTTAGGTGGAAAGTGGCTTAGTAAACAAACAGGGCTACTAGGAACAAATTAGAACAGCTGCTTGGTAAAAGGTAAATAAATCTGGCTGCACAGGCACACTCAGTGGAGTTGTAGCTGCATAAAAGATAGATCTATCCTGGAAAAACATCCAAATTAAAAAAATTGGGAGCAAGAACTTTTAGATCATTCTGATCTCTATCTGTATGCCATATGTGTACTCTCTGATTTATAGCTATGAAAGTTTTGGGTGACTATTGCCTTGTGACTCTGTTCTTTTTATTTTCCTTTTCAATCCAAATATCTTCTGATTCTAATAAAGGCTAGAAGAAATGTCCAGACTTTTGAAGATATGTTTCTTATTGATATCAGTGACTTGTGCTGAGATTACACGCAGTCAGAACTCCGAAGGTAAGACCAGAACTCCTGTTTTGAGTGGATGGAAAAAGCTATGTGTAGTGAAATAGATGCAGTAGTGTTTAGTAAGTAGGACCGTATTCTCTGCTCTCGTGCCTTCATGGAGCTATGCCAGCAAAGAATTTAACCAAGATTGCTTATTATTTAATAGCCTTTTATTTTCACTGTTTTTCTGTAAATACATTAAATCAGAACTGCATTAAATGCTTATAAATAAATTCTATGTGTACATATAATTTCAGTGCATACAATACATATATTTTTGTATAACACAGTTGAATGGTAAAACATTAAATCCACTTTTAGTAACGGGATGATCTTTTACAGATTTGCCACCGTTATTACAGAAAGCTGTGGTTAGTATTTTTATTTGATCTCTCTACTAACAATTTATATTATAATCTAAAAATCATAATTTATTACATATATTTGTAATTTTTTCCTTAGGAGGAAGTAATAACTGGGAAATATCTGAATGGTAATGTAGAAAATTGTTCCCACTTATGCTTCTAAAAGGAATTAAAACTCAATATCTCACCATAACTTTTTATGTTCCATTTTTCATATGTAGCCCTCCTTGATATTCTTCATTTTCAGAGGTAATGTATTACTCTTACCATCTTGATTTTCGGTATTATCTTGCACTTCAGATATGATCTGTTTCATTTCCACAGAAACTGGAACATTATGGATAAAATGAAATTGGCACATATGATTACTTTGATTTAGATCTCCTGTGAGGAGTATTTCCTCTTAACAAGGAAAAAGCTGTTTTTCACAGTAAAGCAAAAAACATGCATAGAACGAGGCTGAGAATAAATATGTGCTACACTTTTCAAAAGTTTTCATAATTAACTTGTTCATATGTTTCAGAATGGTGTCTTAAGGAAATTAGGTGCAATTCCAGCTTTCTGTCCATCTTCCTCTTTCAGTCTTGCTCCATCCCCCTTCCTCCAGCTCCTGGCAACTTTTGAATTATTTGCTAATTTTGTTTGAATTTGAAAGAGCAATATAAGCCTCAAAGGCAATTCTGCTCCTACTCCTATGTTTTGAGAAAATCAATGGCTGTATAAGAAGATATGTTGAAATTAAAGCCTCTGCGGAGGGAAGGGCGGCAGGCGTTGGTCACTGTGCTTTCTTCCTACAAGCAGATCAGAACAGGCATAATGGGGTGCTAGGACACACTCCTGTAGCTCCGGGCCAGCCGCTGCACAGCTTGTCTCATGCCTGGAGACGGTACTGACAGCAGCATGTTGGAAAATCGAGATTATTGTGGGTGGTTGTGGAGTTAGGTTAAAAAAAAGGTAAGTAATTCATTGTGCTCCTCATTGAACCACAGTTTTCATTGCGTTAAATAGGTCGTCTGTTAGTTGTCTTAGGCCAGAAAGCTGAATACTCCTGTCATTATGGTGTTAGTAACAGTGTTTGCTTTTCTCATTCTTGTTTTGTCTTGTAATCTGCTATTTTACATGTTATATTATTTTACTGGCATTGTTGGTCCTGTTTTCTGTTACAGTGCTAATGTCTGGACAGCAGATACGCTTACAAAAGTCATGGCGTACTTTCATGCCCAGGACGTTATGTTTACTCTTAGCAGCCTGCAGGTCTGTGCCATTTAAAATGCATGAAAATTCTTGTTTAAAAAAGAATTTAAAAAGGAAGCTATCTCTGTACCAAAACCAGGTTGTCAATAATAGAGATAACTAACAGATCTACAACGTAGCTGATAAATAGGAAATGGGAATAGGGTTTTTGGTTGTTTTTTTCCCCTAAGATTGCAGGAGTATGCAAGGCAGAAATAAGAAAGAAGATCTTTTTGCTTTTCCTCTGATGGAAAGCAGAAATTAGGAGTTTTCAGGCTCAGCCATTGCTTCTGAATTGAGCGTATACACATGCTCTTTCTCCCAGGTTGTGACCGTGGCTGTAGTTTGCAGTTTGTGACGGAACGAGAGGCTCCAGAGCATCCTGCAGAACACATCCACATTTTAAGGCTCCACTGAACTCTGGTTTTGTACATTGTCGATGTGGAGGTGATACAGGAAGAAGTTGTTCCTTCTCCCTGGTCGCTGTGACAGGTTACCAGCTGGTTTAAGTGGAGCTGTAGCCCCTCATCACAGCTCGACCCCCTCCCTCCGCCCTGCACACTCGGGGGAAGGGAGGTGTCACACGTGCCATCTCTGTGCCTCAGGCGATCCCAAGAGACCAGGGCCGTGCAGCTCCATGGCACGCAGACCTTCTCCCAAGCTCCATTTCGCTGCCCTAGCTCGTCCAACCCTACAGGAGACTGACGCTGCCGCGTCCCGTTCCATTAGGCTTGTTAACAGTTTAGGGCTGTGATCAGGCCTGGACCCCTGGGCAACAAGGACCCAACTATCTTCATATTCCTTGGTGGCAATGCACGCTAAGCAAAGGCAACAAAGAACCGTTTCAACTCAAATTCCAAACCAGTTCTGAAATAATTCTGTCAGGAATTAGAAGGGATCTTACTCCAGCCTGGTGCTAATGAGCCTTGCAGCGCGTTCTGTTCCGACGTTATAATTCCCCTTAGATTTTCAAAACGGGCATGAGATTGTTAGCTGGTGATGCAGTTTGATGTGAGAGACAATATTTTTGCCTTACAACCTGGTACAGGCTTTTCCTCCCATCTGATTGCACATTTCCTTCCTTTTTTTAAGTAATAATAATATGCACACAGTATCTGATTTTTTTGGAGGTCATTAAAGGGTTCATTTTCACAGCTCTGCTGTGTGAAACAGAAAAGCATTATTACGCTTGTTTCATGAAGTCAGAAACTGAGGCATCCTTGTTAAATGGCTCACTGGCAAGGACTCGCTTATGAAGCCAAGGACAGGATTCAAAAATTATTGTCTTTCAGTGTTACATTTAGATTATTTTGGTTTACAGTTTGTGTTGAGCATAGTTATTCTAGTCATTGACAACACAGGCAATACGGGAGCTAAGGACTTATCTCTCCTTAAACAGAGATTTTCAGGGAGTAAAAAATACCCCCACTACAATAGTACAATTTTTATCTATATCACGCATATTTTTCTATACTTCAGATGTCCATAAAAAGTTACCTGAAGAACCTTTTATACCAGCCTAGGCAACTACTGTCCGAATTTCAACAGCTTGATCATCAGCAGTTCCGAACTGCAATGAAGTATCTTTTCAACAGCAGAAAGGACCGTCTTGTAAGTCGCTTTGCACTTGTGAAAAATAAAAGCTGCCGTCGATGGTTTGGGTAAACAGGAAGGGGCCGCACCGGGGGCCTCGCGGTGCGCCTCAACCAGTTACTTTGCTGGCTTGGATTAGATTCCAGGAGCCCCGCTCCGTGGGTTGGACTTACTTCATTTAATTATTGTTGTCTAAGAGTTTGGTGCCAAGTCCAAGTCAATCGTCTGGATTTTCTCTGTAATGAGCGGAGAGAAACGCATCTCCAGGGAGCGATTTACCTTCCTGCGCAAGTGCCTGACGTAGGTAGGACCAGTTGTTCTCAGGGAGCATCTGCCTCTCTTCAGTGGCTAGAAAGAGAGCCAAGAGGACTAAAGAAGGTGAAATTAGCTTGTTAATTAGTTATGGAGCATACAAGCGGGTTGTTTGTTAGGCAATTTGGACAGGAGGCAGCATAACACATTTGCCTGCCTCTGGTGCGTTCCCTGTGTGACCCATCTTAAAAGCCTCACCGAAAGTCAGCGAGGGGCACCGGGGAGGTCCCTGCCGCAGGGGCGACGTCCACGGTTGGGGTGGGATCAGAGCCTACTGTCTGGCAGCTTGGCATCTTCCCCGCCGGGAGGAAGGGCCTCCAGCCTGGGAATCGCAGCAGGGAGATGAATGTGGGAGAAAGGGAGAGCGTCCCCCTGACATGGGGCGGCCGCCCAGAACGAGCGCGGCGTCCACCCCTCGCAGTGCTTGTGCGGCGCCTGCTGCCGGAGCTCACGGGCGGGCGTGCAGCAGGAGCCGGTGCAGCACAGCACAAGCCCTTTCAGTAACTGCGGATTTTGTCTTCTCAAACGGCATCCCAGTCCTCCTGGGCCTGGTGATGTGTGAGCGCATCGCCAGGCTCCGAAGAGGCTGTCCTGCACACGCGGCTTGTGAGAGGAGGACCCTCGTAATCCATCCCCAGCCAGGGTGACGTTGTTCCCTGGGCTCGGTTCTTTGATGTTGCCCCGTCTTCTGGAGGGGATGTTTGTGGTAACAGCTGCAAGAAATACTGCATGGGGGAAGGTCTGTCCTAGAGATGTCTGCATCCTAAATTATGTATGAAATAATACCCGTTCAACCCCGATATCCTTTCATTTTCCAAGTAGCTAATTCTTTCATGAGAGCACACACTATAACTTCAGCCATTTGGATTATTTTTCTGTTTCGCGCTTTGATTTTATCAAAACATTTAAGCTGGTCTCTGGCCAATGTCAGAAAGGAATTATCTGAAATAATGCCACCAGACAGTATTTTGCATCTTATTTTTTGTAGAAAGCTTTCTTTCTGTCAGGCCTCAAAATGAACAATATGTTGAATATATATATTTTGAAAGAGATGTTCAATAAAGAAATGTATTGAAAGATAAATTCTTTTAACCCTTTGTTGCTTGCAGGAAATGGGAAATATTATTCTTGACTGGGATAAGACGAGAGAGAGAATTTTTCAAAGCCCAGGAGTAAACA
Source organism: Chroicocephalus ridibundus (assembly GCF_963924245.1). Classification (NCBI taxonomy): domain Eukaryota; kingdom Metazoa; phylum Chordata; class Aves; order Charadriiformes; family Laridae; genus Chroicocephalus; species Chroicocephalus ridibundus. Next base: position 57,652,517 of record NC_086291.1, on the reverse strand, counting down.
GGACCCTGTTCCTTATAACACTGGATAAATGCTTTTTGGCTCTGAGTGCTTTGGACTGCGTGGATATCCTAAGCCAGGTTTTGCGTGTGTCAGTGGTGAACTATCTCCAACCTGATGTCATTGGGAGCCTCCCAAATGTTCTGCAGGAGGATGCCTTCAGAAACTTGTAAGCCATTTATTTTCCAGACACAATTAATACTATGTAGTATTTGCTGACTATATATGCTTTTAAAAAGAGGTTACTATATGGTCTCCATCTATTTTCCAGATGCAGCTTTCTGCTTATGTGTTGCTGTTTCTAAAAACACTTGTCCATGTGTGTCATTTAAAAAGAAAATAGTTAACTCATTAGTGAACTAACATGCCCTTGTATCACTTAGATCAACAGTATTCAAGGACCTCTATGACAAAACCTCAGCAAATACACAGAGAGCTCTGTACGGCTGGATGAAGCAGATGCTACAAAAATCCTATAACATGAGTGGTACGTTATGCACAAAGTATTTTCTTCTTGCTTATCATAAGAGAAAAACAGTCAGCAAAAGGCATGACCGTTACATTGAATTGTTTCCCAAATTTAACACGTCTGTTTAAGAGTAACTGTCTTGAAATACCTTTGCTCCAGAATACAGCAAACATCATATATTTGTTATTCGCAGCAAATATTTCTCCTAAGATGCTTGCTCTTCATCTCTTCTGCACAGAGCTGTACACAAAGTCTCTGTACTCCAGCCCTTTTTCGAAGACTTAAATAGGATCCAGTGGTCAGGCGCTCTGCACAGGTGTTCACTTCTGAGCTCCTGTTCAGACTAGAGAAGTAGATCTGTCTCACAATACATTAGCCAATGCACGGTTTAAAAATACGAAAGAAATGCAGGATGTTGTGAAGGTTCTACTGCACATGGCACTGACTCAGTCAGAAGCAGCACAAGATAAAAACAAAGTTAATTAATTCTGATTTTATGCATTTTACCACATCTGTTTGCCTTGTTAAGGTGTCTTAAACAGATGTGCCACAGCTGGGACAGTGCGGGACAGGCTCCACGAGGGGCTGTGAAGTGGCAGCGGCACTGAGGCATCAGGGCCAGTGCTTGGGTTTCACTGAACACGCCGGCAGTGCTGTCATGGGAGTGCTTTAGACTTCTAGATGTGTCTGTTCTTCCTGATTTCCCTGGAAATCAAAGGCAAAATGCCCGCTTGCTTCACTGGAGCTAAATCTGGCTCCCGAGACTTGTGCCGTTTCAAAATATCAGAGTAACCCGTTAATTGGTGGAGCAGTTCGTGGCGCTGCAGAGGTGGTATTACTGCCAGCGCGCTGCCGGGGCAGTGGGATGCAGGACCTGCCTGATGATACGCAGCAGTCCTGGGAAAACCCCGCGGTGTCAGGCGCCTGGGGTTGTGTCTGAAACATTAGTGACCCCCCAGTTTGTAAAAGATCAGCCAGCTGAGGAGGGGCTGGCAGTCGCAGTGCCTCTCCCACCTCCTGGCTGCTGCTTCAGGCCTGGAGTGGTGCCGAGACGTCGGACACCGCCGGAGGCATCGGGAGAGGAATAATCAGCACCCAGTTGTGGTGGTGTGAACGCACCAGCCCTGAGCCGGCACGGTGGGACTGCTGCCAGCACCAGGGCTGGCAAGTCTAAAGCTCGCTCAGGTACACCTGCACACCACGGAGTGCAGGACAACAGAAGAGGCCTGAAACAACCTGATTTATTCACTTTTCCTTTATATGTGGGTAGCACCGGGACCACCTGGGAAAGGGATCAGCCCTTGTGCAGGCACATCTTCCTCCCTGAAGCACAGCAGAAAAGAAACTTGAAAGAAGACTCATATTTGTGGTACTTACAGGGCATTTCTGCTGGTTTTGGTGCCGGGGAGATGGTTGCTGTGTCTCTGTTGTGCCTGCAGAAACGCTGGGGGGCTTCCATCCTCCCCGCAGGGCCAGGCAGCCCCTGCAGCCGGGACACGGGGTGGGCAGCAGGTGACGTGTGGCTTCTATCTCTCGAGAGACAGAGACAAGACCTTTCAAGAAACTTCTTTGCCACTCAGCCAATTCTTGCATGTTTCGTATTAAAAACATGGAGAAATTCAGAGATGAAGCATGCTTGCTGTTAGGCCTTGCAAAAAACAGCAAAAAACTGTAACTTTTGTATTAGAAATAACAAAACAGCTTTTGTGGATCATGGCTACCATGGCTGGTAACTGCAAGTCTGTTCTGCCACCGTCAACATCCTTAAATTGGGATAGTTTTTGTTTAACTCTTCCGTCGTATCTTTCAGCTCTCTTAACATTCCTGGTAATGGGAGGTAATATCGCTGCAAAAAACGCAGGCTTGACAGACAGGTGTGCTGGGAGCGTCGTCTTGTCACAGCTAAGGAGCTTAGACCTGTGTTTTCAAAAAAATCACTTACTAAATGGGGTGGTTCCGCTTCTGGTATTTATAGGCTTTTTTTTTTTTCAGATAATGAAAACTCTGCAAAATGCACTGATGATTTTATTTTAGCGGAGTTGTATCAACATTGCTAAGGAATATGTTCAGAGGTATCACACATTGAGGCATCCACATTATGACACTTTGGAGAAAAGAAACTGTCTTTTTGGCTCGAAGTACCCACCTAGTCCGTAAATACTTTTTTCTCAGGGATATTTGAATCTTGGTTTCATTTTCAGTGCTTGGGAGAATGTTACTAAATGAATGACATTTTTATACTATTATGCAGTATTTGGGGTTTTTTTGTCAACCTATTTCCATATAGGTATATGAATGTGTTTTCATTTTCTCCATTATTGCTATTGCATGTTGCTGAAATGAGTGGTATCATCAGTAATAATATATAAGACATATAAAGTGTTACAAAGTATCGTGCCTTCCAGGTGTTCTTAAATAATGTATTTGATTAGGAAAGCTGAATTTAAAAAGTGCTACTCCATATTTAATAACTATTGGTTTAATTTTTCCTTTCCCATACTTGATCCATTTTCTGTTTCAACAACATAAAACATTCATCATTTTCATATGAGAAAATTTGAGACATTTGAATCACTATTTCATTTTCATTAAAGAATGTATGGGCTCATAAAAATGTGGTGCTAAAATCTAGCTAACGGAGGGAACCTGATTCTCTCTGCTAAGGATTTTTCTGATTTGCAGGTATTTTTTGATTATTTACCAATAACAATTTTCTGGGTACGATATATTTGAAAAATAATTACTTTCTTAACATTTTAGTGAGTGTTTATTTGTACAAAACAGAGTTCAATGAATCAGTTTCTTGGGTCAGTGCAGAAAACTTATGGATCTTGGGAAGATACATGGTCCATCTCCCGTTAGAAGACATTCTGAAAATTGGTATCAATGAAGTAAGTAACAAAATGTGATTGAATGTATCATTGTCAAGTGATGTCAGCTACAAACAATATGAACACAAATGCAAACTTAAACATGAAAAAGAAGTTTTCATTTTTTAATATATAAATGTATATATATGGTGTCCCTACCAATGGCAGGGGAGTTGGAACTAGGTGATCTTTAAGGTCCCTTCTAAGCCGAACCATCCTATGATTCTATACTTACTTAAATAGAAATTGAAATCAAATCCATTGTCAACCAAATATTCTTCTCTTTTTGGAATTTGAAAGTGCCTGTCATTAATATGTGATTATTTATCTGTATCAGACTTCTTTGACTTTCACTGAAAGAAAGATGGGGACCAATGATAGAAGACCCTCAAATTATTTGAGCGTTTGACAGGGAAACGCTCATTCAGTTTTGCCTTCAAAAATACTGTATTATCCAAATCTACCTTCTTTCTCTATGGCATGAATTGATTCAATTACTTTAGAGTGTCAAACGTATTTTATTGGATGTACCTATTTCGTAATCCTGATGCATGATTTTGTTTGTACTGGTCAGATAAGACTATTCATTAGCTACGACAATGCGACAAAGCAGTTGGACACCGTGTATGATATCACACCAGAGCTTGCACAGGCTTTCCTGGAAAGAATAAACTCATCAGGATTTGATATGAGAAATGCTTCAACTGTCTACAGGCAAGGCTGCTTTTCTTTTTCTTTTATGGCTGTTTATGGAGAGAATGAGTAAGTAAGGGGGAAAAGAGAGGGGCAATAAGCAGCTGGTGAAATTGTGGATATAGCATAGCTTTGTCCTTCCAGCAGGAAAATCTAGGCTGAAATCCAGCCCTGGTTAGCAACAGTGAAGAATTTCTACTTCAGGACTTTTTGGAGGTGTGCCCAATTAGCTAATGCTTTGTCTTGTGCTCCACAGTGAGGAGTTGTAGGAGAACTATGGTGGTATCTGGGGGACCCAATGGAAGCTCCATCACATCGTACACTACATCAATAGAGCAAGTTGGGACAGCGGGACATGAGTTGCCCTGGCTGTTTGAATCACAGAAGATGGGGGTGTTTTGTGGAAATCACGTTACAGATAGGATTTAAGGAGGAAATCTTAGCTCATGGCAGCCAGGACTGCAAGTGGTTTTTAGTTGGCATGGGTGTCACCAGAGAGGTCACACAGTGAAGGGGTGTGAAGCCCCTCCTGTGTCCTCTTTACATCCTGCAGGGCAGACGTGAGCCACGTTTAAACGCATGCGGCTGGTGCGCGTGTAAGCAGGAAACTGCATTTCCAGGGCTGTTAAATCAGCACTGAACTTGCTTTAACAATAATAAAAACCTGAACCTGAAGGGCCTCCAACAGCAGAAGGACACGGAGCTGTTGGAGCGGGGCCAGAGGAGGCCCCGGAGCTGCTGGGAGGGCTGGAGCCCCTCTGCTGGGAGGACAGGCTGAGAGAGCTGGGGGGGTTCAGCCTGGAGAAGAGAAGGCTCCGCGGAGACCTTCCAGCCCCTGCCAGTCCCTAAAGGGGCTCCGGGAAAGCTGGGGAGGGACTCTGGAGCAGGGAGGGGAGCCACGGGACAAGGGGGAAGGGTTCTAAACTGCAAGAGGGGAGATTCAAATGACATCTGAGGAAGAAACTGTTTGCTGTGAGGGTGGTGAGCCCCTGGCCCAGGGTGCCCAGAGAAGCTGTGGCTGCCCCATCCCTGGAGGGGTTCAAGGCCAGGTTGGACGGGGCTTGGAGCAGCCTGGGCTGGTGGGAGGTGTCCCTGCCCAGGGCAGGGGGTGCCACTGGGTGGCCTTCAAGGTCCCTTCCAACCCAAACTGTTCTGGGATTCGATGAAAAGAACAAAATAAACTGCTCTTACTCATAAATACGCAGTGAGCAAGAGCTACCTGCGAGAAAGTGCTGTACTCCACATTTACTTTTGCACTGTTGTATAAATGGATGTATTTAGTCCCAAGACACTGCTGTCTGAAGTTATTTGTAGTCTCCTTGGGGGATACCTTGGCGTTTTAAACTAATGGAGAATATGCTTTATGGCTTCAGAGCTCCTGTCATTACTGCAATGTAACTCACCGACTTCCATGAAGTATTGCTGATTGTCGGAGATGTAAGCGAAAGAAGAATTATGCCCACGCTCTAAATTTCAATGTCAGGAATCTTAAAAGTGATTTTACCCCTCACGAGAGGTGCCACATTCTCACAGATGAGAGAAATGTCATGCTCCATAATCCTTAATATATTCCATTTTTACAACACACTTATTTTATATTACTCATTTTAACCATACCGATGATTTAAATGCACTTTTACTTTTAAGAAGTAGTATTATTCATTGCTGCTAATCCCAAAGGAGATGAAGAGCTCTTGGTGGCTATGCAATAATGCATCAGAAGGTAATTATTTGTTATAAAAATGCAGTTATAGATGTTTCTTTGATTTGTATGTTGGTTTGATGATGTCCCACGAATTCAGAGGGGCCGCTGAAGCAGTGTTTTGTTCTATCGCTAAGCAGGTTGTTGCTGAGGGACTAGAGGAACTAACAGCTACGCCTTTCTGTGCTGCAGAATTTTACTGAGCTTGTGATGGTGCGGCAGCATCGTCTGCTGTTGATTTAGTTCACATCTGGGCGTTATTGCCCAGAGTCTGACTATGCCCGCATCACTGAATCGCTAAAAACAGGGACTATAGCAGGAAAGCTGGGCTTTGTACGTTCTCGTGCTGTGTAAATTATGAAAGCAAAGGCTAGTCGTTTACGGAGACAGGGGATTCATTCCGGCTTCCTGCAAACGAGTTCATCACTGTCGCTGCGACGTTTAAAGCCCGGGGGAGCCATGCACAATTCAGACCTGCTTTGCAGGGCCGCGGGTGATGGCAGTGAACAAGCACAAGGCTGAAGTCAGAAGGTGCTTGCCCGTGGTGGTGGGGCTCTTTTCCACCCGCCGTGGCTGTGGTTGCGCTTTGCAGAGGTTAATAGAAATGACGACTTTAACGTTAGATCCTGGGTGCTGCGGAGGAAGATGACCTGGTTCACAGCCTTGCAAACTGTGGCGCGGGCACAACCCAGACGGAGCCTCAGCGCGTCTTCTCCTGGCCGGTGCTGAGCTGACGGGTCTCCGTCCATGGGCCCATCTTGGGTCTGATGTGGCATAGAGCAGGCGTTGTTTAAACCCGAAGCAACAAAGAGGCTGTGTAACGCTCCAGCTGCCGCCCTGACACAGGAATGAGTTATGCTGCATGTGAAATCCAGGCAGGACTTAAGAGTTCAAAACATCCAATCGATCCAGATAAGAACTCAGCGAGCCACTTCCAGAGACTTATTTAGCCCTCCGTCCTTTTCCAAGCAGAGGTTATACTGCAAATTCTGACAAGGGGTGTGGCGTCATTAGCTGGGAAAATCCAGGCACAGACAAATGGAACCAGGAAAGTTCAATTTTTGACAGCACAAGCGATCTGGGCAGAGTTCAGCTGAATGCAGAGAACGGTGCATATGTCTCGTACCCATATTTCAGGCCGTGTGGGGTTTTAAAGATCGCAGTTTAAGGCACTAGTGACAGACAGAAATGACTCAATTTTTGAGCACAAGTGGGGTATACCATACTAAATGACAGTTTCCTGAGAACGACACCTTGTATGTCACAAGTTGGCTAATGTATTTTCTTCTACATAGGCTAGGTTTATTGGTTTGCTTTTATGATGACATGGAACAGATGGATTCTGCTGTGGCCCGGGCTTTACTTCATCAAATGATTAAATGCAATCAGTTGAGAGGTTTCCAGGCTGAGGTTCAGAAGGTGGGTACAACGCTCGTTCTTCTTGCCTACCTTAATCCTGAAACCAGAGGAGAGACTTTCTTCTTGAACTTGGAAAGAAAAGAGTGAAAAATCACTGGGATCTAAGAAATCACTAGAAATAGTTCTCAATCACAAAATGCAAAGAATAAATGCCCATTTTTGGTTTGTTTTTTTTTTTTTTACAGCGCTCATTCTTTTCTCGTTCTGCTTTGCCCCGTCCCATATTCCTTTGACAGCTGTGGTTCTATTTTTGAGTTTTTATGAAGTGTGTGGTCACTAAGTGGTTGCCACTGCCTATTCCAGAACCTCCAGTTAAAGTTTTGGATGATAATGAAAATTGGTTCTCGGCAGATTTTTATTTGCCATCTGCTTTTTTTTGGTTTACTTTAGCTCAAATCTCAACTCCTGAACATTGCCATGCAAAACCAGACGCTGAACGATGTCCTTGGATCTCTGTCAGATGCCGTGGTTGGGCTAACTTCAAGTGAGCTGGAATCCTTATCACCTGAAGCGGTGCATAATGCAATCGCAACGTTAAACCAAGTCTCTGGGTGGGCAAAAAGCCAAGCTATGATTCTGTCCAGTAAATACCTCTCTTATGAAAAGGTACCTGTGATAACAGCTTTCTTACTTTCTATTTGTAAAAGTGAAATGGCTTTTTCTCAACAATAACCGTGCGTTTTAGAAAACTTAGTACAAGACTTCTTTTTAGCATTGTTAGTGGTCTGAAAATTTTTGTTTAAATCAAATAAAAACATCCAAGACTGTACCTCCCAAAGTAGTTCTCTAGTAACAGAGAGAATGACTGTTTGCATTTGGCAGTTGTATATGTTATTTTGTCTGTATCACTGCCTTAGGCAGAATTTGCATGATCAGAGATCCCAGACTATATATTCAAATACACTCTAATGGAAGGGATCGTGGTCCTCTCTGAAGTTTCAAAAAAAGGAGCCTCAGGGAAAATTGCCACATTTGTTCCCTGGACCATCTTGTCTGAATTGAAAGGAATCTGAGGAGAGTGCATCCCCAGGCAAGAAATGTATGAAGTATTCAAAAATAATCATTTTGATTTATGTATGAAGTTTCGCTTTTAAATGCATCTGCTGTTCACAAGGCACAAAACTTTCTGTTTGTTTGTGGTTATCTCTGCAGGTTTTATCGTTTTATAACGTTAGTCAAATGGGCGCATTGGTGACTGGTGTTAGCACCCAGACATTCTACAGCATGAACCCAAAGGAGCTTTCTCGGATTATTCGAGGCACAACCTCCCAATACCTATCTGACTTATCACCTGCACAGCAACAAGGGATCCTCAGGAAGGTGATTATAAACCCAAGTGTGTAGTGGGTTCTCTCTGCACGAGAGTGCAATAACCAGATATGCAGAGCAGGATTTGAAGTGTTGTCACCGGGACGTGTGTTTTAGCTCAGTGGTTAATGTTTGTAATGTTTTCTTCTGAACACCAACTATATTTTGAAGGTTCTCTCTTGCTTGGTTCCATGACGTTTTTAATACCGACATGTTTTCCCTTTATCGTCTTAAGAGAAATATTACACAGAATAGAAAGAAGGGCAAATCCTGTAAATCTAAGCATCAGTTCTGAAATGCCACGTATTTATCTGATCCTCTTTTTAGATAGCTGCATTTGGAGATTTTTCTTCATCAGTCAAATATATACAAGGAGCTTTCTTTAAAGACATATCTCTTTCTGATTTATGGAAACAGACTGGTTATAATCCCCCAATGATGAAAGAAAAAGAACTAAGAAGAAGCCAGGTAAAAATTGTTATGCAGTTCCCATTTCACTGCAATTTAGTATGATGGAAAATAGGAAAAGTGTAATATGTATGTGTTTAAGCAATATTGGTTAAAGGAAGGTTTGCCTGCCCCAAATATATCTTGATATAAACAACCAGAGGTCACTTAGAGCCTAGGCAGCATCCTTACACAATGCTACGGAAAGGGAGGCGTTAATATGACGAGTTCAAAAGTCTTCAATATTCTGCCACGTAAATTTTCTCCTTCCAGTACTGTATCCTGTACGTTTGCAGGAACGACTACTCCTTTGGCTCGGTCCACAGAGATGAAAGGTTGGACCAGAGGATCTCCAGAAGTCCCTTCAAACCTAAATGATTCTGTGGTTGTGTGCCATGAACATGTTTAACATCATCCCATAGTACCATTCAGTGGTGTTTTGTTTTGTCTTCTGAGTAAGAAATTCTGCACTGGGTGCCAATCCTTTAGGTTGGCCAAACTGGACCGTAGAAATGCCTTTAGAGTACATAAGAGAGTTAAACATAGAAAAACCTAAAAACCTTGCGGTAGTTATTGTGTCTTACAACTGAATTACCTAAGCTTAACTTTAAATATGGTGGGTTTTATTTCAGGCTTTGTATCTGTATGAATTACTGTCTAAGAAAAACTCTCCTGTTGACCTTCTAAGGTATGGATGATAGTCTCCTTTGAAATGGGGTTAAAGTCTAGTTTTGTGATGAGATCGACTTGGAGGGAAACCATATGTGGTTATTTTGTATTATCTTGTGTGTATTCATTCCTGGGTACCACAGGATAATTCACCTTCCTCAATAAAAACAGTCTCCAAATCCAAAATCAGGATCGAGGCATTGCAGAGGTTTGGATATTTTAAGGCTCAGTCAATTTGATTACATTTTTACTTTCAACGGCTTTTAGATTACAAGAAAGGGGGAAAAAAAGGTGGTCAAGAAACTGTATCTTAGGATGAGCAAGGACTAGATCCTGCTTAAATATTCAAAAGATTGAACTTTGCTTTTCCTTTCAGCACAGGACACCTTGTGAAAGGAGTAACTTGTCAACTCATTGAAAGTATGGGCGCAGACTTTTTTTTGAACAGTTTTAAAATCTTTGAAAAGAATCTTCATCTGCTTTCTCCATATCAGGTAAAACCAAAAAAAGGACTTTGTGTACATAAAGGTACTACCCAACATCCAAACTGTAGGTAAATTAGAATGTGGTCCATTCTTTTTTTCATTTATTTCAAAACCCTGTATATGAACTTGTCTGCAAACATACTTCATGTGTGTTATCATTTTGCCAATTTCGCGTGTCACTTGCAAATTGCAAGAAATTTCTACAGTCCTTTTAACTTGATGTTTCATGAGTAATCTATTTGGAAATATATATATCTGTTTTGGAAACATACAAATGCTCTCATGCACTCAGATACAGGATGCTTCGTCTCTGATGTCTACAAAAACAAAACTCTGAACTACTTTAAGAGAAAAAAAGCCAAAGAAAAATGCTTTCTGAAAATAATATACAGTTTTACATATACTAATTTATAAGCTGTAATAAACAAACCACATTTTAATTCTTCCTCAAAATTTCCAAATGTTTAAGATCATAATTTTTTGTTGCTTTTAGGTTAATTGTTTGGCTTGGAAGTTTTGGAAAGTTTCCAATGCATCTATTCCTCCCTTCCTCTTATCAGTGCTTCCGTAAGTCACATCTTATGACATCTTAAGCTACTGCATTCGTAGCACTACATTCAGAGTAGCCTTCAGAGCACTTTTTAAATAATCTCTTCAGTCTTAAGAAAACTAATGATTCAAACAAATGGTAGTTTGAATCTAAACCAAATGGTAGTCCTGAATTGTACTTGTTAATTCCCCTTTTTCTTTATTTCTTTCTTCCCACATGCTTAAAGGGATAAAAGGGAATGGGCACTATTCTTTTCCTGGAATATTTCTAATTGGAAAAAAGTACGAAAACAAAAGCATTCTATTTGACAAAGCATTACTCTAGTTAAAAAACAATAAAATAATAACAGAAATACTTAAATACAAGGCTTTCTACAAACCGCAGCACCAAGTTATTTGGCCAACAATTGCATCTTGCTTGTTCAGGACCCTCAGAAGTTGCTGGTGCTTTGGCTACACACCCCGATAAGGCTGGGCTTGCGCGGCTTTTGGGTATGGCTCTGTTTGCAAAGGCTGCCTGCCACTCTGGGTGGAGAAGAGGATGTTTTGTTTAATTTGGCAGGCTTTCCTGGACTTTGATAAAAAGGAAGCCTACTCTAAAACTGCCTGTTGTCCTTAACTCACCTACCACATCTTCATTCATCAGAGAATTATTCCTAATAAAAAGGAGAAAGGGTAAAAGTTTCTGAACTGCAGACAGTCTTGTTTCATACGGCGTTAAAGCACCTCAGAGCACTTTCGTCCACTTGCAGCTATTTATATCCCTTAGCCATTTTTTGGAGTGAGGTTCATGTGCTGATGAACTGGAAGATGATGTAAGTTAAAGAAAGACGTGGATTAATTGCAACTTTTCTGGCCTGGACAGTTTATAATTTTTCAAGTCCAGACTTGTCTTTAAATTTCTCCACCATCACAGATTTTATGGGTGTGGGTATGGGCGTATCAAGGTCAGGTTTACGTTCTGAGACCATTGGAATTCTCCCTGCAGGACTGAGTACCTGGAGTATGTCTCGGGCCCTTTGTGCATCCCTTTCATTGAAAGCCTGGGGAAGACTGAGATGGACCTTTTGAATCCAAGCCTTCGCAAAAAGAACGCTGTCCTGCAGAAAGTGCAGGAGTGCTTGGTAGGTACGGCAAGGAGGGGTCAGCAGCAGAGGGAGCCCTGCAGAAAAAGTCACCTGTAATTGGACACTGACAATTCCAAACTAAGTGAGAGTGGTTGATTAGTTTTCTCCCCCCTTTATTGTCATGTGGTGCATCACAAAGTTATCCTGCCTACTTGTACTCCCTGGTCGACATGCACACGCTCACCGTCTCCTCTGTAGACAACCCGGGACACAGGCTCCCCTGCTCCGTGTGTGTGTGGTGAAACCATAGCTGAGGGCTCTGAGAGCCCAAAAGCGAATAACACCGCATGATAATTTCTTCATTGTCACAGGCAAGAGCAGCTTAGGCTATTGCCCAGCTTGGAGAAGCTCTGGGTGCCAAGGCCTCAAGCAACCTGCTGTAGCTGACCTGATGTGAGCATCCGAACTTGTGGTTCTGTGTGCACGTATTGCTGCACTGCTGTGTCAGTCACCATCTACATAAGTATCTGTATTCTTACGGGGGGTTTTTGTGTACTGTTTTGATTTTATTCTTCCCTGCCGAAGGAAACCTTTTTTTATAGCTTCCTTAACGATTTTCGCTGACTCCATGCACGTGGCGAGGTGTTCTCACGAAATGCCGCTGCTGTCCGGGACAGCCCGGAGCTGACCCTGTTCCCCCCTGCTCCGAGCCGAGGGTGGCCCAGCACGTCCCACGGGAGAGGTGGAGGGACCAGGAGGGTCTGGTGACTTCTGCTGTCTGGGAGCTGCGGCAGTCACCAGTTTTTAGGGGAAACTAGTTCTTTGATGTAGCTGTGAATATTCATGTCCCTATACATGCCACCCAGCCCTATAATCTCCGGTGTTTTGGCAGCTGCTTGAGGAACCCCCAGAGAGAAGCCTTCTGACAGCAAGAGCTGGTGGCCCTTTCCCTTGCGAGAGCTCTGCTGCCAGGCAGAAAGGCAGCACCTCTGCAGGTCTTGGGTGCTCGCCTGGATGTAGAGATGGGGGCAGGAGATTCAGTTTTAATTATTTTTTTATGTGTGCTTCAGTATGGAATAAAGAATACACTGAAAGCTCTGACAAGTGCTTATTAAGTATCACCAGCTGCATTGGTGAAAGCAAAAAGTATAAAGCAGTCTCAGCAGAAATTGTAGATTAAGTTGCCAGTGCAAACTGTTGTGTCTTTGTTCGTTAAAGGGTCACAGAGCTTAAATGCATTGTGATGCCGTTGAGTGATACAGGTGAGAGCCAAGATCAGCTCTGCCAACAAGGTAAATGCTCTTGTTTCAGAATGGCTCCATTGCTGATGAATTTGATGTTGACCTACTTGGAAATCTAATCTGCCACTTACCTCCAGCCTTTCTGCATGGCAGAATGTCCCTGAAGGCAATGGCAACAGCCCTTCCTCAGTTCAAACTCTGCCGCCAGCTCAGCCACCAGCAGAAGACTGAAATTAAATACAAGATCCTCGAGTTCTATGGGTGAGGTATTAGATGTACCGCCGTGTGAGTGCTGAGGGTTAAGCCGTGCAAATACCAGCCGGTCGCTTTGCACAGACAGAACTGCAGTGAAAACAACCCAGAGCGACTCCTGTCACCATCCGAGCTTGGGGTCTCTGCGCCCTCGAGCGAGGTTTCTGTTCTGGTGTGTAACGCGGTAGCTGTGGAACCCAGTACGAGCCCCGGGACACGCGGTCCCACGGGAACAGCAGAGAAGGGGTCGTGTTTGAGGAGCGGCCGGCAAGGAGCCTCCCTGGCGTGGCAAGGGAACGGGTGTTAGAGGCAAAGGATGGCGCAGGAATGCAAAGAATGGGAAAATGGAAGTGGGATACTGGGTGTACAGGCGCGAGGAGGGAAATCAAGCAGACTGCACGCTCCCTGGCAGTGGGAGAAGCTGGAGGGATATAAGGTTCAGCCAACCGAAGGAACAACGCAGCGGCGAGTGCGATGTCAGGAGTGACTGGGGCCAGGGGGCTGATGGAGCCACGCTGCTCTCTGTCCTGCAAAAAACAAAGCTGTCCTCTGTCTGGCAAGAATATACTGGTGTTCTCTTGCGCTGTCCCTTAGGAGTATCTTGCATTTGAAAAACGAGACTAAATGCGTAGTTTCTAACGCATCCCTCCAGCCCCAAAGCCTGTCACTGCACCTAATCGTTTTGGTTGCTCGTTCAGCTTCCTCCCAGTCATCATTTTTCTGGTAACGGAATAGCTGTATTTTCCACCAGATCCCATCCCTGCATTAATCTCAATACAGATCCATTTTACTGAATCATGTCGCACTGTGCTACGTAATATTTTATTTTATTTATTTTGAAAATATTTGTCTAATCAAAGATTCTCATAGCGGAGCAACAAAGCACATAAAGTTTTCTGTGAGAACATGCACGAAGGGATTTGTTACTATCATCATCTTCAGGCTCTTTCAGGCTAAAAATTATTTATTCGAGTGCTTTCTTAAGTCAACCACCAATGTGGTTGGCTAATATTTTTCAGATTCGTATCAAACAAAACCTGCATAGTGCTAAGCCACATACATTTTGAAAAACCCAGCACCACTCAGAACTGAACCTGAACTCAATTTTTAAGACCTGAAATTCCTAGAAATGATTTAGCATGTTATTTCAGGAGATACGGTACCTACCGCAGAACTGATCTCTCCTGCAGAAATGTCATTAGATGTGGCTCTCCGAGGTGTTAGATCTGCCTTCCATAACTCTCGACATTGCAGAGGAACGAAAGAGCAGGCAGTAAAAATAAGGAGCCAATAAGGAACGGATTTAAATCTTCTGTTCCATCCTGTCCTCCGTGTTTCTGTCCCTTCATTTTAAAAGGCAGCGTTAGCAGCAGCCTGGTGCCACTGTTACGTTCCGGGGGTGTTTAGTGAACTCCAGCTCTTCAGGGCGAGGGGGAAACTCTCCATTTCTCCATTTCTCCTCAGTGTGCAGGGATCTCCTCGTCAGAAACGCGAGCGTCCTCAGCTCCTGCTGGCATTGTGGAAAGTTACAGTTGCCCAACGCCAATGAAAAACAGACCCTGTGCACCTGAAAATAGTTAAATGTTGGAATAGAGGAGGTTTTTTTTTCATTTATAAGCAAGTACTGGCAAGTATTGCTTGCTTGAAGTATTGGGCGCGTTGGCCCTTAGGATGAGATTCTTGGGAAAAGGGTGGTTTCAGTTTTGGTTATGAGGTTTCTGCTTCTGCTTTGATACCATTTTGCAGACTGCTATTGCAGTATGAACCTGGTAGAAAAAGTGAGTTTTCTTTTAAAAAAGGAATTATTTCTCCGTGCTTGAACACTGTAATGCTAAGAATACTGTGACCGTTGCAGGAGAGAGCGCTCCATTACCCCAGTATTTGAAGGCCTTCGCTGAATATACTGAGAATTCCACTAATGCCCGATGTACGACAGGGAGATGAGAAAATGCAATCTGATGTTAATAAGCATGAATCATCACGTTGACATAGAAGTGTCCGTGTTTCCTATGCGATACAGTATAAGAAAAATACTGAAGTTTTAGTATAATTTTCATTGCAAACATTCTTTATTAATATAATTTTCCAAAATATTTCTTCAGCTCCCCAAACAACTGGACAGCTGAAACAACATCAGATGTTGGACCACTCATAGCTCTGCTGTCAAAAGGGGAATTAAACGTCCTTGCTGAAAAGGTATGTTTTTATTAGAATTTTTAAATTTCTAAAAGTTAATATTGGAATTTGTATTTGTGAATGTCATAATGCAGTCTAAATTATGTAACCTGAATGCTAAACTAGGGAAATAATTCTCTTGGCAGAGAACCATGTGTTAATGTTTCACACGTTATTGACTCCGTCAAAATTTCTGAGATTTCTTATTGAAAGTAATGGAAGTATAAACAATTATTTGCACGTGTACAATGATAATTGTATATTGCCATGTAGAAAAATAAATGGTGCGTTTATAGTGACGCAGACTCAAACATTTTTAGTACTTTACACCTTGCAGCGTTGTTTCCTCCATTCATCCGCCTTCCAACCATAAAAGTTATGTTTCTTATCCTGTTAATAATGGGATCATACTGGTCAAATTAGCATTTACTCTCGCGGCCCTTTGCCCTAGGGCCAGTGTAGCACACAGAACTGATAGCCTCAGTATTGCGCTTCGGAGTTTCTTTGCCCTCTTTAGTTCTTATAAGCTTTTAATTTTTATGTATACAAGTGAACTGTACTGGAACGGGGAATTCGTTCTTTAGCAGAAATGTGTGAGCACAGTCAGCAACTTTTCCTCAGGAGATAATGCTTTTAATTGACCAAATAGAACGGGACTCTTCGATGGAAGGGAAGGTGCCCAGCAGGGTGGGAGAGAGAGGTCAAAAAAGCCTAAAAAAGGTGGCCAGGTTAAAGTTATTTCTCATAATTTAATTGGGTCCCTATCCTCAATTCTTAGCTGGCAAGTTTAAGACAAAATGAAGTACTTTCTGTACTGCACATACTAAACCGGTGGAACTCATTGCTGCAGGAGGGTCTGGACAGGACTCCCGTCAGCGCTCAGGTGTTGCCAGAAGCCGAGAGGGCAAACCAGAGGGAGAATCACTCAGAATTTGCTTTGTTTCTAATTTTTTCCCCTTCGAACTTATGCTGTTGTGACCTTTCAGTAGCAGCCAATTTACTCTCCTCTTCTGAAACACCTGCACAAATAGGAAGGCGGCTGAGCCGTTACGAGCCCCTGCTTTGCTGAGGTCTGCACAACGCTGCCTCTGCAAGTTGATTTGTTTTGAAATGGAGAAAGAAGCCTTGTTTATTCTCTCTCTCCTTCTTTCTTTCCCTTTGAAGTTCCCCGATATCATTTTACAAATAGCACAGACGATTGGACCGCTGTCTTCAGCTGAAGAGCTTCTCTCAACTGTATTTGACTCTGTCTCCAATGGCACATCCAGCATCAACTCATCTCTCACCGGACCCGGTCGGTATTTCACCTGGTGTCTCAGAAAAGTGCCGTTTGGGGCTCTGATGGTGCAGTTCAAACAGACTTTTTCTTTCACCTTGTCATCAAATGCGTTCTGAGAAGCAGGGCAATAAAAAGTAAAGCACTGACTATCTTAAAGACGTTCAGTGTTTTAGCAAGGCCAGTGAGAGTCTTCGTCCTGTTGCCTGCAGTTGTCGCATGCATTGGACAACTGCTGAAACACTTGATGTCGTTACAGGGTGGTACCGTTCAGCATCTCCTGGAATGTTCCTGAGTGCACAGAGGAAAAAGATGAATGATTTGAATTAAACGGTTTTGTTTATTTTTACTTTCCTTTGTAATCTAAGTGAAAAGCCTTGAATTAAAAAGCCGTGAAGGGACACGCTACTGTTGTGCCAGAAGACTGCACGTAGTTAATCCTTTGCCAGACGTGAGCTGATGTTGAGTTGGCTGTTCTTAAATCTGACGCTGGTGGCACTGTGTTTTGTCTGTCCAAATGGACAGAGTTTGTTGTAATCGAAACAGTATTTTAATTAGCAGCCAAACTAATCTGTTAAAATCTCTGGTGATAAATGGATCGTTTTCTTTGTATAAGGTACATACTTTGACTATATTCTATTATTACAGTAACTATCCTTCCTCTTACTTGAAATTCACCCAGGCAGAATTTTTAAGCTATGCCATCCTGTGCCACGGAAAACCGCCCTGCTGGGGGGGGAGGCTTTTCAAAGCACTGATGGGAATTTAGACCCCAACAATTCCAAGGAGTTTGTTACTGTCTGCCTTCATGTCTTTGAAAACCTCCCGTCGGTTCTCAGCCTAACAGAACACAGTCCAAGCTCTCAGGCACCCTGAGCCACCACGGCACGCAGAGCAGCAGCTCTGCACGTCGACTGCGTGTCTCTGGGAATGGATTTGCTCCTGATAATGCTGAACTCACACGCAGAGAGAGACAGAGGGCGTTCTACAGACTTGTATTTTTGCATAGCCTGAAAGAAACCCATGGCCTCCGTTGATCAGAGTAGTCAATTATCAGACTCTAAAAAAGCAGAATCGAGCTGGTGGAATAGCAGGGCGCTAGTCCACCTGTATGCGTGAAATGCACTCTTCCTTGAACAAGTAAACCATCAGATCGTAAATCATATTTCTTTAGACATGGGCCACAGGACTAAAGGTTCAGCCCCAGGCATTTCAGGGCGCTTGTGTCTACGTGTGCCTTTTTAGGCCTCTGGATCACAACAACATGAATCCCAAAGACTTCTCTAATCAGACTAACTCATCTCCAGCGCAGTTGCAGAGCTGTCTCACCTGCGTTGCAGGACCCTTATCAACCTGCCAGTGAAGCTAATGATCTTTGTGCAAGGGCAGCTTGGCTCCAAGGCTGTGGAGGCTTTTCACTCTTCACTTGGGGTGCACGAGCTCAGCTCGGGGGAGCCTGGGGGATGAAAAATTGAAGGATCATTTGTGCTAGTCTAAGAAATACTTCTGCAGTCCAAGTGTGGTATTCAGTTTCTCTTACCAAACATAATCTTATCAATTCCACGCCACTTGCACGGTGGTTTCAATAAGGAATGAAGTTTACGTATGATTTGTAAATCGCTAGGCAAATGGGTATTGTGAAAATGGCTCTGGAATAACACTGGTGCTCTTCATGCTACCAACCTGCTGTTTTACATTTGCCACAGTCCAGCTGTGAGCTAATGTTAATAACAGTAACAATTAACAATAACAATAACAAATAACAATTACCAGTGACAGAGTTCTTACATCTATGCCTGCATCAAGACAAAAACAAAGGTGGTGCTTAAGGCGAGATGGAACACACCAGGCAAAACCCAGGACTCGTGTGTCCAAGATGCGACCAGAAAGCCATGGCAGTGCTAGAAAAAGAATTCAAGTTGCTTACCTCTGAGATGTTGTTATATATATATATAAAAAATATGTTCTTCATCAAACTATATGTGATTATATAGCAAAAGGAAGAGTGAAGTAGCATCAGATGCAGGAAGCAAAGCCAGGAGTCTAATTAGCATTTCCCTTTAATGTAACACGCCAAAGCATTTGGTGTGTTACAAATAATAAAATTAATGTTTTTTCCAAGAACACAAAATACTAGGTTTTCATGGCTTGGGGAAGGGAGCTGCATTGTGTCTGGAGGGTTGTATTTACAGGATAAAAGCTGACCTTTTGCAGAGGGGGGGTGACACAAGGCAGCCTCGGCGGAGGGCGGGAGGGGGAGAGCGGAGCATCAGCTGGTGCAGTGGAAGCTGAACAACATTTTCGTTTGCTCAACAGATTCAGTCTTTTCAGCATTCTACCCACTACTGCAGCTTCCTTTGATGCAAATAAATCCCTCCTCTGACGCCTTTCAAAGTACAAATCTACTTTGTACATCCTCGCTTTAATTTATTTTTCTGGGGGAGCTTAGCTCAGGCACAGCATCTGTGAAATTCTTGCATTTTTACAGTAGTGACCGTATCTGAAGACATGTAGGGATTATTTGGTTTACATAATTATTTAATAAGGTTTTCCTAAATTAGTGACAGGAGACAGAGCAGTAAGCAACCACATTAAGGACTCTAATTTCTGCTTTCCATCAATATTAGAGCTAGATTATGCCAACAAAGACCAGGATTTGTTAAAACACACAATGGAAACTGTCTCGTTTGATCATGCGTAGGGCTAGAACCTGACTGTAAATAAGATTTTTAAATGGAGTTTGTCAGTCCAAACAGTTCTGTTGTAAGTGAACAGCCCTCTCAGATCCTGACATTTTAACAAGGTGCTTGACATGAAGAGCAAGCACCGCACTTCACCGACACTCCCTGCTTCTGTCTTCACCTTGTTTAAATGTCAGGCAAGTCTTACAAGAAATACATCTTTGCCAGGGTATTTCAGAGTAAAAGGGCCTCTCATGTCTGTCACTTCCCCGTAGAGCGGGATTCAGGTGTGTGCTGCCAGAATGTGGAGCGGTTGATGCAGCCGCAGTGTTTTTTGTGAACAATGACACAGCTAAATGGAGTCATCCCAAAGACCTGCATTTCATTCTTACTCAGGCAGGGCTCCCAGAGGATGGTGGTTTTACCTCAGAATAAGCCCTTGCCCTGGGTTCTGATGCCTTTCGGGAATTAGACTTGAAAGAAACTTGCAAGAAATCGGCTGCTCTTATTGCACACATCCAGATTGTAGTTTTATTGTGGCATCCTGTGTTATAAATGTTCTGAGATATATGTCTGCTCCTATTTTCCAGCGTGCGCTACCTTTGGAGGACAAAGAATATAACAAATTTCTTGCAAGTTAGGCGAATTCTAGTTTTTATATCCAGGATGTTAACAATGTAAATATCTTGCAATGAAATAATTTCTTTAAATAATGAATTTATCAATATCGCATCAGCTGCAGTTAATTCATAGTCTGTCACCATCTTGAATCTTTATATTGCTTTGATTTCTTTTTTTCAGTCTCCTTGAAGAAAACTCTTGCTGTTTGAATTTTTTTTTCCAGATTGCCTGGGAACCAGAGCTCCTTCTTCAGACGAAATTATTAAATTAGTGGAAGCAAATGTCTTTTGGTCTGTTCAGGAACTGAAATGCATGGATGCAGGGACCTTTGGCAAAAATGTAGAACTTCTTGGGACCGTCTCAGGTTTTAACAGCTCCCAGCTTATTGCCTTGAAGGAAAAAGCCAAGCAGGTAACTATCCTGGCTGTGAAGGAAAATTAAATCCATAATTTGATTTGCTGTTATTGAGCTATGCAGTCCTAAAATAACTGTGCTACGTCAATGTCACCACTGCTGCAAGAATATCTATTGTTTATTGGAAAAATAATGTGAGATGGTGATAGAAGACTATTGCCCTTGCTTTAGAGTCAACAGGCAAGTCGTTCTGAGCTATCGGCAGCTGAAAAACTTAAGTGCTTTTACTTTTTAATTGCTTTTCAGTTGCTTGCTTCTCACTTTTCTTTCATAACTGAGAAGTCAGCCAGCGTGCTATAGGTTGGTGATTGGCCTGCTGAGAATTAAGCTCAGAGTGTTAAATTGTCTACATCAATGTTAAATATAGTTTACAGTGGTGTAAAACCAGACTGACTGAAAGAGACTGTTACTAGCTGAATAAAGCTCACTCTCCCACCTTCTTGTCACAGGCAGGGACAAGCCCATCAGTGGGAAATTTTAGGGAGGGGAAAAAAAAAAAAATCACACATGTCTTTACTCGGATGTTACTGGTGAGTGCAAGTTAGGGAAACACGGCAGAAAGCAGACCCCCATCTTTGCCAGGCTGTAGCTCCGTGGAGCGGGACAGGGATGTGGTCTCGGCTCTCGTCACCGCTGGCGCCTCTTTCTTTCAGGGCAGGACGCAGCTCCTCCCGAGCTCCTCAGAGAGGGCCCTGCCGGGCTCAGCCCGCGGGTGATGTCGGCGCTGCAGCAGCGGCGCAGGAGGCCGGGAGCCTCTCCTGTGCGCGCAGTGCAGGACCTGTGCTGGCTGCAGGTCAGCATGCTGCGCCTGCGGCTGACCATCAGCGAGGCGTCTGGGCTCCCCGCAGCACTGCCGTGGCCACCTGTGGGCTGGGAGGGAAGTCAGACCTTGCTGATTTCTTACACCTGGGGACTGAGAGCTCTCGCGCTCTATGGAAAGTGTCCTTAAAGATCTGCCAGCTCGGTTCTGCTCCCTTGTCCCGAGGGCAGTTTCCCAGGGGTTCCTATTGACTAACTTCTTGAGGAGCTGTGAGTTCACTTTCATAAAACTCAGGCTCCTGACTTTACTCTTCCCCTGGGCCGTATCCCTCAGGACTGCACATTCCACCTGGGCATGATCAGTGCAGCCCAGGCTGCCTCCAGCCTTGGTGTCACCAGTTAGCTTGCGTTGGTGACCAACAGGTCCAGTATCGCACCCCTCTGGTCGGGCTGTCTATTACCTGGCTTAAGAAGTTATCCCCGATGCACTCCAGGAGTCTCCCGGATTGCCGACAGCTCGCCGTGCTACTTCTCCAGCAGCTGTCGGGTCGGCTGAATTCCCCCAGCAGGACGAGAGCCTGCGGGCGCGATGGCTGCCGGAGCTGGAGTAAGGAGGCTTCGTCAATAGGCTCCCCTCGATCGGGCAGCCTGTAGCCAACACCAGCCACAAGGTTCCCTGTTACCTCTGTCTCTAATTCTTACCCACAGGCTTTCAGCCTGCTTGCGGCTGTTCTTCAGAGACAGCTCTTCACACTCTGTCCATTTCTTGATGTAGAGAGCAATCGCTGCCCCTCCTTCCTCGCCTGTCCCTTCTGAAGGGCCTGTAGCCATCGACGGCCGCACACAAGCCGTGGGATTCCTCCCACCAGCTTTCAGTAATGGCAGGTTTCAGTAAAACCAGGTCATAGCTTTCTAGCAGCACGGTGGCTTCCAGCTCCTCCTGTTTGTTGCTCATGCTGTGTGCATTGGTGTAGAGGCACTTCAGCTGGGCTGTCGGCCATGTCACCTTCTCAGAGGAACACCCCTCGATTCCTTTGAGGTACTTCACCTCAAGTGTGTTGCCCTCTTGGCTCCTGTGACCTCAGGAGCCCCTGGCTCATCTCTGTAAGACTTGGAGTGTGCTGCAGTGTAGCCAGCACAAGCTGTGGGCCCTCGCTGACACCCCGTTCCTCTAACCTCGGCGTGTGTCCCACAGCTTGCCACGGGCAAGAGATAAGGCCATCAGTGCGGTTTTTAGCAGTGAAGCTCAGCTTCCAAAACTCCTGAGCTGGAGCTGCTCAAAGAAAAGTGGGACCAACCAGATTTCCGAAAGCAGATGGTGACTCTGCAGCTCTGTCTCTGCAGCCTTGTTGCAGCAGGACGACAGCCCAGTGCAGCAAATACATCCTTCCCGAGACAGCGTCCCTCGCTCAGCACGGAGACACGTGGGTAGGAAAAGGGAAAAAATATAATCCCAGAAGAAAATAAAAACAGCGCTCATCTGACGTAGCGGGAACTACAATATTTTACAGCAGTGCAACATGATGGTCTGCCTACAGGGGGGTATCTGCTGCAGAGGAATTGCCAACGAGGCCAACGCACTCACATCCCAGTTACATTCAGCTCACAGATCCACAGGTCTGTAGTGCACTGAGTGAAAGAATATTCTGTCTGTGTGAGTGTTTGTCAGACGGGTTGCTGCTAGACAAAGGCAGGATTCCTATATGTTAATCTGCAGAATGCAACATGGTGTTACACTGGGCGTGAAGCACGAGAAATCAGCACAGGCAAAGCTTTTTGAAATTATGTGCGTAAGATGCTGTTATGTTATTAACTAAAGGGCATCTTTGATGAAAGGTTTGATTAAGCCAGCTTTAATTTCTCATAAATTGATTTCCCATAAAAGGAACTGCATGGTCCCAAACTAATTCAAAAAGTCTGTTTGTCAGATTGTGTGTTACTGAAAGAAAGAAGCTGAGCTCACTTGTAAGTGGAAGGTCTCCAAGCTCTGCGATAGCGACAGCTGTACGGATCTGTGGTCTCTAGGTGAATGAGGACAGAGGGGTGTTTCAGCTTCATCTGTCGTGTTATTTATATCATTACAGCTGAGGTTTCATCCAACACTGTTGGATAATACTATTTATGAAGTACTTCAAATTCTGTAGTTTATGACCTAGATCAGGAAAAAGACAGACGACATTTTTAACGGCATGTGTTTCATGTATCTCTTAAGCTAGAGAATTAAGAGCTTTAAAATTGGGCTAATGCTTTTTACTACTTATTTTCTTTGGAAAAGATTGAAATTTCCCAGGCTTAGACCCGTTTTCTATTTCTTTATGACATCGTAAAAGCAACATAAAAGATCTGGTGGAAACTCAGTCAGGAGGTACCGGTCCAGCAAAGCATCTCTTCACCAAATCCTTAGCCCCGAGGTCCCTCGTCGCTCCTGAGGCTGCCCTGCTGTGCGAACAGCAGAGTGTCCCCAGCTCTGCGTAAGGAGTAGCTTCTTCCAGACCTGTCCCCTTTAGAATTATAGACGTGTTGGGGTTGGAAGGGACCTTAAAGCTCATCTGCTTCCAACCCCCCTGCCCTGGGCAGGAACACCTCCCGCCAGATCAGGTTGCTCAGAGCCCCGTAAGGCCCCAGCTCAGAGCCTGGCCTTACAAACTTCCAGGGATGGGGCTCCCACCACCTCTCTGGGCCACCTGTGCCAGTGTCTTACCACCCTCATGGTGAAGAACTTCTTCCTAACGTCCAGTCTGAATTGTCCCATCTCTAGTTTTAATCCATTCCCTCTAGTCCTACCACTACCCGACATCCTAAAAAGTCCCTCCCCAGCTTTCTTGGAGGCCCCCTTAAGATACTGGTAGAACACTGTAAGGTCTCCTCAGAGCCTTCTTTTCTCCAGACTGGACAACCCCAGCTCTCTCAGTCTGTCCCCATAGGAGAGGTGCTCCAGCCCTCTGATCATCCTCGTGGCCCTTCTCTGGACACGTTCCAGCACGTCCATATCCCTCTTGTAGTAGGGGCTCTAGAAGGGGCTTGCTTTCTTTTATGCAGGTTGTACAGCTTCGTGTGTAGCTGAAGGTGCAAACACTACTTAGTAGGCCACAGCAGAGATATCCCTTCAACAAGACCTTACTAGCTTTGACCTTCCTAATTTTTTGAACAAAAGCTAAGTTGTAGCTATGCTGAAGGTGCAATAAATATTTCCATGAATCAGACTGCATGAAAGATCAACTTAGCCAAGGGCTGGGATTTTAGTTTTATTTTCCCATGTGGAGTTAGGAGCACAATCATGTACTAGAAAACTGTCATGTATTGACTGACATAAAGCTAAGTTGATGAAGCACATGAGATCTTTAAAGTGAGCTCTTTCTTTTTCCCTTTTTTTTAAATGTGTGCCTGTCTCGTTCAAGTCACTTCCTCCGGCCAAAACCCAGTGTCTCTTTTTCTGTAACGACAATTGGCCACATTCTGAGAAATACTGGCCGCTGACTACTGTATTCTGTCATTTACAACTGAATGTAATTAACAGTTTTGGCCTCTGCAAATTCAGCTCTTGATGTACTTTCATAATTCCTTTTTCCTGAAATCAAAATTTTCTTAGGGCTGATCCGTGACAGCTTTTGAGTGACTGTATTTATATCACAGATAAAGTTAAAAGCAGTGGATTTGTCAGTTTAAACACACTGGTACTGGTTTAGAAAAGCCCCTGCTTATTTTTTTGTTTTTACAGAGCTTTACAGATTTAACTGTATCTCTGCAAACATATTTAAATTATTATTTTTTTTTATATCGTATGCACACAAACTAGAAATCAGAACTTTAGGAATTGGCTATTTGTCTGTATTACCCGATTCTCTACTTTGATTTCTGCTTCCCTCGCCAATGACCGAGCCAGAACGACAGGTCACCAGAGCAACTGGAAGTCCCTCCACGGAGCGGCTGCGGGAGGCGCAGAAGCCTGGCTGGTCCAGGGGCTGCTTTCGCGGTCATGCTGGAACAGTGTGGATCTCGGCACAGACTCACATTTTTATTGCTTTTAGTGGTACTCGCTCCTACAGCAGCACTTCTAGCAGTCCCTGCTCTGACTTATCAACAAGCTCGAGCTGCGCAAATTGCAGCATTTTTAGATAAACTGAGCATTATTAGTGTAGAACCTCGAAATCTTTCACAATACCTAAGCCCTGCCTTTTGTGCGCAGAGGCATGCTTCGGGCATTGCCACTTTGAAACCAGGGGGTTTGAGAACGGTCTACGTAGAGGAAGATTCATAATGATCTCACAGACATTAATGAATTTCTTCCAAAGGTGTGGGGATCGCTGCCAGGCTGGAAGAGTTATCATATTGTGTCCCTGGGCCGCATCGCTCTGGCACTCACCGAGCACGAAATCGAAGAGCTGGATTTGCGTTCTGTGGACACCATTTCTGCACTGGGTCAGCAGAGGGAATGGACTCCTACCCAGGTAAGTGTGTTACTGAAGGTACTGCTGGTGAAAGGCGCTGGATTCAGGCCCTTTGGGACTGAGGTCCCGGATTGCCCAGGAAATGGTTACAGCAACGCACAGTGCTGCTGCTCTGGGCTGAGAGCCCAGGCAGGTTGGTGGCCACGGGCGTCTGCCTGGCTGCTGGCTCCTCGTGGAGGTGGCCAAGGGCACATCAGTTACCGTCAGTTGTGGTGGTGACTAGTGTATTCTTTAGCGCTTGCCCACCAAGTAGCGGAAAGGTCAGCAGCTCCTCTCAGGGCGGCCCCAGGACAGACCGTGCTGCCAGGGGACGTTAGCCCTTCCTCACGACCAGTAGTCACTGGAGAGGCCGTGTGCCCCCAGCACCAGCAGCCACTGCTCTAGAAGCCTAACTTGTTAGCAAATATGCTCCGTTCCTCTTCCTTTCCTTGATTAACGTCTAGTTACGTCGATGGGACTTTCATTATAAGAGCTAAAAGCGTACGTGCAGCTGGCAGCATATTGCTGGCTCCGTGGCCCATTCCGTGAGGGCTCCTCAGCTGCACACGTGCTGGCGTGGTGGCAGCCAGCCTTGGCGGGATGTCACAAATCTGTTTAATAGATTCTTGTTCTGAGGAGCACCATCAGAAGGAAGCACTCGTGAGGGTTTTGTACAATACTAGTTGGCTTTTGATGTTCCCTGCTGTCAGTAAGAATAGATGGTTAAAAGAGATTCATCCTGCTGAGCTTCAGTGGTCTAAAAGCTGGGCAGCTAGTTTAAGCTAGTCATTAAGTCTCAGCATTGTGGATAGATTAGGAAATCTTGGAAGATGCTTGTTTCTTTCACTGACTTTGGAGGATGCCTTGGTGACAGGCTTAAGCTAGACACAGTTTTAAAATGCTTAGTTTAGGATGAGCACCGTCCTAAACAACTTAGGCTTGCAAAGGCGTTTTGGCACCAATATCCCATTTATATCCGGAAATTAATCCTAAGCACAGGTCACCGCCTATGTATGACACTTAAATAAGACAAGATAACCTGAGTATTAGAAAAACTAAAAATTTCTTACTGATGCCCTTGAGTAACGTATGTTTTCTTCTAGCAATTAATTGACTGGGGCAGTTCTGCGAGGGGATCCCACGCCCCTTTCTTCTGGTGAAGCGTTTCCTCCTGACCCGGCAGAAGGGGCACAAAGTGCTTTCAACACTTGCCCTTGGGAAGTGTTTGTGCAGCAGTGCCCTGTCCGAGCGTCACATGTAGGTGGTGACAGTGCTCCTCCTGAAGGCCACAGCAAAACTCCAAGTAATTACATTGGGGAGGCTCAGGATTATATATGGTCCATGGCTTCTGATAAGATTTTGAGCTTCTAGTAACAAAACCTTCAATTATATTCACGCTGTTCATGCGTAATATCTTACTGCTTTTGCAGGCAAGATCTATTTTGCAAGGTTTTCTGGAAGACTCTGGCCAGACGATCAGTACGCTAAAAAGCTTTGACTTGGTTGGATTAGGAGCTATTCTTTGTGCTTTGAACTCCACAGAAATCATGTCCGTAAGGACTGCTGAATTCAGGTACTTCATTTAATACTTAATGAAATATGCATTAGTATCCCTATTGATAAAATTTATTGTGCAATTTGTTTTCCTTCAAGATTTCCAGAGCCTAAAGAACATTATTTTACATTTTAAATGCTTTTAGAAAGGCAATAACTGTTACGAAAGACGTACACTAGTTGTTTAAAATACATTCTATTTTGGGTTTCCTCTGCCATTTATATCCCACCATTTCAGCATTGCACTGAGAAACCCAGGTTTTTGCTCAAAGCATTCAGCATTTGTATGCAATTTGTGTACATGTATTTCAAACTGAAAATGGGTTTACAGCAGACTAGGTGTATTCCCGGCATATTTAGTATTGCAGGTAGTTGCAGCACGTAACGTTAACCTCGTTGCCCTTCGCAGCGCTGCGGTTGCAAGAGTTGGCCTGTTGTTTTGTAGCAGCCCTGTTCTGCGGCAGTTTAAGAAGATGGCAGAGTCTGTGTTCGGAACTGCTGCCGGCTGGAACGGCTCTGTTTTACAGGAAATCGGTACTATAGCAGGTAACAAAACTCAGACTCCGGGCGGTGATGGTTCTGAAGCACTGTTATTAAGCGTTAAAGACAGGTTCGCATAGCAGTGCCTTTTTCTAGACTGGCAAAAGACGTGTCTTCAGAGAGGAGTCACCTGCAGGGATGGACACGCAGCACTTTCGTTAGCACTAAGGAAAAGTCGTGGTGTTCTCTGTAAGGATCTCTGAACGTGCTCAAGCCGACCGCGGGGAGCGCAGCCTGCAGTCATTCGGGTCCTGTAAGGTGGGAAGGGTAAATCAAGGAGGGCACGACCACCCCGTGTTTCAGCCCCCGCCGCGACAGGAGCGCGCTGCTGGGCCGGGGCAGCCGGCGGCTGAGGGAGCGTCGTGAGCAGCTGCCCAGGGAGCGCGAGGGCGGCCAGCCTGGAGCGGTGCCTCTCCAGAGCGCTCCCACAGCCACCGAGGCTTCCTCGGACAGAGGTCACACGGCTTTGTTCAGGGAATTTTCCCCTCGATTGATTAACTGCACGTTGAGCGCTCATAAATTTTAGCATCCCCGATGCCTGGGGCTTCCACGCAATGGGATGATTCCAGGCTGTGAGTACCTAATGGGTGAGGAACAACTCCCCTTGCACGCTCGTGCTCCCCAGTCTGGCCGCAGAAGAGGCTGTGAACAAGCATTCCCTGATAACACCGCTTATGATTTCACTGATTTTATAATTTTCTCTTTTCCGAGATAAAGTGACTCCAGTAGAGTACATTCCATACCAATGGTTAAAGTCAGATGATTTGTAATGTTGGAATACAATGAAAGAAGCAAATCAAAAAAAGAACCGGTATCTTTCTCCACAACATCCAGGAGTAAACCATTTATTAGATATTTTGTATAAATGCTTAATTTTATTAGCCTAAAAATAAATCTAACAAAAAGAATATTAATGAAGTTTTGTTCCTATTGGTTTTTTTCACTTTTTTTAGGTGGTTTGAATGAGGATGAACTGAAAGCTCTTGATAAAAACTTGATGCCATATTTCCAGCCAACAGCAGTAAGATGTATACCTCCTGAAATTTTCCAAGTAAGAGCTCAATTACTGAAGAAGTAACCAAACTTCTATCATTTTTACTCTAGTATAAATAAAATGTAGCACTGATTTATAGCTTGGGTTTGGGTTTCAACAAGAATTTTTCTACGGTGTGTTAAGTGAGAGGCAGTCAAGGATTGGAAACATTAACTTTCAGCTGTACCATCTGTATTTTGATGCCCGTAAAATATGCTAGACAAGCTTTATTTATGCTTCAGAATGCGTACCAAGGAAAAAGCAAAGATCTAGGGTCAGAAATCAGGGGATGGACTCCCTCTTTCTTCCGACACTGTATTCAGATTTGAGGGGTTTTTTTTTCTCTGTTTATTAACATTTGCAAGGATGCTATCATAGCTACAAATTTCTCTGCTGACTATATAGGAGCTTTTTTATTATCCTAAAATCTGACAACATTCTCCTGAGCTGGCTCTGAAAAACAGATTGTACAGGCAGATACAGATCACAAAGGAATTACATCTAATTACAGCCTCTCTGAACGTGGACCAGAAATTAGAACATGGGTCTTGAGATCATTGCCCCAGACTTCAGGTGACTTGGTGACAAGATTAATGTTCTGCCGAGGCTGGTCGCTTTCGGATGCTCGGCAAGCAATGAAGTTGTGGACGGATGAGCTAAACGGATAGTTAACGGTGTCAGCTTCCATAAAAGAGAAAAACTCCTTGAACGCGACTGTTCTGCCCAGTACCGCTGACAGTTTATATAAGCTTGAAACGTCCTTAGCGAAACTATTTCTTTGAAAAACAGGCAAAACTGAAGATGTATGGCATCTTGTAGAATTTCTTTCAAATAGCATATGTTCTGTTAGTAAGAGTAGTAATGATACTACAAAATGTGCTTAACGAGTAACAGGGGACCTTCTCGAAAAGTTTTCTGTATTTTAAAGATTCAGAGCAGGTTTTGGTGTTACCCAAGTTCTGTGTAACTTCATTTTGCAGCTGTATACCTTATTCAGATTTTTATTTATGAAAAATTACATTGTATTATGGACTTTAGTTGAGTTAAGAAGAGACTCGATTAAAAAATTTCCGGACCTGTAGGCATTTACATGAGTTTACTCAGTTTAAAAGAGAACACCGTTTGGCAGACAATGAAAAATCAGGAAGGGTTTGTTCCACTGCCTGACCTACAGGGAACTTAGTTGTAAAGTAGAATCTGGACGGAGAATTGTTGCAGCAAAGAAGGCTTGTTGTGTAGGGGGGCTGGCGTTCTTGTGACTGCAGAATGTTCACGAGAATCAAAGCAATCCAGCGTGCCCAATACGTGCAGGCTCTACAGACTGGTTAATTGCTATGTGATGTAAGATAATTACTGTAAGATTATGAATGCCAGGTTTCATTTTTAAACACAAGTTTTAACGTAACCAAACTTGGAAGATTTTTGATCTAAAAGAGAAAATTGAATAATGAGATTAAAGCATGGGGTTTTTTTTCATCTCTTTGCTCTGCCGCTAACTCTAATTAAAGGTCAAACATAGGTTCAAGTGAGGTTGCTTGGGAGCAGATGTAAAAGGAAATAAATGAAAACACAAGAGGATGCACACTGTCATCAGTCTTTGAACAGATCAGAAAAAAGTGGCTGGAGAATTAAACTCCAGCAGTTTACTGAGGAAGCGTCCAACACAGCGGTGGCACAGAAGGCTGCTCAAGCTTCCTGTCAGACCCCAGCAGCAAAGAGCCGGGAGAGGGACAGATGAGTGGTCAGTGAAGTAAAAGAATGCAGAGGATTTCTGTTACGCTCTGTTGAACTCTCGTGTAGCAACACAATGTTGAAGGCTACTTCCCCTCGTTCCAAACGCAAGACAGTGTGACTTCTGATTCCTTACCTGCCTTATTTAATTGAGAGCCGAAACAAATTTTTCTGTCTTTTATTCCTCCCAGGCACTGTCCCCAGAGCAAATAGCAAACCTGGGCCCTGAAAACGCCGCTGCAGTTACCAGATCACAGCGTGAGCATCTGAATGGGCCGCAGCTCCAGAGCCTTCAGCTGGCGCTGGATGGAGCCCAGAGCAGCGCCCCGGAGACAGAGAAGGACGACGGCATGCCCCAGGTGGGGCAGACCCCGGCCCCCGGCGGTGAGTGCAGCTCTGCCCCACGCACACCCCTGGGGACAGACCCCGTCCCCCGACGGTGAGTGCAGCTCTGCCCCACGCACACCCCCGGGGACAGACCCCAGCCCCAAGCGGTGAGTGCAGCTCTGCCCCACGCACACCCCCGGGGACAGACCCCGTCCCCCGACGGTGAGTGCAGCTCTGCCCCACGCACACCCCCGGGGACAGACCCCGTCCCCCAACGGTGAGTGCAGCTCTGCCCCACGCACACCCCCGGGGACAGACCCCAGCCCCAAGCGGTGAGTGCAGCTCTGCCCCACGCACACCCCCGGGGACAGACCCCGTCCCCCGACGGTGAGTGCAGCTCTGCCCCACGCACACCCCCGGGGACAGACCCCGTCCCCCGACGGTGAGTGCAGCTCTGCCCCACGCACACCCCCGGGGACAGACCCCGTCCCCCGACGGTGAGTGCAGCTCTGCCCCACGCACACCCCCGGGGACAGACCCCGTCCCCCGACGGTGAGTGCAGCTCTGCCCCACGCACACCCCCGGGGACAGACCCCATCCCCTGGCGGTGAGTGCAGCTCTGCCCCACGCACACCCCCGGGGACAGACCCCATCCCCTGGCGGTGAGTGCAGCTCTGCCCCACGCACACCCCTGGGGACAGACCCCATCCCCTGGCGGTGAGTGCAGCTCTGCCCCACGCACACCCCCGGGGACAGACCCCGTCCCCCAACGGTGAGTGCAGCTCTGCCCCACGCACACCCCCGGGGACAGACCCCAGCCCCAAGCGGTGAGTGCAGCTCTGCCCCACGCACACCCCTGGGCGAGTGCAGACCCGCAGCACCACCAGGACCAGACCTGGGTTTTGAAGGGGGAGGTGCAGTCAGTTTTCTAACTAGCTTTTTAACTCATGCCTCAAATCACATGCCAGACCACGACAAACAGCAAGGGTGTTGTTGGATTTACCCACAGCAAGAGGTAACAGAGGAAGATTGTCAGATGGCATTAGCAGCTGTACGCTGCTGTAGCATTACACCATGCTAAGCGCTAGCTTGTGTAAACTGTGGCCTGAAACAGTGAGCTTTTCCCTCTCCTTCTTTGCCATATTCATTGCCTAAATTTAAGGCAGGATTCTCCATCTCTGGACCTTCAGATCACAACCTTTACCTGCAGCAGAACCTTGTTTGCAGAGCTGCAAGTGAGAAAGGAGTGGGTTAGCATCTTTATCCAGACTGTAGAAACCCCTTGAACTGTTTTTCCTGCTGTTCCCGCCCTGTTTGGAATTAAACCCTATTAGTGCCTATGCGTCAGTGGTTTAACATCTTACCTCTGCATATTGCAGTCTATGCTGGGCAAGTCATGCTGGCAGGTGCGTTAGTGGCCGTTCTACGAGTGAGATTTTGCACATAGTCAAGCCAACGTTGAGAACTTATCCCTGTTGGACAGCAAATATTGTTGCTTCCAGTGACACCAGTGAGACATAAGCTGTTGAAGAAGAGAGAGGGATGTTGAGGTGCTAAAATAGGAGACAGGAGGACTAAACTGCTGTGATGCCGGTGCTGTAATCAGAGCAGAGCTGCCCAGCAGCAGCTGAGCGGTGCTCGCGGCCCGGCTGCCTGGCGCGGGGGACCTGTTCCCTCGGCAG
This sequence comes from Chroicocephalus ridibundus, assembly GCF_963924245.1. Classification (NCBI taxonomy): domain Eukaryota; kingdom Metazoa; phylum Chordata; class Aves; order Charadriiformes; family Laridae; genus Chroicocephalus; species Chroicocephalus ridibundus. The sequence goes on along the minus strand of NC_086291.1, from coordinate 57,620,129 downwards.
ATGTGCCAACGGGAGGAGTTTCCTGGGTAAAGATCAGCTGAGCTCTTGAGCTTCTCATTTATTATTCCTCTCTGCAGTGAGCACCACCCCTACGAAATGCTTCTGTTCGCAGCTGTGTGTGTAACCTGGTAGGGACCATTCTGACCAGTGTCGTCTTTTCTGCAGCTGAATGTAATTAAGAGTCAAATGCTAGGAGTTGCTGCACCTCTTTGGGTTGGTGTAGATAAGACTGTACTAGACCTGAACTGTATCGTGACACTAAGACTTAATGATTTCTGCTTTCCAGGTGCTCCTTGTTTGAGTGGCTTCAGCATCTGGTTGTGCGCTGCACTTACGCTGCACCTGCCTTTCTGAGTCCACGACTGTTAGGCTTGAGGTAAGTTATATTTTCAATAAGAGGTAGCTTTATAACAGAAACATAGTTCACCTGTAACAGCGAACACCACAGGGGGAAGGACTGCGGGACCCCCTTCCTGCTTTGAATACAGAGAGAACAATTGCTGAATAATTTTTCTGTATTACAAAGGTGTCTTGTACTTCTATTAGACTAGCTTAGAATCTACTCAAGGGGAAACAACTTTATCTTATCTTTACCGTAAAGCCAACCTTAACGAAAGTATATTTAAAATTCCATGTAACACCAATCCATTACTGCATTGTTATTTGGAACATGTTGTTAGTATTAATCTGTATTTTGCCTGTTACAGTCTATTGATTAGATTTTATTCCACAACTGCTTTGATAATCTCCAGTTAAAAGAATGTTGACATTAACTTTAACTGGATTTTAGCATTTTGACAGGCTAAAATTTAACGAGAGCATTGGTGGGCTTAAGGTATGAATTCCAATTAAGCAAACTAAGTGCTTAAGTGTTCTTAGTGTTTAAGACTAAGTGCAAATCAACGTATGTCAAAAGGCTTAGTATTTTTCTTCGCTTTCTGATTTTCAGTGTCCCGTAGCTTACAGAGGAGACGCTAGAGATAAAGAGCCACAGCTCAACGTGAGCAGTAGAATCAAGAGGCTCCGAGATGCCTGAGTGCAAAGTGGTTCATTTCTTAACACCTTCGTCTGCCATCATGATGTGAAGTATCCCTTTTCCCTACCTTTACCATTAACAAGTTACACAGGATCCCTCCAAATACTTCAGACAAATTTCAGAACTGGAAATGGCTTATTTGTCTCATAAGAAAACCACTGGAAGATACACTTACGTGCTGGGGAGGAGCCTGAACGACCCAAGGGACACGTGGCAGGCGACTGTGACTTGGAGGCTGATGCATTGTACACACCCGGTGCTTTTTACATCGGCTGATTTGTTCTCCCTGTGGTATCCATCTGTTGGGGTTTCTTCTTGTTTTCTGAGTGTACGTTCCTCCGGACAGAGGCGATCCTTCTGCGTGACGTAGTAGAAACCGTACTAAAAGTTACTGCTCTTGCAATAAAATAACTTCATCTCCGGGCTGCTGGTTTAAATCCTGCTCAGATAAGAAGTGATGACGTGTTCTTACAGCGTAAGCACCTGTACAAAATGTAGTTCCCCATGGCTGTATGTATCAACCCAGAACTGTTGACACAGAGGGGATTGGCAATACTGTTAGCATTTCACGCGACAAAACGTGCCATGGAAACCTGCTTATGTTCACCAGGAGATGGTCCCTTCACTTCAGGCGGGGCCGAGGCACTCGACTGCGAGTGGTGAGGGGAAGCTGCTCTCTGGGTCTGCGTACTACTGGGACTGTCAGCACAGCACTTTCCACAAGCTTTGTAATAACTAATTTCTCATAATTGTAAACCACAAATATTTTCATGTGTTTTATCAACACATGGCTTACGTGTCTACTGTTTTCCATGCCACACCTCAGTATTTTAAACAATGGAAAAAACAGATTTATTAAAAATCCTCTGCATGTAAACTTACATTTTGATGTCATTAATATGATTTTATGCCGAGAACGCATGGTACCGTTTTCCATTTTGCCATTGCACAAGTCTATCTTTTCTAGACTAAAAAAAGCAATGCATAGATGTAAAAGTTTAGCTTTTTCATTGAGGGCGGTACGGTAGTAAATGCCTCTCAAACTTTTATTTGTATTTCTTTATGGCAAACATTACATCTAGCTTCACAGCGCTGAAAGCAGAACAGAGCTGCGGTAGAGGTGCGGCCGAGGGGCAGCCGGAGGGAGGGCAGAGGCCTGTGCTGGGGAAGGTGAGCATCGGCCGTCGCTGCTGCTGGGAGTGGGGGTCCCAGCCCAGTCCCGCACGTTCCGTAACTCCTGCGGCGGCAGGAGTCGGGCTGATTTTCAGGGCTTTGTTACTGGCAAAGCAGGCAGTGCGAGCGCGGCCGCTTTTCACCCCCCCGGTTCCCGCTCCCCGTTCAGCGATCTGCTGCTCTCGCAACTGCCTTTGCTGTAACGAACCCTGGCAAGTGCGAGGTGACCTTACAGACAGCACGACAGCCTTCAGCTCCGCGTTTTATGGGCTAAGAGATACTATTGCTGCGAACTGCCTTGCACCTTCTTCTCCGGTGCTAACGATAAGATTCCAGCTTTTCCTGCTGGGCTTCCTTTTCTGCATGTAAACGGTAGATTGTGACATTTATTTAAATAGAAAAGGATTTGTTTTATCAATCCCAGCAAATACATGCAAATGCCCACTAAAACCAAAAAAACGCTTCAATAGATCAAATACATTATAAAGATTTATCTGGTTTTTCCCCATTAAAAAGTTCTGCCTCATTTAGATGTGAGAGTACTAAAAGGTTGTTTGATTTCTAGAAATTGCCTGACTTGAATTCTGTGTGCGCTTCAGTGGAGATGCAGGCGAGTATTTTCGTAGTCGAGAAGACAGTCAGCATTTCCAGTTCAGCTGTTCAAGTCAGATACGTGACCTAGCTATACCAAGCACTTCAAAAATCTATACGAGCTGAAAATGATCTTCTGTCAATGTACCTGGGAGTGATTCCGTCTGCAATTATGTGAGTCAGAGTTTAGCTTTTAATTGGAGCAGGAGTGAGCTCTTTGTTTTGTGCCATCTGTGCCGTAATTTCTTTCAAGCACAAGTGCTTTTAAATAGCTGAACTCCTCGATTATTTATTTATTTTATTAAATTAATAATTATGTTAATAACTTTGGCATCACATTTACATTTGGTCAAAGACACACCTATTTCTTACAAGAGCAGTGTCGGGAGGGTAAATGTGGAGCACCCACTTGATGTTATACTTATTTCACAGTGAGATTACAAATCCCCTTTGGTTCATAAAATGGTCTGAGCATCTTGGATGGCGAGTATTGTAGAAAAGCAATTTTACTTTTGCCAATGTATCTCTTGTAAAGGTCACTGATGGAAAAAACCATTCTACAAAAACTGTGGTTCGTGAGATACCTCCCTCAAAACTGTTGGAACTGGATTTCTGTGGAAAGAATAGATGGAAAGGAGAGGAGGAGACGGAGAGCGCGAGTCCGCAGGGTGTGTAATCTGCTACCCATCCACAGCCTGGCGCACTGCCATCGCCAAGAGGAAACTGAAACATGTACGCTTTCCTTTTCACTCCGGGGAAACAAACCGCAGAAACCCTTAATGCCGGCGTCCCTGACGCAGGGTGCTGCTCGTCATACGGATCTGTCCCCTGCGCATAGCGACGTTGCACACAAAGTGCACGTGGCCACTTCCACTGGAACGCATTCTTGGGAAGAATGTCTCACGGTCCCTCTGCACACCATCAGGGTCTTAGGGAAGAACATACTACAGAGAAGTGTTGTAGAAAGACTGTGATCCTTAAGGAAATGTTGCTGTTTGTTGTACATGTGTATATGGGCTATACATATGTATATACATATATACGCACACACACATATATACACACGTATATATATATACACATATATATACACACATATATACATATATATAACATATATATACACACATATATACATATATATGTATATAGCATTTGTTTAAACCAAGCTTATTTTTTTCTATATCCTTTTAGTTCTAACATTTATATTTGAGAGTGAAAAAACCCCAACAGATTAATGCATGAATCCACTACTGAATATGTGTCATGACAGTATTTTTTTTATCTGCATATTGTGAGAATTGCAGCTCTCCTCTCCGCCTGTGACTGCGCCGGTGGTTGCTAGGCACTGCCGTACGTACTGCAGGACGCGCACCCGACTGTTGACAGTCTGACATGACTCCGGCGTAGGCCCGGCTCTTCCAAGGCTGTGACCCAGGGGACAGCTGCTCCTGCCCAGCAGTGTTACCAGCAGGTGCTTCATTTAACTCCTTTGATTGGACGGAGGATTCTTAAAGGGTTAACAGATGAGAAGAAATACTTGGTTGGTCTATTATTTCAGTGCCTGACACCTTTATATTCAGAATAGTGTTTAGAAAAGAGAAAGAGGCTACTAGATCTGGATCACCGATGGAGAAATATCCTGACCACCAGGTACTGAGGCAATGCCACATTTCCGCTGTCTTTAAATCCTTGAAGATATGAAAGCAACTACCCCTCCACAGGGTCTGAAATACGTCCCTGTAAAGCTGGCATTATGGCTGCTGCCAGGTTTTGTACAGTACACGGAATGTTTGACTCCCGGTGATCTCAATCTGTCACATCAGAGCTAACCAACTCCTATCAGTGTGAAGCTCTAAAGATACCTCTTTAAACAAAAATTGCATCCTTCTTTAATTTTAAAGTTAAGAAGCCCTTTATGCCTCTGTATAATCTGCTCAAATACTCCAGAGGCAATTATGTACTGCATTATGGCAGACTCAGCTTGTCACTTGACGGCTGTGCCCATCGTAGCGTCATCGCCACCTGATTTATTTTCCCATAAACAGATTGCCGACCCGTCATATTAGACTGGGACCTTGTCAGAGTCCCATTGTCTGCCCACACTGAAGCAGATGTGAGACGCCTGCGAGGTGTGCCCACCAAAGGCGCCGCGGTTATGGGAGGGGTCCAGCTAACTCAACTGGCACTCACAAATGCGCAACAGAATAGTCACCCGGCATGTGTCACTTGACCAGGTAATCCCACAGCCGCAGGGCACTTGCTGGTATTCTGGCTCTTACCGTGTTGTGGTTATAGATACCGCATGAGCGTCCACGAAGCCTATTACAGCGTATCAGTCGAGGAGCAGTAACTCGTTAAACTGCGGTACCCTCTTCCCTTGTGACGGGCTTATCTTCCTTAGAGAGAAGTAGAAGTCAAATTTCAAATAATCTCTTCCTCTTCACCCCGTCCCCCTCCCCTCAAAAAAGGCTGATATTCTAGGCTGGTTCACGACTTCATGCGTTGTGGTATCTATCTCAGTGAAAGTGGTTTTGTAAGCATAGGGGTTCTTTTTGTTTGGGTTTTGGTTTTTTGTTAAAGCAAGATCTGCAGACACATGGGCCTAAGGAGGGCTAGGAACCTTATTTTACTCCCTTGTAGTCCTGACTAGCAAAACATTTTCTCCTGCGTCATATGATGCGAGACAGCCTTGTGGACTGCTTCCACTGCCGTTGAGGTCAGGGGTCTGCCTTCCCTTTCCAGTAAGGCAGGAAGGAAACTGGATAGAAAAGACAGGTCTGCGAAGAATAAACACAAACTCCAATGTAAGTTAAATTTCTCTTATCAGTATTTCAGAACATCTGAAATTGTTCCTCAGAAATGGTATTTTGTGCATTGTCATACAGCATGCTTTTAAAAGTGCAGATAAATTACAAACTTTTCAGAGAACAAAATAAATCTGTCTGCCATCCAAGTAGCCAGAACTTCATATTTTAGTAAAGTGTCTGGTCCGTTATGAGACTACCTTTCCATCTCTACGTACTCAGTCCCTAGAGAGAGAAACGACACGACTGGCTCATACACCCCACCTGCCCTCGTAGCAGTTTTGCACCATAGGATACTTTGGTAAAATTCACGCCTGGTTCTTTAATCGTACCCAGAAATAGGTAGTCTAGAAATGTATTACATTTTTTCTGCTGAGGGTAGCAGGCAGCCACTGTCCATCTGTCTCTTCCTGCCCTTTCCTGTTCGGCATCAGTCTGCTTTTCTGAGCCAGATTAACGAGAGGATTTTCTTGCCCTCATGATGCAGGAACACAAGGCACGTTCAGAGTTTACAACCCAAGTGACTACACATCGGAGTACTAAATGAAGGAACTGTGATCGATGGACTTCCTGCTTTGCTGGCAACAGCGTAACATTTATCTTCTAACGTTTCAGCTGGTATTAATTAGCCTTACAAATATTTAACAGCATCTCACTTAATATCTGCGATCTTCGCTTTGGGGGACAAGGAGAAAAGAGGGGAGCCCAGGAGTAAATTCATAGAGGAGAATTATGAAAATAGTGGAAAATGCAGGATAATATTTGCTGGTACTCTTTTCCCAATAATTTATAACTGCTGTATAGAAAAGAACTGCATTGATTTATCAAAGAATAGCCATTGCTATAGTTAAAATCATGTGTTGGTTTGATGCAGAAGCTAAAGCTGCCCTAGGTCATCTTTAGCTGGAGCCTGACGTGTTTCAATATTTAATCAGATGTCAGAAAACAACTTGGATCACAAGTTGAATATATCCTGCATGAACTGAGAAAGGGGTTGAGAGAGGAGGGATGTCAGCTCTCTGCCTTTAATGTATCTATTAAAATAGATTCCAGTTTTGCGCCTGTCAGTGTTTTTATTAGCTACTTTTATTTCCGTATTCATCCTTTTAGAAGTGTTTACTTCTAACACATTAAATGCACGTATTTCAATCAAACAGCTAATCCGTCTAGTTCAGACAGTGCTTTAAGATATAAACTGTACTCTCAGACCTTATTATTCCGTTCATACACAGTGATGGAAGTGCCACGGCACCGCAACCATAGACGTTGTACTTGCAGAGCTGCACTTTTGCCCCCGCAGTTGCAGTCTACACCACGGACCTGGCGAGTGCTGTCAAACGCCGTCGCCCTCCGTACAAATTCTCCAGGTACCGGACTGGGGTTCCCAACACGTGTCCTCAAGTAGGCAACTTACTGGTGATTACATCAAACAGTATTTGATGCTTAAAGTTATTCAATATCTGTTTAGAATAATTAGTCTGTTGGTGCTCAAATCTATTAAACTTTTCAAATGTAACATATAGCCTCTTCTCTTAGGGCGTTATAAGAGTAAGATAAGAGATACTACGGGGCTTGCCAAGGAGTTGTATTGCTGTACTTGTAACCAGTGATTTAAGAGGACAGGCTTTGATTCCTAGTCTCTGAAAATAAGTAAATCTGTCACACAGGGGGTACTTACTAAAAAAAGATAAACTCAATAGGAGGTACTAATCAGTTGCCTTTTCTTTCAGGGACTAGGTAAGCCCTTTAAAAATTTCAACATTTATGTTACATTTTAAACAAGAAAATGAAGGTTTGCAGTTAGGACCTTTTTAATAAATTTTCAAACAACACGTAACCTTATGATGTGGGAAATTTCCTGTACGTGGTTCCATACATTATTCTGGAACAGTAAAGTCCTTATGCTGTTTCCTCAAACTGGAGATGTAATAAAGTAAACTAGGAAATTTTAAAGAAATAACTTAACTCTTTCTGTGGTGCTATAAAAAAGCATATTGCCACTGTTCAGCTGGGATAACCTGACACCTATTTTCCAGAGTCATTGGAATCCCACTCCCGGCTGTCTGCGCTGCTGTTTCGATCGTTGCTGTTTCCCGGAGAGCACTGGGGAGCACCGGGGCGCCGCCCGAGGCGACCCCTCTCCGCTCGGCTCGGGGCCTCCACGGCCAGGCGGCCGCCGGCGCGGCCCGCCCCGGGACGGGACGGGAATAACTGCTCGGTGTTCCTCCCGGGAGGTGCGCACTCTCTGGGGCTACTAGACATGAACCAACTCGGCCGCTCGTTTTCACAGAACACGGCAATAGCTGTGTGGTGTCACCTGCTCGACCGGGCTCTGAGCGACGCGCCGCGCCGGGCCGGGCCGGGCCGGGCCGGGCCGCTCCTCTCCGTGCGCGCCGGGCCCGAGTCGCCGCCAGCCGCCGCTCCCGGCTGCACAGCCCCGCGCTCCGCCGGCAAAGAGCCTCCAATTTATTCATCTAAAAAGGCTTCCGAAGAGTTTAAAGCGAAAAAGGGACCATGTCCTGCTCCGCCCGCGGTGCCGCGAGGCCTTCCCTGCTCGGCGGCCGGCGGGGAGACAGAGTCTGGCCCGGGCCGTCCCCCTCAGCGCAGGGCGCGGCCGGTCCCGGCGGCGACCCGGGCCCCCAACAGGACCCGCGGCCCGTCCGTCCCCGCCGATCCCGCCCCAGCGCTCAGGGCCCGTCCGCCCGCGGCGGGAGGCGGCGCGGGGGCGGGGCGCGCCCGCCCGTTTCCCAGGGTGCAGCGGGCGCGGTGGCTGTCTGGCCACGTCCCCGGGCCACGTCGCTCGGTGCCCGCTGAGCTTACGCCATCTTCGCTCTCCGGCTCCGGGCTGCGCCGCCGCCTCTGTCGCCGCCGCCATGAACATCTTCCGCCTCACCGGGGACTTGTCCCACCTGGCGGCCATCATCATCCTGCTGCTCAAGATCTGGAAGAGCCGCTCCTGCGCGGGTGCGTGCGGGGCGGGCGGCGGGGCCGGCCGGGCGGCCGCGGGCCGCGGCGCCTGAGGGGAGCCGCGCTGGGGGCTGGGCGCGATGGCCGCCGTCGCGCCGCGGCGGGGGCGCTGCCATCGCCTCTGCCGCCCTCCAGGGACCCTCCCGGAGGAGAGCTCGGCCGAGCCCAGGGGGTCCCGCCTGCCCGGCGCGCTGCTGTGGTGAGGCGGGGGGCGACTGCCCCCCCCCCGGGGCGTGAGGGCAGGGCTCGCCCCGGGCAGGTGAGCAGGGACGATCGGTCCCCGCGGCGCACGGGAGGGGGGCTCAGCCCTCGTACTGACCGACCCCCTCCGAACCGGGGTGTGGGGGGCTGGGGGAGGGAGGGGAGCCGCATCCCGCCCGCCGCGGGGGGGTGCACTCGTGGGCGCTGCCATTCCGTTACAGCTTCAGTGGTTGCCATCATTTGTACTTTAATCCCCGAGCACCGGCGCTGGGCCGGCCCCGGGAGGGTCGCTCCCGCCTTATGCAACCGCCGGGCGGCGGGCGAATGAATGGAGCGCGGGGCGGGGGGGGTGTCCCTGGCGGGCGGGCGGCCTCCCTCCCTGCCCGCCCCGCCGCTGCCGGCCGCGGCGCCGGCGCGGATTCCCTCGCCCCGCCGGGAGCGGCGGACGGCGGACCCCCGCGCTCCCCACCGCCCTCCCCGCGGGCCCCGCGCTCCGCGGCGGGCGGGCTTGCCGGCGGCCCACCGCTGCCCGGTCGTTCCCCCCTCGCCGCCGTGAGGATCGAACTGTGATTCGTGCCCGTTTGAGGCTTCGGGCTGTTGTCGGGTCTGCGACCAGCTGCGGTGGAGGCTGTCGGGGGGCGGCCCCCGGCCCAGCCCGAGGCCTTCTGTCGCGATACGGCCCGCTCTGACGTGGCAGCGGAGGGGGCCCGGGCTCCCCCGGCGGAGCAGCGCCCGCCTTCCCCCCGTGTTTTGTACGTGCCTGCTCGGAGCCCCTGCGATGTGCTCTGCTGCTTGGCTTCTGCTGTACGGTGTGGTGGCTGGAGGGAACTGCAGGCAGCGCTTATAACTGCAGCATAGCTGATTTCTGTCGGAAAACTAGGATTTGTTGTAATTCGAAATGGACGTTTCAGTGCTCTGTGTGTTACACGGGTCAGGCCACCGACCCTGGAAATACTGTTTTTGCTGTGGACTGGGGTCTGACTATGAGCTTGACTTTGCCTTCTCTTCGTTGAGCTTCTCCTTCATTAGGAGGAGTGGTTATTCTTGAAAGTGGTTTGCCATGTGTTGACATATCGCTCAAATACCGAGTTAACGCTCTTGAACAGATGTATCTGTAAAGTCTTCAGTTAAGAGCGTGAAGAATTAGTTTAAGCTGCAACCTGAAAGGACTGAAAATGAGGAAATTAAAGAGATTGATGCTACAGGTAAGAGGAAGTACAGGTTTTGCACGTTTTCATGTCAAGTCACTTTTTGCTAATTGCTTGATAGTGCAAAAGAAAAAGAAAAGGTAAATCAATAGCTTTTATTTTAAACACACTTAAAAGTAAAAACTGTTCTTAACTTTACAAAAGAGCCCAAGCAAATGACTCCACGGTTCAAATGCAGCAGTACTGCAGAACTACTGTTTCTGAAGTCATGGAGCTCAAGAGCTCTTTCCTAACGAACTTTCCTGGCTCAAGCTCTAGTGGATCAGGAATTCTGTCAGGATCTGGCAGGGAAGGGCCTGGCCTTCTCCAGCTTGTCTGTAGAGTTCTGTCCTCCACCTTACTTGAGAAATGCAGTCAAGATTACAAACCACAGAGTTAATGATCAGAACACTAAATATCTCTTCTTGTCTGAAGAAGGAGAATGAGAAATTCTATTGCAAGGCTAAAATTCAAGTATGTTTTAGCCAAGAGATTCTTAAGTGACCTTTGGACGCGAGGTTATTTACACAGTATAGTGCAATGTAACCTAGTCCCATCTTTCTGCCTGAAAAGTGGTCTGATGTTGTTTTACTTAAGTTAGTTGTGATTGAGGATCTCTGTTACTAGGGATTTATGCAGAAGAAAGTAGACTCATACTAATCATTATCTTTAGTACTGCTTTCTCCAACACAGAAAAGTAAAGGTGCCTATATTTGCATAGAGCCCTCCACTTTTGCCTTTACCAAATTAGCCAGCGTCCCCAAACACAAACGTATGTGCATGGGCTCTTTTTTAGTAGAAAACATCTGTTTCATTCATTTTCCTGACCAAAAGAATGAAACAGGGATGTATTTGTGTGGGATTGGGTTTTTAGGTGTCTTCCATTTCGGCCTGAGTCCTTAGGAGTAAATCCATGTCCATGTTACTTCTGTGAGATTAGTGTCTGAGGCCTAAAAAGCTCGTCTAGAATGAGAAGAGCACTTCAAAGGAGCATGCGATTTTATTTTTGGGGCTCTATCCTGTTCCTTGTAGTGCTTTGCTGTTGACAGTTATGGTTTCTACTAATAAAAACTTCATAAATATATATTCATATGAAGTATGTTTGTAAAGCCATACACAACAATAACTCATAAATAGTTACTGGTAAGTGTTGAGCAGTTGCTAAATGCCTCTTATTAGTGGGCTGTCTGGCTTTCCTTTACATTGCATATTAGAGCAGTTCATAAATTAAATAAACATATATCTCATCGTTATTGGTGACTAAGGAAATGCGGGCAAAAGAGCCGCCGCTTTAACTGTGCATTTTTGAAGCAGTAGAAGCTTAGAAAATAAATAAAGACTCTTAACTGATTGCTGAACGTAGGCTGTGATCCATGAGAGCTGGCAAACCACATGGTGCCGGCTCTTCTCTTCTGGTTGCGCCTGTGTCTGTCTGAGGTCTTTGTTCCAGGAGGAGCTTGGAGGCCTGTAAAAGCAGCTGGAGACAAGAGGGAGACAGCCCCTCTACCTCTGCGGCAGCCTGCTGTTTCCTGAAGACATATCAGCCCCATTTTCTTTCCTAAGATTTCCTCTAATTGAGGAAAATAGGTGAGGCTAGGATAATCTGCATTATGAAGTCTTTGATGAACTTTTTTTTTTTCCCGCCCCTAATTTAGTCAATATGTTAAAAAGAGAACGAGGGGAAAACAAATCAAGTCATGATTTCAGAGCTGGCAGGGAAACTATTTTTAGCATGACTGGTTATTTGAGTTTCCAAATTTAGAATTTGGAAAAATGTTCGCCATTCCAAAGAACAGCTCGAAAATAATTACTAGGAGCCATGGAGAATGTAGCAGGTAACTCCATTATTGGCTTCATGTCATAATTAGGAAATTCATGAGACTTAAGGAATCCTGTGCTTTCAAACATTGCCATGTTCAGACTGTATTTTCTAATCCATTCCAAGTCAAATTAGATTGTTTGCACTGGGAATTACTGCCTGAAAATTGATTGGCTTTTCTCAGTGTGGTGTGTCAAGTGTTAAAGGGGACCTGCAGTTGCAAGGCTGTCAAACTATATGCTGAATAATCTAAAAAAAATAGTGTAGATAGTAAGCGTGTAATACTTTTGCTAGGTAATGTAGCTGTCTCTCATAGTTTTGTTTATGTGCCTGCTATGGACCAGATCGAATGCTATGTTAAAGCCTTTAAACAGTACTTTGCCATAGGCTGCTGCCAATTTGTCTGTATTTTCTTAAAAAATGCTGCTTTAAGTAGATTTGGAATTTCTTCTCTCTCTTTGAAGGAAAACTTTGCCTTTCTCAATTGACAAATTTGTGTTTATGTTTAGGTTGGGTTTTTTTAATTGAAACGGGATTCTTAATGTTAGTATTTTCTTAGCAGAACCAAAGAAGTTGTGGTTCTATGGCTGATGCAGACTTCATACGGAACTAAACTACTTTCTTTATTAAATACTTCAAAAAGTTTGCGAAGTTTCCATGACAAAGTATGGACTTTGTCTTTCCTTAGAAAGTCTGTCCTTCTAAGGCTTTCCTTAGAAAAACTTCTGTTTGTAGATTTTGTGGTTGTCCATAGTATTGTACACACTCCGCAGCCAGGCTGACTGACTGCCTCTGCTGCTGCCTATTGCTCTTCACCTAACTCACAAGAGCAAAATGAAGTCGATGAGAAAGTACTGCAATTTCTGCTCTGCTCTCCTCCCCGGCTGTGAAAATCAGATGAGCTTTTGAATTAGTTTCATGCCAGTGCTTTTAGCCAAACGAGTGCAGCAGTTGAAGGAGTTTTTCTGTGTGTGAGGATGAAACAAAAATGAGAGGTTTGACTCAGAAATTTGAGCCCAGAGCTTGGGAAGAAGAAATAAAAATGTGTTTATTTAGCTCAAGTAACGTTTGTGGGAGTAAAAGGAAAGGGAGAAGGATGAGAATGACGGCAGTGTAGTCTCAGTATGTTGCAGTTACCAACCATGAGCCGAGGTCAGTGCTGTAGCAGGTGTATCGATGTATTTCCAAAAGTGTTGAAATGCGTCAAATTCATACAGCAGAGTGTTTACCTGTTTCCTCCCCCTGTTTTTTTTCCTAGTGGTGTAGATCTTACTTTCTCCCAGTTTGCCTGTCTTTCCATAGATAGGTATTTGGTTTAAACTTTGAACCTTGCCTAGCTTAGCCTACTTAACTTAACAGTGAGTTTAAACTTGGCTTTAGGATGTGTTTCAGGAGCATTTGGCTATTCTAAAGATTCAAAACGCAATGTAAGTACTGAAAGCCTTAATAAAAATTACAGCTTTTGGGTTGGGGGGGAGGTGAGGCTGGCAATAGCTTAGAGGAGTTTGTCATTACTTGTTTGACATTACTTGTCTTTATGTGACAATATATCCAGGTCAAAATTTATAGCCATTATCAATCATTAATGTATTTTATATGCTTTTTTTCTGTTCACCGTTATTTACCAAAAGAAAATAGCATGCTCAATAATTTAACATAACTGTATGCTGTAGCGTGGTGCTGTGCTGTGATCTGCCCAGGTGGATTTCTTTGTCCTGTAGGTTTGGCCGGAGGACAGCGTTGAGAGGTTTCATCAGCGTGAGAGCAGGGCTCCGGCAAGAGTTGTAATGTCAGCGTGCACCTCGGATGCAATTGAGGGTGCTGCTTCAGCTGTCTGCAACGTAGTTCTAGTTCAAGAAGTGTCAAATGTGGTTTTTTTTTCTAAACTTCATGAAGTGGTTTGTTTGGGGGTGGAGAGGTTGTCTGTTTGGGGGTGTTTCGTTCTGTTTTGTTTTGTTTATACTACAGCTTTTGTTGTATGGTTTTACAGTCTGTGTAACTGTAGGTTTTAAGGCATTTGCTGTTTCCTGTCCTGCAGGTGCTTATGGGCAGCTGGGTTGTTCTGCAGGCTCACCTCTTAGACGTTTCACATATGAAAGTTATAAATGAAAACCTTTTTTAGTTGTTACTGTTTCAGCCATTCCTGTACTCTATGTATAAACTTAAAGTCCCTTCATCTGGGATGGCTTATTCAGTGTTTCTTACGCCAAAGTTCAATAATCATAGCAGATAGCCTTTCTTCTAATTGCTTTATGGCACTGTTAATAAAAGCCTTTCTTGGAAATACCTCTGTATAAAGGGATGAGGATTTTCAACCTTGTGTTGTAACCCTCTCCTAGAGAATATGTTTCCCTCTTGTTTTTTGAACAATATTTGCATGCTTAGCTGAACAGATTCAAATATTTTTACCCTGGGTGCCTGAAAACAAGAATAATTGGAATAATAAGATAGGGGCACAGGCTGGGTTGTTTTGTTCCCCTGCTGTGATACATCACCACATCAGTATTACGGAGCGATGCTTCACCTCAGTTTTCAGAAGCTTTTAGTGACTGATTGTGCAAAGCTTTTATTCTTCTAACTCTGCTCTAGTGGCTGAAGTTAAGTACAAATAAATGTTTTGATGGTGGGGCTTTGGCCTATAATCTAAAGTTACTTTGAAGATGCAGTGTAGGTGTCTGTCATCTTAGCTTACTTCTCTCTTTTTGTATTTTGTGGTAGTACATAGTAACATTGGGATTTGACTGTTTGATAATTTTCCCCACCATGTCACCAATTAAGTTTCTGAATTGAAGTGTCTTGTGTTGTAAAATTCATTTATTCCTTTAAAATCAAATTATTGGTGCTAGCATACTTTCAGATTATCACCGGACCTGTAGTATCCATTGCCCTTGTACTTTTCCAGCTATTCAGCATCTAAAGAATGTACTGAGGCATGTGACGGCACTCTTGAGAATTGAAAGCTAATGCAGCCTTGCTGCATAATGCCCAGTGATAATGCAGAACAGATAGCGTAATCTACAAAAACATCACCTGCAAGCTATCTGCTGTGAGTAACCTCTAAATCTTGTGTAGTGCTAGCACCTCTTCCAGTACAATGGTATACAGGTAACTTACATCCATGCTACCGAGATAATGGATTTACAGTTCTGTTCGTACAGCTTAGTTCTGGAAGCCTGGATTTTGTCCTAATTTGGTGATCAACTTGCTCAGAAAAAAAGGATATCTCCCTTCTCATCCTTGGCATCAAGTGTTATAAAGCACATCATCACTTTTTGAATAATTAATTATTTCCTTTATCACTTTAGGTATTTCTGGGAAAAGCCAGCTTCTGTTTGCACTGGTCTTCACTACCCGTTATCTGGACCTCTTCACTTCATTCATTTCATTGTATAACACATCTATGAAGGTAGAGTATACCGAAGAGTTAGAAAAGATAGTAATGTTGCATGCAGAGTGCATAATTTCATCAATAAAAGCCTTTTTAAATGGCCCACTGCACAGTTATTACAGAATAAGTTCTAGATGGGCTTTGGATAAAGAATGTGGAAAATGGACTCAAAACCCTACTTTTTTTCTATACTCCACATGCAATTTTTAAAAACTTTTTTTATGGGGACGATGTTGTTTAGAACAAATGCCATTTTGGTTATTGAAAATACAAGTTTTTGGAAAAAATGGTTCAAGTGAATTGTATTTCTCAATTGAGACATTAGAGCTTAAGTAAATATCTTTTTATCCACTATAAGGTAAATTGCCAGAATTGTAGCTAGTGTCTGGTCAGAGGCGGATCAAAAGTTGACAGAAGTATGCTTTTGGGAATGTAGCTCCCATCAGATTGTACCCAGTTCACTTGCCCACTGAATGTTAGTGAACCCATATTTGTTTTTGTTATTTCTTTCTTTATTCCTGCAATTTCTGATGCTGAGTACAAGAAAACAAAGCAGTAGACTGTGAGAGTGCAGCATGTTTGTGGCACCAGTAGAGATTGGTGCATTTGTGGCACCAGAGCAGACACCTTTTTTAAGGCAGTTCCTTTATTCTTGGATTTTCTTGATGTTCTCCAACTTTAGTTCAGAGGAACTTTGCCAAGAGAAAAGACTAGATAGGCAATAATGCAAAATGTACTGAAGAATTAGGGGAATAATACTGTAAAATAAAATTTTAGATCTTAAACTCACTCACACTGTTGTTTTCTAACAAGTCAAACATGTAAGCTTAAGTTTTCATATTAACAGTCTAGATGAAGAACTGTAGATTAAGTAAAATACTCTTGAAACACAAGCTTTTTTCCTACGTAATTTCTGAGCACGCTAAAGGTGCAGCTATAATTTTTTGCAATTTAGTTATTGGTTGTGCTTCAGGGTCATGACCATGTCTTTGTTCTGCAGCCCTCCTACACAGAAAAGGAATGAATATGGGGAATGACACTTGTGATACTCAGCTTCATACTAAAATGAGTCTTTCCAGTAATGAAAGAGTGGTCCTCTGGTCAAATCCAATATTAACTTGCAAAATGGAAGCATCAGTTACAGTTTCAAAGGCTACTGCTTAGAGAGACTGCCAGATGTAATTGGCTTTTCGGCCTGTCATTGTAAGGCCAAGAGAAAGCTGCTTGAGGGTCCCAACACAGCTTCTTGTTCTATCTTTGTATATTCAGGAGTATTTAACATTAGACAGTTGTAGAGAACATGAACTACTATACAAATAAGCTTACCCAGAGCACAACTAGAAGAACTGTCTATTCTGAGGAAAAGATTGTAAATTACTACTGTAATTGGTGGTAAAAAATGTTGTCAGTTTCTGTAGAGTTAGGATTTTCTTCAGTATTTGTAGAGGAATATTAATTAAACTACAGGTGCCGACTTGCTGTATTTGTCTGGCAGTGGTCATCAGATATTTAGGAAAATTAATTTCTTCTGTGTTCCAGGAATGTATACAGAAATACACTAATTGGCGCTATCTGTCTGTCTTAATGACCTGCAGATGAATTTTTGTGATTTGTAGCATTCTGCATCTTACAGTTTCTTTTTCATGGTACCTGTATCTGAGGATTGGATGCATTTCTGCTGGTGCAATCTGCAGTCATTTTTCTACCGTTGTGTTATTTTTTATCTTTAAAAACAAAAACTTTTTGAGTGTCCCAAAACACATGATAATTCTCATGAAGAAATCTTTAATAAGGAGTTGGGGTTCACTCACACTTTCACAGTTTCTTCTATGACCATACCAATTACGATTAGTTTACACCTGTAGTAGGGATTCCCCGTAACTGATACCCCATCCTGTGGTCCTTCATCTCCAGTCAGCTGGGGTGCTACTGTAGTAGAGTCTTGGGATTCTTAGCTCCTTAATATAGTATTTGCAGCATTTTTTTATCCCTGAGCAGTGTTTTTAGTGATAAGTAGCATCTGCAAACAATGGGGTTTTAAATCTGTTACTTTTCAGTTGTAAAGAACCTATATTTAATGTGATAAATGGTTTGGAATATTTAATATTTGTGATGAAACTGAGGCAGAAGCTGAACTGTTTGTCTAGTCTACTGCACTGTGTTGTCTCCAGGACAATGTGAGCTCTGTCCTGATGATGGCAGATTGACCTTTAGAAAGTAATGTATTCTCTCCGATTCTGTTTTCTCATCTGTAAAATAAAGATATTTGCCTATTCAACAGGGAATAGCTATGAAGTCTACCATAACAATTAAAAATGCTAACTTTAGACACAACTGAAATTGAAACTGAATTCTGGTTCAGTGCTCCTAGCAGTCTGTTAGTTTTGCAGGTTTTATGGCGGTTGGCTGGTGAAGAACACTGGCCAATTGCCACTCTTCAGATTTTAGAGATGTTTAAAGGTCTAAATCAAATCATCTAATTTGTGATATGTTAAATGGCTGAGTCTGAATGGGGCTTATTGAGTAAATTTTTAATTGCCACATGAGACACACCACTCCCAGGCTTTTTGCATGTAAAGAGACCCCTGCCATCATTATTGCACGTATGCACATGCACATTTTCAACGTCAGTGTTCTGGGCCAACGCTTCCCTTGCAGTAGCAGAAGGGGTATTCCTTCTGCAGTCAGTTCCTTAGTTCTGTCTGCTCAGGAAACGGTCTGTAAGGAAACTTTGACTTCAACCAGAGGCAAGGTGATGGTTTTAAAGCAGCAAAGCCACTAGAGCCCAGAGTCATTGGTTTTGAGTTATTACTCTGCTGAGAAAAGTTAAATACCACCACATAGCCTGGAACTGCAAACGCAGGTAAACAAACAATACAAACAACCAAAAAAGACAGCACTTAGTGCCTGGGAATATCCTTGTTCAGCGACTTTGGTCTAATCCTGCAACCTCTGTGCGTTGTTCTGTTTTTTGTTTCTTCTTTCCTTGCTCTTTAGCTTATCTACATTGCTTGCTCGTATGCCACTGTGTATCTGATCTACATGAAATTTAAGGCCACCTATGATGGAAACCATGATACGTTCAGAGTGGAGTTTCTGATAGTTCCTGTTGGCGGACTCTCGTTTCTTGTCAATCATGACTTCTCTCCTCTGGAGGTGAGTTGAGGATGGGCAGGAGGTTATACTTTTTTCTCTAAAATTATTTAGAACATGAAGATGAGCATTTTTAGGCTGATTGAGGAACGCTTGAAAGATGCCTGTGTCTAGTAGGTTCCGGCTTAATGCATCTTTACAGTGTGGATTTCTGTGAAAATTTAAGGCACTTAGGAGACTAGCATTAGCATCAACACTGGTTATTTTAGAAATGGGAAGGCTTTATCTTTTTCCCCAGTATACTCTGATGGTTATATTAATTCAGAAGTATCCTTCCTTATGTTATCTTTGTTAAAGAAATGCCCCAGAATGCGGTTTGTGAATAGTTGGTGCCACCTGTTGAAAACAAAAGGAATTATACTACTTCTTAAATTTTGTAGAATAGCAAATGGTCTAGAGTATTAGAAAGAATTGCATTGTATTTGAAATGCAGCTATGTGTTTTCCTAACAGGAAAATTATATTAAAAATGTAATTATAGAGTTCAAACTCTGTATTTCCCCATGAAATAATGAATAGCTTTAGATGCTTATCTGAAGTGGATTGAACTGCATTTTTATATTTATTGGCATTAAATTATTTTATTAGAGACTAAAGGAGTTTTAGCTCCAACACTTTGAGACATTATTTTAAATTTTGTTCTGTATTAACTCATTCTTTAAAACCAATAGATTTAAAAAGTTGGAAGAACGTGGCGGGAAGAAGGACTTCCATCTTCCCTGCAGCTTTTCACAGCACCAGCTCTGTAAACTGCATGTCGTGGTACTGTGAATCCTGAATTGATGGATGCGCATAAGTTTCCTCATGAAAAAACCTACGCCTGCCAGCTCACTGGACAGCTGGTGTGGAGAGTCTGTTGTCTGCCAAGAGAGTTGTTCCCTCCTACCGTCCCGTGGTTGATTATGAAGCTTTCACTTAGTTTGTACTGTACCAAGAATGGTTTGCCAAAATACTGTACTTATTCATAACATTGTTAGAAAGTGAAAAGTCAAGCCAAGTCAAATATCCTCTTCGCTTCTTATCAGTAAGACAGTTGAATATATTTGTGGGGTTTTTTTCCTTTCAGATACTGTGGACCTTCTCCATCTATCTCGAGTCGGTTGCTATTCTCCCTCAACTTTTTATGATCAGCAAAACTGGGGAAGCAGAGACCATCACTACTCACTATCTTTTCTTCTTGGGTCTGTACCGTGCCTTGTACTTAGTCAACTGGATTTGGCGCTACTATTTTGAGGGATTTTTCGACCTCATAGCCGTTGTTGCTGGTGTGGTCCAGACCGTTCTTTACTGTGACTTCTTCTATTTGTATGTTACAAAAGGTAAGCAGTGCAATAACTTTCAGCTTCAGGTTCTGGAATGTAGCAGTTAACACGTTCGTAGGCATCTGCTGTATCGACATTACTAGGTTGTAAATGCTGCGTGCAAATTATTGCTGAAATCTCCTTGATAGATTTATCAAGTAGACTTTCTGCTAGTGTGGGGCGTTTCTGAGGATTGTTCTGATTATGGGTAGAATATAAATGTGTAAATGGTCTGATGAACTTAATTGATAAATTTAAAATAAGTATGGCTAAATACGTGTTGCTGTTATCTTCCATAACTAAGCATGATCCTCGTGCTTCTCCTGACAACATACACTGTTTTGTGCAGATTCCATGCTTACAGACACCTTTCTCAGTGATTTAAATACCTTAAGAGTCCAAAGGATTTTGGATGTTTCTGTTTATGCTAAGCGTAGAAGCAGTTATTTCTGCTTGGTGCATTAGTAATACTGCCCTTGTTCACATTCCAGCTTCCATCATATCACTACAAAGCTATATGGGGGTGTGTTGTTCTAGTATTAACTCTTAAGAAACCAGGGTCATAGGCTAGTATTTCCTGAGGATGAAAAGTGAGAATTCCAGGGTGCCACGAGAGGGCAGGGTTGGAATAGTTGTTAATTCATCATAGTTTTACCAGTATGTATTGGAGAGAGAGGCAGGCTTGGAAGGACTGTCTGCAGAGCACCCAGTGACTCTCTGTGACAGGTTTTGGTCCCTTTGAAGTTATAACAGCATGTGCTTCTCGTAGGTCACGTCTGTTCTGCTAACTGTTTCCTTTCCCACTTTTCCTTACAGTACTCAAGGGAAAGAAGCTCAGTTTGCCAGCGTAAGTGCCAAAAAACCATCACCAGCATCTGTCCTTTGGGATGCTTGGACAGAACAATCCTTATCACAAGCAAAGGCGAAGATGCTTGAGACAGAAAGTCAGAAACACAGCTCTTTATAGTGCAGGTAGTCATCAGCGGCTCTGTAAGAACGGAGGAAAAACAACCAGCAGATTTCTGTTTGATGCATCTTGCCTTTATCTTTTTTATTACTATGTATAAAGATTTTTTACATAAAGAAACTTATACTGTATTAATAAATTCAGTGTATGGTTTCAATTGGAATAGTTCCAAAAGTGAGATTTTTGTGAGATTGTTTATGACCAGGAACAAGTGCAAACTTTTTTTTTAATTTTCAAGAATTTCTTTGAAATGACTGATTTTTTTTTTCTTTTTTTTTTTTTCAGTGCACAGATTTGTGCATCCTTGATGGATGGTAGTCATCTGTTCTTTCCCTTTGATTCAATTTTCATTCCACTGTATTTATTTTTTTCCAAAAGGTGAATATATGTCAACTCTGAATCTGAAACCACCGATGTTTGATGTGATGTGTGCTGGTGCCCAGTCTTTGTGCCATCTGCTGACATGGGGTTCCCGTTTCAAACAGACGTTGGTGCCAGAAGGGGAGCCGTCGCCTCTCGAGGTTGTTCCCCTTCTGGCGGGGCCGGTGGCTGGGGAGGCCGGTGCCGTTCCTGCCGTGCCACCTGCCTGGGACCACTCCGGTGCCGGGAGCACGCGGCAGCGCAGCCGCAGACACCGGGGGCTCGCACCGTTGATTGCAGACATCTGCAGGTGACCATTTTAAACAGTAACTACATTTTCTTTTTAATTAATGCTTTATAAGCAACTTCCATGTTCAGCTTCAGGTGGTTTTCAATGTCACTTTTGGACAATTAATATTTTTTTTTTTACAAACTTTTCAAAATCAGCAGCACCAGTTACCATTCTTTATCCTTTAAATGATTCCCTTTTTTTACTGAGCTGTTGCATGATTTATCCTGTGTTACCATCCTCAATAAACACTTTATGAAATGGTGAAGATGTTGAGTGTTTGATTCCATGCGCCTGGGACCGCGTGAAAAGGCGCAGTCGGGAGTGTCGCTTTGCCCTGTTGAAATGCGGTCTGTTTAAGGCGTTATCGCCCGATGACGCCATGGTGACGTAGTTCTGCTTGGCTCAGAGCGCGGTCCCGGGTTTGGTGCGCTGCCCCTTTAAGGAGCACGCTGCGCAGCGCCCGTGCGCGCGTCGGGCGGCCCCGCGCATGCGCCTGGCTGAAAGGCCCCGCCGCGGCGGGAAGGCCCAACGCGCGGTGCGTCATGACGTGGCGCTCGGTGACGCGCGGCCTGCCCCCGGGGGCGGTGTGGCCTGCGGCGGCGGGACGACGGCGGCCGCGGGCGAGGGGCCGAGCCCGGCGCCCCTGAGGGAGCGGGCCGCAGGATGCCGGGGCTGGTGGTGTTCGGCAGACGCTGGGCCATCGGCAGCGACGACTTCGTCCTCCCGGGGGCCTTCGAGCTCCTGGTCCGGCTGGTGTGGTGAGGCGGCGCGCCGGGCCGTTACTCCGCGGGGACCGGGCGGCCTGGACGTGGGGCGGGCTGGCGCCGGGACCGGCGCCGTGCGTCCGGTCGGGGGCGGGTGCCGCCGAGGCTCCGTTACTGCGGGGCGGACGCGGCGATCCCCCTGCTGGGCTCGGCCCGGGCCCGGCGGGGTCGATGCGATGAGCGGCGCGGCGGAGCGGGGCTGCTGCCGTCTGCGAACGGCTTGTGATCGCCGCCGGGCGTTCGCGCGGGCATTTCACCGTCGAGTTCCTGACAGAACAGCTGCCCGTCTGCCCAGCGCCGCGCAAGGCTTCCGCTGGGATGGGGACGCTGCGTCAGGGGATCGGCCCGCAGTGCGCGCCGGGCCCTTCCCGCCGCAGCTGCCGCTCTCGCCTCTGCAGGTGGATGGGGATTCTCGCGCTGTACGCGGTCCATAAGGGGCAGTTTAACTGTCCCGGCGGAGGGTTGCTGCACAGCTACCTGCTCGTGCTCCTCGTTCTCCTGGCTTCCATAATATGTGCGTTATCGGCTCTTGTATACATCAGTATGCAAGGTAAATAGTTAATGTTTTGTGTTTAATATAAAATTATTGTAGTTAATATTAATAGTTGTAATAGGTATGTTTTTTAAGCTGGAGTTGGCAGTGAAAAAAAACCCCAACAAACCACAATGCAAAAAAATTGAAGTGCTTTAGTGGTCCTCAAACTTGAGAAACTGTTGGTCAGCATTAATTTAATAGTATGAATGTATTTTAATAGTATTACCTCTGTTAGTCAGGAACCTAAAATAATAAATGGACACAGCAGATTAGTGCAGCTAACAGTGATATGTTCATTGCCATCAAAGCATCTTGAAAACTTCCTCTCCGTTCACTATTAATACATGACCTCAAATGGAATACCGCTCAACCTTTCTGACAGGAATTTAGGGGAAATTATCCAAAATCAGTTCCTCATCTGAAGTATCTATGCCTTGCATAGGCAGGTTTAGTTGTATGTTGCAAAAGTTTATTAGCTGCAGTGGGTTGCTTGGGAAAAAAAGCCACACATAGGAACTTGTTCCATAGAAATGTCATAGTTAAACTGGTGCATTAAGTATTGTTAAATAGAACAGGACTTATAGCTTGAAGTGAATGGCGAAACAGAAGTAAGGACCCCAATGCAACTCTTGTCGTTTGTAGAAATGCTTCATTTGGGGTTAAAAAATGCTAGGAAAGATTTTTTTCCTGGTGGGACACCTCATTATCAAAGTGATGCTAGGAAGATTAATTGGAAATATATGTGTGGTCTCTGGAGTAATAGATGAGACCCTACGATTTCTAATATATTAATTCCCTAAACACTGTGTAAATAAAAAAATATTTAAATTATATAAGTGGAAAGAAGCATAAAGAGTGCATGAAGAGAAAGTACAACAGAGCCGAGATGTGGATGATAATCCTGGCCTTGAATCTAAACCGTGGTTTTCCTACAGTTTCCAGAGGAGGCAAAGGAAGATAAGTGAAGTTGTGCTATTTATATCTATATCAAAGTTGAGGAGGCGAGAGATGAGATAAATAGCAGAGAGAAAAGGGCCTTGTTTGGTATAAAAGTACAGCTACGAGGCCATTATAATTGAGAAATGGAAGAATTCTGAGGCTGAATTTCCAAGAAAATTAATGGTGAGATATCTTGGACTGCGGTTACAATGTGTGGGTTCAGGAGCAGTGGTTCGCACACCACCCCTTGCACTGTACTGACTGGGCGGTAGTGGTGCCAGCGGCGAGCCTGACGGGAGAACTCGTACACTGGGTTGTGGTGCTGGGAAAGGGAAGAGGTGGTTTTCAGGAACCGCAGTTCCGTCTGATCATGCCTGTGTAAGCAACCATGCTGCTGCTGTACAGGCTACAACCGGGGAATGGGAATAAGCGACCTCTGGATCAAGAGCTTTTTAAACAACTTTGTCACTGGCTGCAAACCACAGCTTTACAATTGGAAATTTGTTTCCAAAGTTGTTTTTGTTCTGCGGTGTTTTAAGCCTTTGCAAATTATCCTGCCTACACGTGAGCACACGCATCCTACCACCTTATTACCCGGCGATCAACAAACTGGTTTCAGGAGCTGAGCTGGCCAAAAATTACTCTGCTTTTTTATTGCCTGAATGCTAAAAGGAAGAGGTTATTAGTAAGCTAGCAATACAGAAGATAGTCTAAGAAGTATTTGTCCTGATAACGGTCCTACTTTTGTTCTCCTAAAAATGTGAATGAATTTATTTAGTGACTCGGTATACGGAACTTCATTGTAGCCCAGCAAACTAGCATCTAAAAATGAAATATTCAGGCAACTGAAAGCTACGTAGAATAATAATAAAAGCAGGCACTGAAAGTCACAAGGAACTGTAGGTGAGCCAATGCTTCAGCACGCCGCTTTTGCTTCTGCTGGGCAAGCACTACTGCCTCAGGTTCCCCGCAGAACTGTCTCTGACTAGAGAGTGATTTTGGGTATTAGTAGAGTCTCTGACTAGAGAGTGATTTTGGGTATTAGTAGAGTAAATCACAGCTGTAAACCCATTGTGGTTTTTCTTTTCTCAGCTTCAGTGACAGCTTTCCATTAGTATGAAGATACTTTATAGTTTCTATTAAGTTTCTTACTTTATGTAGAGCTCAGAAAGTTCATAAATCTGGGTAGGATTTTATGTGCTTAAGACGCATTCATAAACAGTTCTTGTTTTAAATTTGCTCTGTAATTTCAGGAACAATTTCTAATCCGGGCCCAAGAAAATCACTTCCCAAGTTACTTTATACTCGCCTCTTTCTCTATTTGCCTGAATTCGTCTGGGCTGTTGTAGGAGCTGTATGGGTGTCAGACAGCAGTGTGCGCTGCGAGAAGGCTGTGATAAATGCCATCATTGGGACGGTTATTGCAAGGTAAAGGTGCATCCCCCCAAATCTAAGCTTGATAGTGTACGTGAATGGAAAACACTGCTTACGTGGTTTTTGTATGTGTTTATTGAAGACTCCAGCAGTTGGAGACTTCAGTATTTCCTATAACTTATTCTGGTTTCTCATAGAAGGGTTTTCATTGTGAAAGGAGAATTTTTAGATCTAGACAGCTAGAATGTATTGGTATCCTTCCATAAACAAGCTTGAGGTACTTGCCTTGAGAGAGCACGTGATGCAGTGAAGGAAAGGAGGTGAAGATCAGAAAGGGTAAGAGGGGTAGACGGGAACGTAGAAAAGTGGGTAAATATGAAGAGGGTACTAGCTAGATCACTTAACTGGTAGTGAAAAACGGAGCCTTCACACCTCTGGGTTGCTATTTCCAAAGCACAGGGCTGTGGTACTGAGTTTGTGCCCTTTGTGGAATGAGCCGACAGCCTTGTTCTTGTGTCCAGGGGACTGAAAGCCCAATAACAAAACACGCACCCGTAAGACAGTAACAGATGGTGTTCATACGGTATTGCATACAGAATTACAGAATGGTTCGGGTTGGAAGGGACCTTAAAGATCATCTAGTTCCAACCCCCTGCCCTGGGCAGGGACCCCTCCCACCAGACCGGGCAGGTATACCAGTTAGGTGTAAATACCTAACTTTGTTTTCTGTCTGTCAAGATCTGTAGTTGTGTTTTCTTGCACACTTGTCAGAAGTATCTGTTTTCACGGTCTTTTTATCTCACTTCCTTCTGTTTTGCAGCTGGGTTATCATCATCTTTACCATCATTGGAGTTGTAATCGTCTTTGATCCACTGGGGGGCAAAAAGACATTTTACCTCACCGATAGCGTAAATCGGAACCTGGAAAGCAGTCAGTCAGGGCAGTTGCTGTATAACGTGAAGAATACTGCCACCAGAGTCTGGGAAAAAAGAATCAGGTTGCTGTGTTGTTGTATTGTGCAAGATGATGACCATCGAGTGGCTTTTACAAGTATCGCAGAGCTTTTCCGCGCCTACTTTTCAGTAAGATGGAAAGCTTTTTTTATGTTCTGTTTTGGCTAACAGTGAATTTGCAGACCTTGCAACACACACGTACGTTTGTTCAGCCAGAGGGCCCTGGTACCCTGTGCCTTGGAATCAGGTTTTGAATATGACAATTTCAAAATTCAAGGTGATTCTCGTAATATAACACTGATTTTTCCCTCCGTTTAACGAAGGCTTCTCTCCTTTCACAAGTGTGAAGGGCTGTGAGACAACAGTATTCTTTCTCCTTAAGTATCTAGTCAGGAGAACAAAGGTGAGTTTGTTTTCCTCAATATGTGAGGGTCCAGGCATTTTTCCTACTGACAATGAGTAAGGAGTTTTACCCATAGCAAAGAATCGGACCACTTTCTAGCTATTAAAAAAATGAGTCCCACGCTGCATTGAGGCTGTATTCTGAGCCATTCTGACCCGTTCTGAGACGCTTCTGAGCAGGTACCAGGCTGGAGTGAGCGCAGGCAGGAAGCTGCTTTTTGGAAACAAATTGCATCTGCGAGATTGGAGTCTGTATAGTGTTGACTTAGCTCAAATGTATGTCATCAGTTGCTTGGGTAGTCGTAGTTCAATGTTGACTTTGAATCTGTTCATGATTTCAAAACTAGTAGTTCTTGTTTATTAAGCAGCATTTGGGCATGGCGATTTATAGCTACAGCCTACGCAGCGGTTCACAGGCTAAAGGGTGTAAGTCACACGGAGAGATGACTGCCACAGATAGCTGAATAAAACCCCTCAGCCCTCTCCTGTGTAAAATCCTTCTTAGTTGTTTTCAGCGTAGAGGACTTTTCACATAGGAGTGTAGAACAGCGATCAGTGATGTCTGGGTCATTATTTGCTATAGGGCTGAGCAGTACTACGTGGCCGATACTCTGTTGGGTATTTTGTTAAGCGATGAAATTAATGTGTAGAATTGTCATCGGTCTTACTGAAGAAAACATTAGATATGTGCAGAAGGGTGGGAGTTTAGATGCTGCTGTGACCTGGTTCTGCAACATTCACATTGTCTCTGAGTGAAATGTATTTATATAAACTGAAAAAATGCAATTCCGTGTGCATTTTCTTATGAGATAGTTCTGCTGTGTTGAGGTGTGGGATGCTTTTAAGTTCTCTTTCATTTCTTTGTACAGGACACTGATCTGGTGCCCAGTGACATAGCAGCTGGTTTGATTCTGCTCCATCAAGAGCAAGATAAAATGGAAAGTTGCCCAAAAGAGCCTGAAGAAGTCCTGTGTCATTCTCCATCATCTCTTGCGGTAAGATAGGATTGTTGCAGCCTCTGGTGCAATTACTGTAGGAGATGGTGCCAGATCAAATTGAAGTGCAGTTCTTTGCGCAAGGGTGTTTCAGTTTTGTTTTTTTAACAAAGTCAAACACTATTATAAAAAATCACAGCAATTTAAATAATTAATAAATGCAGTGAAAACATCTTGATGAGTTCTCAGCCAAAACATTTGTCTGCTTTTGCATAAGTAGAACTTATATACGAATGGGGAATTAGGTGCAAAAAGGAACCATTTAGGACATTTGGACATTGTTGAAGAGCTGAGAGAGAAAGGGAACAGAGAGAAAATTAATATTTAGTACTGTTTCCATAGAACTGAAAAGATAGATAGTCTTTTAGTATTTTGATCTGTTTAAATTATGTCTGCTGCAAATATCTAGACAAGGTAAGAAGCAAAAATAGTATCTTTTAAATGCTTGCAGATGGTGGTTTTCAGTTTGCTGATTGATTTTTGCTGGTTTTCTATGGTAAAATGCCTTTGTAAATTATTTTACCTTCTTCTGGTCTGTGTTCCATGGACGTATATAATTCTACTTCAGCCAGTATGTTTCTGTCGACTTCCTTTCGGATCCAGACAGCATGATAGGGTCAAGCTTTAAAAGTCTTTACCAGAGAGATCTGCTACAGACTCTGCAGCCATTCCTGTGGCATCCTTAAGTAAAGTATTTGGAGTGAACGTTGTTTTCAGTATTGAGCTAATCAGTGTATTAGTATTGGAAGAAAATGATTTAATGAGAGCTTTCCAAGATTCTTGAGCTGTCTAGATATGTAAATAAACACAGACTTTTTCCTGGAGTATGAGTGGCTATTTTTAGTTACTCTTAGACCTTGAGGTTTTCCTTTCGGATAATTCTTATTTCATCGTGCCTTGATTTTTGCTAGTCTGTGTTCAGGCTTTATTCTGGGGCTACCTAACACACCTTTCTTCCTCTCTCTCCTTCCCTTTCTTTCCCTGTGTCCTTTCAGACAGATGATTTGGATGTCGAACTGGAGAATGCTGCTCACTATATGCTGTTTGCTGCAGCTGCTTATGGCTGGCCCTACTACATATACACCAACCCGTTGACCGCACTCTGTAAGCTCAACGGTGACTGGTAGGTTTGATCAAGAGCTTAAAAACACATACTTCCTTTTGTTACTCCAGTGTCTTTCCACCCTCAGAAACAGATTGACTTTTTTTCCTTAAGACAAGTTTGTGATTGAGATAAATAAAATTCGTTTAGCAAAATGACAAAGGAAGAACTGGAATGAAACCAAACATGTTTTAAAATGAGGCTTTTTAGAGCTGCCTTTTGGGCACATGTGTATGTATAGAAATAAAAGTGTATGAACAAGAAATAAAAGTGTATGAACAGTTTTCCCTGTCTTAAAGGAATTAGCAAAAGTTGCCTGTCCTTCCAGCCTATTCCCTTTGCCCCTTTTACTCAAAAAAATATTTACAGTCAGTATGGAGGTGTGCATAATGCTGTGTAGAATTACTGTGTATTTATGTGACATATATGTATTTATATGACATTTTTGACTGCAACCATCATTAACTTCATTAGTACCATGAAATATAAATATAACTTACTGAAATATAAATGACTTGGAAAAAAATATCGCATAATATAAAGGATGAAACATGAGATAAGCCTGCTGTACAGAACTTGGTTTGAATTTCCTTGTTGCTTGTTTGTGTTTTCCGTCAGTGGCCCTGTAGTCTTAACAATTCTTTGCATTTACTGGGTTGCTTGCTCTGCTGATAGCCCTGTAGCAACGGTGTACTTGCCGGTTCTTGAGCTGAAAATGCATGGCGTGCTGCTCAAGCAAAGCCAGGTTTGTGGGCAGAGGCAACATCTTGTATCAGACTACTGGTACTATTGCAAAGAAAAAAAAAACAAACAAACAAAAAAAAACCAAAAGAGCTTTTGATTTCTAGCGGAAATCCTTCTGCAAATGTAACTGAGTTTGATTCCTTGAAAGGAAACCTAAAAAATTGGAACATGAAAATTTTTCTCTTCTGCAAATGTAACTGAGTTTGATTCCTTGAAAGGAAACCTAAAAAATTGGAACATGAAAATTTTTCTCTTCTGTGTTTGTTAGTTGCGGAAATAGACCAACAGATTCTGATATAACTGGCAGTGATCGTCATAACTTTCACTTTGGATCCATCCTAAAAATAACAGGACTGCAGTACAGAGACTTCATTCATATCAGTTTTCATAACAAGGTAAACAATCTGGGCAAGAATTCACCAAAAAAATTTAGTGATTAATTCTGTGAAAGCAAGGGGTGAAGTTTCTAGTTTACCTTCAGCATTTATAAAGTGCAAGATGCAAAGCCACATGAAAACAGGTCCTGAAACGTTCAGTTCTGATTTTTTTTTCCTAATCTAAAGGAACAGCCACAAAAACCACAGACGTAAATCTGTCTCAGTATTGCACAAAAGGCACTTACAGTAACTTGATAAGGAAATAATTCTGATTTTTTCCATAATACAATAGAGAGCTCAATAAGAGAGCTTTCCGAAGGTGAGAACAAACGCTTACCCTGAGAAAAAGCTGATATCTTTACTGATTGCATTTTTCCCCTCCAGATCTATGAGATACCATTTTTCGTTGCTTTGGATCACAAAAAAGAAGCTATTGTGGTTGCAGTGAGAGGAACCTTGTCTTTTGAGGTATGGTGCATCTGATATAAATAATCAGCTTTATCGAAATGTGTGAACTCCTAGTATCTAGAGGAAACTGCGTTACGCTGGCGTGTGTAAAAATAACTCGCTCACAGGTGTGAGTCTTCCAGACTTCAGTTGTAAGCCCTTCTGCCCTTGGATGGGTAATATTCCCTGTGCCAGTGGAAGAGAGTGTGGAGGGCGGGCATGGCAATTCCTTTTCACTGTGAGTGGAGCTGCGTTTGTAACGTGTGTGTGTGCAGCTCGGACGTCGTTGCTGAAATCAGAGTTGTGATTGCTCTGTGTGTTTGCTTCGGTGGTGGTTTATGGTGGTTTGTGGCTTGCACACTTGGAAGTCGGCTTGCTGATGTCCTGTGACAGTGTTGCCGAGCGGAGCACGGCCCATGAGCCGTGAAGCCCCGCAGAGAGGTGTGACAAAAGCTGTCTTGTTTACAGGACATTCTCACTGATCTGTCAGCAGATTGTGAAGACTTGACACTGGAGGATGTTTTGGAGAATGGCTTTGTGCATAAGGTGCGTGCAGTCTGTAGCTGTTTATAAATCATCTCGGCAGTAAGAAAACTATAAACTCCTGGGATCCTGTAGTTAAACAGAAGAGTGCTCTCCTTGTGAGATGGATTGCGCAAATCATTTCAGTAACTTGGTGCATGAAATACTGCCTCGGGAACTGCAAGGTAGAATTTGTAATCCTCTTGTCAGACTTAGGTCCTTACTAAATATTCCAAAAACTTTTAAACCATTACGTACGAGACCGCTTGGCTATAACTAGACTTCTGTCCGCAGCATGTTAAAAGAGAAGACCCGCTTTGCAAAAAGCAAGTTGTTCTGTGATAGTGTTGTGTTTAAAGTGTACATGTATCACACTTCAGATTAGATACGCCCTTCTCTTCTAACTTTAAATGCTGTCTTGCAGGGAATAACTCAAGCTGCAAATTACATCTATCGAAAGCTAATAAATGATGGAATTTTAAACCAGGCTTTCACAATTGCTCCAGTAAGTTACCTTCCAAATAATATGGTTTGCCAGCAAAATTACACAAAGCTTTTTCTGTGTGAAGGTATTTCAGTCTTCTCTTTCTGTCTGTAGGAATATAAGCTTGTGATAGTTGGTCACAGTTTGGGTGGCGGAACAGCTTCTATATTGGCGATCATGCTCAGGAACTCTTTCCCAACATTGAGATGTTATGCCTTTTCTCCTCCAGGAGGACTTTTAAGGTAAATGTGAGACTTCTGTTATTCGGTTCTGCGTCTGAGATGTAAAAATCTTCAAGGTAGTTGACAAATACGTTAGATGATAACTCTGGGCTTGACTGCGTTAAGAGTTTGTTTATACATTCTCCACTCGAATTGGATGTGCTCCATCTTGAGTTACAGTCGAATTCTTGGGGAACTACTACAGAATCAAAAATGTCTAGTGAATTCTGTCAGATAGTATAATTAGAGTTTAAAAGAAATGTTTCGAAAATAAAATGCCCAGCTGACCAGTCTAGCTTGGCCTGTTTGACATCTGCAACGCGCCTTTATGATCAGCATTGAAATTACTGTCATCCCTAGCAAGTAGGTCTGAAAGGCTGAAGAACCGACTGCTAATGCTGCTGCTGTTGCCACATATTTGTATTTTTATAGAATGATAATGATAGTCATAAGACTACAGTGTGCCTCTCCTTAGTGTATCTAAAGGGTGTCTTTTTTTTTTTCTTAAGCAAATCACTTGCAGATTACACTAAGCACTTCATTGTTTCAGTCATTGTTGGAAAGGACCTCGTTGCAAGGTGAGATGGAAATGTTTTTACGTTGTTCTTTCAAAGGTGCTTAGATTGCGGAGAATAGGAGGCTTTTATTTACTTTGTTCTGTGTGTGTTTAAACAGGTTAAGTATGCCCAACATGGAGGATTTAAAGAGGAGAATAGTGAGAATCGTGGCAAACTGCAACAAACCCAAGGTAAGGGCATGCAGTTCCTGGGTAGAAGCCAGTGGGCCCCTCAGCTGGGTTAAGCCCCAGCTTTAACCAGGTGACAAAGGCGGGGGGGGGTTGATCTTAATGGAGACAGTTACAATTGTGTTTTGGAACAAAAGTGTTTGGTTTTAATTCAGCAACGCTTATGTTAGTCTCTTATGGTATAAAGCTGTCTTGCTGGAAATTAAGATTCAACAAGACCTGGAAGATACCCGTGCTCAGCATCCAGGACCTTTCTCAGCTACTTTTGCTGAGAAAGAAAAGAAAGGGAAAAAAACCCAAAACCAAAAATGGTGAAAAATCGGTGAGATGTCTTACTTTAATAACCATGTAGTATCACTAAGTAAACAAGTTAGTGGTTTTATTTAAATTTTACCTTCAGAATTTATTTGGAAAGCAAATATTTCTCTGTTATGGTGTTAATTGCTCACCTTTTCCTTTTCTTGTTTGTGAGAAACAGTTTTGAAAGTGCTGGATCCAGGGTGGTGTCGGGCAAGATGATACTGGAGGTGTAGAGGAGTGTCTTAAAGATTCAAAACTGCTGTTTCTCAACATCTAAAGTTAAATCTGCTGTACTCGCCCAGCATGAGGAGTCATGGAGAAGGCCTGGGTGACGTAGTACATGCAGAATAGGATAATGGAGAGTTAGAAGTTACAGGTGCAAGAAGACTTAAACCTGCAGAACAAAATCATAGAATCGTTATGGTTGGAAGAGACATTAAAGATCATCAAGTCCAACCATTAGCCCGGCACTGCCAAGCCCACCTCTAAACCATGTCCCCAAGGCTGCCCCATCCCTGGAGGGGTTCAAGGCCAGGCTGGACGGGGCTCTGAGCAGCCTGGGCTGGTGGGAGGTGTCCCTGCCCAGGGCAGGGGGCGGACGAGATGATCTTTAAGGTCCTTTCCAACCCAAACCATTGTATGATTCTATGCCAAACCTCAACTCAGCTGTTTCTCTTTCTGAATTCAGTACCGGATTTTGCTGCGTGGATGTTGGTACGAAGTGTTTGGGGGAGATCCAGAGAACTTCCCCACTGAGCTGGATGGTAGAAGCCAAGATGCACTCACCCAACCGCTCCTGGCTGAGGAGAGTTTAATGGTTCATCGGTCACCTTCATACAGTGCCCTTGAGGATGAATCGCACTTACATTCACCACCTCAGTATCCTCATCTGTATCTTCCTGGAAAGATTATCCACATTGTAGAAGAATCCAGCTCTAGGAGGTAAGTAGAGTAATGAATACCACTGTCTTGTTTTCCTAAAATCTACTCAGAGCTGCTTCTCGCTTTCAAAGTAGGTATTTCCAGCTCTGCTTCTCATCTGCATCTCCGACGCCCGTCTTCGGTTATTGCGCATTAGCCAGCTTTTCCGTTTATTCTGTGCCTCCCTGCTGCTTTGCTGTTCCACTGGAAGCCCTGGAAAGTGTTTCTCTTTACGCCCCGCTGTTGCGCGTGCTCAGGGGATGATGTTAAGCAGTGACTGCTGCGTTCAGCCTTGGCGTGCTGCAGTTCCTGCCCGAGACTGCAGGTCGTGCAGTCTTACGTCCCGCTAGTGGTGACGTGATAACAAAGTACCTGGCCACTGAGTCGTCACGTGAATATTGGTGATGAGGA
The DNA here is from genome assembly GCF_963924245.1 of Chroicocephalus ridibundus. Taxonomy (NCBI): domain Eukaryota; kingdom Metazoa; phylum Chordata; class Aves; order Charadriiformes; family Laridae; genus Chroicocephalus; species Chroicocephalus ridibundus. Next base: position 57,586,652 of record NC_086291.1, on the reverse strand, counting down.
GCAGGCAGGATATTGCCCATCACAGCGGCCCAGCCAGGCTGGGTACCAGTTGCCGCAGTAAGCAGTGTGCCCATGCAGCCTCCCGTTTCCCGTCCTTTGCTGCTGTTTTGTGGATGCAGGAAAGTGAGACAAAGACAATGGAAAAGCTGAAAGTGCTGGGAGGGTGAGGATTGTGGTTTTGTTGGGTCAGTGTTGGGTTTAGGGTGGGGTTTTTTGTTTGTGTGTTGTTGATGTTGGGTTTTTTTGACAAAACAACCTGAAATGGACCACAGCCTAGACAGTACTCAATATCCTCCCGTGTTTGCTTCTGAAGCAGAAATAAGAGCATCTGTAACTTGCACAAGACCATCTTACAGAAGAAAAAAAATAATCTGTAACTTACAGAAGAGGGAAGAAAAGGCCTGGAGAAGAAATCCACTTCTTTTCCTCCCATTCAGTAGATTAGTATTTTACTTAAGCTTCACATCTTTAATGTTTAACAATTTAAATACTGGTTTTACGAGTTAGACACTTTTAACACCTGTGACCTGGCGGGTTTTCTCAGTGGCTCCTGTTCTACGTAATTGAGTTCATTTAGAATCATAGAATCATAGAATTGCTGAGGTTGGAAGGGACCTTTAAGATCATCGAGTCCAACCTTTAGCCTACCCTGACAAGAGCCACTTCTAAACCATGTCCCTCAGTGCCCCATCTACCCTTTTTTTAAACACCTCCAGGGATGGTGAATCCACCACCTCCCTGGGCAGCCTGTTCCAATGTTTAATAACCCTTTCAGTGAAAAAATGTCTCCTAATATCCAATCTAAACCTCCCCTGATGTAACTTGAACCTGTTTCCCCTCGTCCTATCACTTGTCACCAGGGAGAAGAGGTCAGCCCCCATCTCTCTGCACCCTCCTTTCAGGTAGTTGTAGAGGGTGATAAGGTCTCCCCTCAGCCTCCTCTTCTCCAGGCTAAACAACCCCAGCTCCCTCAGTCGTTTCTCGTAAGGTTTGTCCTCCAGGCCCCTCACCAGCTTTGTAGCCCTTCTCTGGACACGCTCCAACACCTCAATGTCCCTCTTGTAGCGAGGGGCCCAAAACTGAACGCAGTACTCGAGGTGGGGCCTCACCAGTGCCGAGTACAGGGGGATGATCACTTCCCTAGTCCGGCTCACCACACTATTCCTGATACAGGCTAGGATGCTGTTGGCCTTCTTGGCCACCTGGGCACACTGCTGGCTCATATTCAGCCGGCTGTCAACCAACACTCCCAAGTCCTTTTCTGCCAGGCTGCTTTTGAGCCATTCTGCCCCAATCCTGTAGCGCTGCGTGGGGTTGTTGTGACCCAAGTGCAGGACCCGGCACTTGGCCTTGTTGAACCTCATACCATTGGTCTCAGCCCATTTCTCTTCCTTCATTTACTCCACAGCACAGCAGTTAATCATAGGGGGTTTTTTTCTTACTTGTACTAGCGCATGAGAGCCACCATCACGTACCATTCTGTAAAATAAAATCCTAAATACATCATGCGTGCAGCATTCAATCTAGTGTCTAGTCTCCTACTGGTACCACTGTGACATAGCGGCTAAATTTGACACTAACGGTGCGAATGGGCAGCGCTTGACCCTCATCCCCCCCTTTGCTCAGCCTGCATTCCGTCTCTTTGAGCAGGATTATTTGATGGCTTCTGTCACTGTTAAGGCGCAGGAGGGTTTGGGGGCAGGGAAAGGCGGCGTTCCCAGCTGTGTCCTGAAGGTCGGAACTGCTGCTCTTTGGGAGGTTCCAGCTCCAGGTTCTCTGGTCCAGCCTTGGCCTCGGGCACCAGTTCTGCAGTCTCAGCCCTTGTATTTGTGGTGTCTTTTTTGTTTTTTTAGGTTGTGCTCTTCAGATAGTAAATACACGGCAAGATGGTCAAACGAAGCAGTCTTCAGCAGCATTTTAATAAGTCCCAAGATGATAACAGACCACATGCCAGATGTTGTGCTCAAAGCTCTGAACAGTTTGTCTCAGGAACACGGATCGTGTATTTCTTGTCAAACACGAGAATGTAACACCAACGTAGTCTAACTGTAGCTGGGAGAGGAGGTGTGGTGGGTTTTTATTGCAGGTTTCAAGTACTCAGGACACATTCCACTTTCATGCCTAAGTGGATTTCCGTACTTTCTCACATTGCATAAAATAAACAAGGGTCTTAATGCCCTTGCCTCTGCAGCGACCTCGAGTACCATGATGCTGGTTAAAAGCACAGAGTCTGCATTTATGCTGAAGGTTGAGCTTTTACAAAAAAAAAAAAAAGGGAAGCGCACGACAAGTTGTAGCTAAACCTGTGGGCGCTGGCGCACGAGCCGAGGCGGCAGCTGAATACTTGACCAAAGCGAGCGGGTGAGAGCTTGGCCTGCGCGTCACCGAGCCCTCGCAGCCATCAGCAACAGGAACAGCCGGGTCTGCTGCACCGGCGCTGCGCCCCATCGTCTCGGCGCCTGTCACCGGCTGTGCCGAGGAGCCGGGGCGGGAGGGGGGTGCCTGAAGAAGACGGCGGTGGCGGGGCGTGCGGGCAGCTGCCCGCGCCCGTGTTTGGTCAGGCAGCGCTGATTGATTGATTGCACTGTTTTTCTTACAGATGGTGGTAGTATCCAGGGGAGGGAGTGTGTTGTGGTTAAATGCTGCTTGGATATACATGTGCAATACTCTTTAATCTACCTGTCTTTTGTATTTGTTGATCCACGTGACTACTTTTATTCATTTCGAACTAAACTTGTATTATAACTACTTAATGAGAAGAAAAAAACATTGTTCATGCCCTGGCATCATCTTAGTCACCAGCTCTAGCTCTGAGTACTGAGAACACTGAGCCAATTCAGCCAAAAAAAAAAAGGTATGACGAGTTGTACTGATTTTAAAAAAGTGGCATCCCTGTTTCCAGTGTGCAACTATTTTAACTTTTTTTTTTTTTTAAGGCTCAGCAGCATTTCTTATTAAAAAAAAAAAAGGTAGAAAAATGTAAAAGTAATAACTGTGTGGATGTTCTTGCTGTGATACTTAACTTGGCGACAAAATAAAATGCAGTCTAAAAAGCGGTCTTGCTGTGTTCAGGTGTGCTGGGGTGAGACCAGAGTCCCCAGTTCACAGCTGTTGGGAGCGCTGGATGCCCTGCAGGAGGCGCGTCGGCCCCGCAGGGGGTTACCCCCAGCGCAGGCAGCCACGGGGTGCTGCTCCGGGGTCCCCCAGGCCGGTAACGCACACTGACCACGGCCCTGCATTTAAAAGGCTACAACGTGAGGCGGTAAAGCACAAACTGTACTGCTCCAGAGCCACCCAGTCACAAACTGTTAGAGTAACAGGTTTAGAGGAAAATACATCATCGCATTCGTTTGCGCACAGTGGCGTGAAACAGGTGTATTTTCCCCGGTTGTCACCAGCTTTACATCATCGCAGGAGGAGCCAGCACCAACTCCAACCACACGGACAGGCCTCTGAAGAAACAGGGCCAAGTCCCACATTTGAGTCCGGCTCTTAACACCAGGCCCCACTGAAGGAGCCCAGGTCAGCGCGGAGCCCCCCAGGGGACACCGACACCCCCCTGCTGGTGGCAGTGGACGAAGACGCTTATTGGGGGGACAAGAATGAGAACACTTGCTCAGAAACTCAAACACCACCACACATGTGATTCAAGGATTTATTAAGTCATACATGCAAAACATACTGCTAATTGCATTAGCAAAAGATCAATGTAAAAACTTCACAATTTTGCAACTTTTATTTTTAAATTTTGCTTTAGTGGTTGAAAGGGTGTAGTTCAACATTGTATTCCTGCCAGTTCAGGACGTACAGAACATTAGCACTAATTACAGAACCTCACAGACCCAAGTTACCATTACTCAACCTATGCTGCACATGGACACGTAGTGACAAAGAACGCTCGTCTGCATTAGTGATGTTACACTGGGGGGGAGATCTGGCAAACCGCGAGATTGGAGAAGATTCATAGTTTAGAGAGGTTTAAAATACAAAAACGGCTAAAATGTGTAAAGCTGCTTCACATGATTTTTACACCTAGTTAATAGCCTAAAAGCCCCTCAGAAAGCATAACTTACTGGGTCAGCAGTAACAGGAAAATAAGGAGGATACGCTTGAACATTCTACTCTACAGAAAAAGAGAAAAAAAAAAGCAAATTTCTATCATCAGAAAGGTTTTAAAATACAAGTTATATTGCTCAGTAAGAAGAGATTCTACAAGAAAAGCATTTACTACACATCAGCTGTGGGAATGACTGGTTCAGAATTGTACCTAAATGAATGCCCTACTTGAAATCAAAGGAATTCACCCGTGAACAGCAACTTCCTCCACTACTGCACCTCTGGGAAAATGGTCCCTGGTTTCACCCTGCACTGAGTCGATTCAGCCTCAGCTACCCTGGCAGTGTAGCGTGGGTCATCTGTACAGTGTCCAAATACTGTCTGGCACTACCCTCTGTCCATCAAATACAATGCTGTCAAAAGGACTAGATACGCTCCAGTCAGAATAGTTATTTCTTTATTTTTGAAATCACAGCAGCAAGAACTAGATTGCAACCAAGCCCTTACCAACGATAAAGCATTTTACACTGTGACTCGGGGGTGTCAGCCATTGTCAAAGATTTAGGTTCGATATACAACACTATGCAATGACTGCGGTTGAGAAAACGTTTAATAATAAAACACATTAGAGTGCAGTGTTTTGCTAATTATTCGGTACTGTTACTTACTGTGAAAAACTAGAAAGTGTTTTTGCATTTCCTACCAGAAATTAGAGTCATCTTCAGAAGAATCTTTTAAAAAACAGTTTAGTGCTTAGTGTTCGTAGCACAACAACGCAACTTAGTTCAGCAGATAGTTTGGCAACACTTAATTGAGCAAGAATAGGATTTTAAAAATAAGGCTTTACATAGGTTTGTCTTTTCAGGAGTTTGCTTTTAGAAGAATGCAAAGTAACTTTCATACTTTAAACAAATGAAACCATGAAATCATTGATCGGTTCAAGAATTTATGGAAGAGACCTAATTTATAACAGAAAAACTTGGCATCGAGTGTGAATGCTCCATTGTTCCGAGCAAAGCACGGGCTGGAGGGGGTGGGGAGGGAGACGTTTACAGCAGCAGACATTTTCTCTTCCTCTTCTTTACAGGAGGGGGGCACAGAACTGCTCGGATCGCTTCGTCAAACACTGTCTTGAGGCCCCGCTGCGTAAGTGCTGAGCATTCGAGGTATTTCACTGCACCTGTGGAAAGCAAAAAGGTGGTTACAAAGCCGTTTTCCACAATTCCAGCAGCGCTGCTTCTAGCCAATGCCACAACAAACGCCAGGCGTTTATTTTAACTAAGGTACAACATCTTCCACAAATGAAGTTCAGATGTAGTCCACAATAAGCCCGTTGCCGCCATACCAATCTCCTTTGCCATGGCAAGGCCCTGTGGGTAGGTGATGGGAGTCAGCTTCTTCTCCTTCAGCTTCTCAATAGTGTCCTTGTCATCCCGGAGATCAAGTTTGGTACCCACTAAAATGATGGGGGTGTTGGGGCAATGGTGCCGCACCTCCGGATACCACTGCAAAGAAACAGCGCGGGTTGGGGGGGACAGGTTTCCAGAAAGGAAGAGAACGTTACGGCTGAAAGGCCCCCGGTCCTTCTCCAAAGTCAGTCAAAGAGCAAAGGGGAACACGTAAGACCCCACCGAGGCAGTATTAGAAGAGAGCGTGCAATTGCAACACAGTTTTAATGAAGCCAACAGGTATTTGTTTCCATACAGCTTCAACATCTGCCCTCCTAAGGGCTGTATTTTCTCCACACGCCAGAAGAGCCCCGATCTGTACGTCCGGCTCTCGCTGGCGGCGTCTCCCCGGCGCCAGGCGGCCGAGCTGCCCGAGGGCACGAGGGACTGCAAGAGCAGCCGGGCACACGCTGGAATGCTGGCTGGTGCCAGGAACGAGCGCTATCGACCTCATTTTTACATGCATTTGGTTTTTTAATATTTTTCTTTAAATTACATCAAGAGGGACGCTCCTGTTTGTGATCTTAGCTGAACACTCAAGCTACTGTTACCCTATCAAGGAACAATTTGTATTTACAGTGTTTCACGTGCCCTTAGCTTCCATAACTTATAAGTTAGGCAAATGGATTTCTGCCTTTTCAAACTACATTTCACATTGCCTGACAAAAACAAAATTAAAAAAAATAATAATCACCTAATATTTTCCAGACATTGCTGTAAAGCGAGCAGTATGTTGAACACTTAGAATTACACCAGCTTGCACTTACCTTAGCACGGACATTTTCAAAGGAAGCAGGGCTCACAAGGGAAAAGCAGATTAAGAAGACATCCTACAAAGCAAGTTGACAGGAGTTAGTCCAGCACAGCAACCACTGCAAAATCTCACGGAAAGGGCAATATCGCCGTCGCCACGCTCATCTGCACCGCGCTGGCAAACGCCACAGTGAGCGACGCGGCTGCACGCGCCGACAGAGGCGGCTTTGCCCGTGGGGAATCCACCCCGCGGCAGCCACAAGCAGACACGCGGAGGGGGAACAACTGCGCGGGGACGTGGTCGAGTCTAGAGTCAGCTCTTGCGGTAGCCAGCAACTAAGACGCTAATACCATTGCGTTGCAAGCTTTTTCCCCCTAAACATCACCACTTCTTCCTCACTGACACTCAGGTAAAAAACCAACCCAAAGCGCTTCAGACCTCTGGCAAACCCAGAGTGGCTTCTGAACCGGGGCTGGGTGCTCTCTGCAGGCCTGACGTGACCAAACCGTGAACAGGACGTCCCCCATCAGCACAGGATGCTGCAGAGTGTAACCACCGGCACCAATTTTTTAAACATTAATATACTACTATAAAGTAGTCCTAAATTGCAAAGGCAAAGTATACCATAGGGAATAAAAAAAAATTATACAGTGATTTCTACAATTATTAGTTTCATGCCCAAATCAGCAGAATCTTGTGGAACTGTCACTTCTATTGAATGTCAGTATAAAAAGATTTCAGAATTTCTCTATAAACATATTAGGATTGAGAAGGGCATTAAAAACCCTGAAGCTCTCTCCTTTCCTTCCCTTTTTAAATCATGGGAAAACAGAGAGAAAAGTGGGTGTTTTTAGGGATCTTACACATCTCGCTTTTCAACTGAAGGCAAACGAAGTCTGTAAGCGCAGGTAAAAACACTTTTGTGGACGTTTACGCTAGCTGCTGTACCATATACACCTCAAAAAACAACGGGCTTCAAACGACACACTGCGGCCTACAAGCGGTCAGAATAACCACAGGATCTTCTCTAAGCTGATGACGACTGTAACCTTGTAAACCCAAAACTCAATCAGCGTCTCTCAAACACGCTGAACTTGCCCCAGCCTACCTCCGCATCCGTGCCTATTCCGCTACCAAATGTGTTAAAGAATCAGGCATTTCAGAATGTTAGTTGATTGTGCTGCATTTCCAGGCGTTTTGTTAGGTCAGCAGCTGACATCTGCACTGCTAAGCACTTGCAACCCAGTTGTTCATGCATCACCCCAACGAGTTTCAGCAGCAGCGTCCCAGAAGAAAAAAGAAACAACATCAAATGATGTGATACTATGGCCACTACTTCTGAGTTCCAATTCTGCCGGTTTGCGGTGACTGAAGTTCTGCACATTGCGCAGATTCTCTCCTCTCCTCTACTAGCTCCAGAGATCGAAAAATTCGGTGTAACCATGAGGAATTATTTGAAGATCTCCCACGCTACCAATCTTAGTAAGTAAGAGGAAAAGCTGTTTATTTGCAAGAAAAGATTTAGTCTTAGCAACTGATATAAGGAGATTTGGTAACAGAGTTCTCAGATTGAGCAACTCCATAGTTCCAAGAAAACTAGTTATTTAAAAAAAATAGGGGCCAATTTATCACTCTCGTAAGCAAGACAGGATGACAGAACTTGGAACTGAAGTTTACTTAAAGTTTTACATACGGCAATAGGTTGATCTGTCAGACTGGAAGATATATTCTTACCATTGGTTGCTCCAACCTAATAACAGCAGGAGATAAAGTTACACCTCAAATGGATTTAAGGGAAAACGTTCTCAGTCAGCGATCTGCGCTCACGAATGTTCACAACACGGCTCTTGGTGAGAGACCCTGCCCTGGAATTCAGCACAACTGACCACCTGCCCCCGGGGCCCAGCACCAGGACCTGCCCCGCGGGGCCCAGCACCAGGACCTGCCCCGCGGGGCCCAGCACCAGGACCTGCCCCGCGGGGCCCAGCACCAGGACCTGCCCCCGGGGCCCAGCACCAGGACCTGCCCCGCGGGGCCCAGCACCAGGACCTGCCCCGCGGGGCCCAGCACCAGGACCTGCCCCGCGGGGCCCAGCACCAGGACCTGCCCCACGGAGCCCAGCACCAGGACCTGCCCCCGGGGCCCAGCACCAGGACCTGCCCTGCGCCGCTCTGCAGCATCACAGGGAAGCAGCAAGAGCAAAACCTCTCACGAGAGGCATCCTTCTGCCTTAACCCTCCCTCTGGTTTGGCCTCCTGAGGAAACAAAGGTAACCACCTTTTCTGTCCCAAGTTCTTCCTTCCCCAAATATTCTGAAATACTGGTAGATTTCAAAAACATTCAGCAGAAGGTACTAAATTCCTGTACACTTTAAGGGGGGGAAAAAAAAAAAAAAGAGATGAGTAAGGGAAAAAGGTACAAATTAATGCCTCCGCTATGGCAGAGTCCCTCCTGTGAAGTTAATAGCTGTTGAGGCGCGGGGCGGCTAATTGAGATACACGTGTCGGCCAAGTCATCAGCCCTCCCTGCTTTCCCCCGGCCCTGCAGGCGGGGAACAGAGGGACACAGGAACACGCGAGGGGAGTTTTAAATAGCATGGGGAAGGAAGGGGGAGGCTGAAGGCAGATCCTAAAAACAGTCAGGCTTCATCAGCTCCACCGTTCTCTTCCTCCGTGCCTTTTGTTAGTTTCGTGGGGGTTTTTGTCCCTTAAGTGATGATGAATCTTAGATACTGCACAAGTCTGAACTCTGAAGACTGCTTCGATGAGGTTCAAGACTTGCCACTGTTTCATTTTCTGCTGTTAAAAATCCAAATAGCTTGAAGTACTTCAAACGTTTACTTCACAGTTATACATGCTTGTACAGAAGGGATTTTCTTCCCAAGTATGCTTAGATTGACACTGAACTCTTCTGCAGCCTGCTAAAATAACCGTGGCCTTCTGACAGAGTGAAGACACGCACGTGTGTTCTGTCCCTTTGTCACAGGGCAGGAACAATATCCCCCCTTGCAACTCTGCCTTCTCACGCTATGGAGTGATCTTTCAACATTCCTTTTTCTACCCTGAGGTACTTTTCTGAAAATAGCTTTACAATGTTAAGCAAAGCTTAAGCATACTATAAATATCTAAGTATTAGAGAAAAACAGCTTTCTATTGTCTCTCTTCCTAGGAAAGGCAGATATTTCTGGCATTTCTAGTAGAGTTGCCTACAACTGGCAAGTCCATCTTCATATTGGGGTTTGTAACTGATGGGAAAGCAAAACTGTAAGAGTTAGCAAGCAGTGAATTAAGGAAAATTGTGAATTGAGATGGTTTGCTAAAAAAAAAAAAAGCACCGAAGTTCATTAAATAAGCTTCACATTATTCAAGAGAGCAGTTATGCTGTAGAATAACTGGAACAACTTTGCATTTTACATTATTAGCATTGAATCTATATTTGACAGTTAACAACAACAATAATCAACGCGAAAAAACCCCAAACACAAACCCTGCAAATTACCACCTTTCTTCACTTACAGCACGGCTCCACCAGATAAAAGTAACGGCTCTAAAGAGACTAGAAAACCAGCCTCTGCAAAGATTAATCACCTCTGAAGTCGCACTGGAAAAAGCAGAGCAGATTCCTCCAGCATTTTCCTTATACAAGGAAAGATGCAGCAGACAGGACTCGGCCGGCGCGGGCACATCTGTGTTGCTGTTACAGCACAAGCTACAGTAAGTAGTAAAACAGCCACAGGCCTAAGTCCATCCGAAAGCACCGACGCAGGCTCCGCCAATGCCACCAGTATCTTCAATCAGTGCCACCTCTTTCACACTTAGAACATCCTCACAGAGACTGAACACCACCAGGCACTTAGCAGAGACAGCGACAGGCTGCAGCCAAACAGCACGCCTAAAGCCAAAACAAAATCCTGCTCTCGGCACGCATGCTAACCTTAAAATCAATGGCCTAGCTGACGGGACTGTTCACCAAGGGGGCTGGCGTTTGGTTTTGTGCATTTTTTTGTTTGTTTTTCTTGTTTTACATCAAGCATTCTAGCTGATTCTGAGGCTGCAACTCCACAAAAGCCAACAAGTATCAATGCACGCAAATACACAGGCATGAAATTTTAACATTTGTACAACTGTACACGCATCAAAGATTATAACATTACAGCCACAGCACGTAGGATGAAGGAAGGTAGCTTGCAACAAGCCACTGTTACTAAAAAATACAACTCCAGATATGACACCGTTGGCCTTATGTTCAAAAAGAAAAAGCCTTTACGTTAGACAAAGCTGTACAGATTATTTCTAGTTTCACACTGCAGTTCTTACTGTTTGTGGGTAGGAGAGCGGACGTAGTCTGTCATAGTCCTCTTGACCAGCTGTATCCCACAAACCCAGATTGACCGGTTTTCCATCAACCATTACATTAGCAGAGTAGTTGTCAAAACTAAAAAATAAAGAGAGAGTTAGCTGCGTTAGCTTGCAGTAAAACAGGGCACCCAAGAACTTTTTCCTACAGAGTCCTAATTGGGAACACCACGAAAGGAAACATTTTTATTGCATCCTTCTCCTCGCCAGAAACAGTGAAGTTGTCCTTTAAATAGTGAGCCTGGTATCAGGTAATGTAAGGAAAAAATACGCACAACAGACTCGGTCCAGTCTGAACAGAAGTCGCCTTTTTCACTGCTCTTCCAAAGGAAGCGCTAATCGCAGTAAGGAGAGGAAAGCAGGCCGTGCACTTGGCGAGCACTTTCCAGTCTTAGTGGGACATTCAACAAGTAATTTTGTAAGATTTAGAATAGAAGATACATGAGCAACAACCAAGGAATCCTTAACAACAGCAGCAGGTAAGAAAAAACCTTATTAATCCTGCTAATCAAAAACCCCTCCAATGAAATATCAAACCAAGGACCAGCAGAGGCGTAACTTTTATCTCATCACTTCTGTAGGTGCAAAGGTCTGAATGACTTGTTCAGGCTAAACTAAGTTCACTGGAACACTAGCATACTATAATGCAAAAATCTGAATTTAAGACCAAAAAGAGGAAATGGAAGTAATTGAGACAGCAAGGCCTTGGAAGGGTGACTAAATTCATCTGTAAATCTCATTAGAACCTACTTTGTTGTCTGAAAAACTCATCAATACTCACAGACAGCAAAACAACCAGATAAATATAGACATCGAAAAGGGCAAAGCAGCTGCTCGTGCACCAAAGCCTCCCTGCAACAGGCCCTCAGAAAGAGAGCTAGACTAATACTGATGCCGACAAATCCTTACGTGCAAGAAAACGGGAAGCACCAAAATAAATGAGTCCCCACAATCTTGCCCAAGGAGCCAGAGATTGCACAGGATTGGCAGTAGCACAAAAAGCAGAAGGAACAAATTAAAAAAATAATCTCTAGCCACATAAACCAACCGTTTCTGACTACGATATGATGTTTTACAAGCTGTTCAGCCTTGGGACTGCTTATTATGAATGATATTAAAGACAGAAATAACCCATTGTTTTAAAAGAGAAGAGCATCCGATGGAGCGTCAGTAAGCGTTAGTCCCTGAGAAGCGAGGCCAAGGGCAGAGAGGGGCAAAGCGGGTGGCACACGGAGGAGCGCTGCTACAACCGCAGCCCAAAGGGCTTCTCCTCACACCCCTGACGCTCGCTCAAAGGGCTCAGACAGAGCCCAGGGTGCTTGCGGCCGATTCAAACCACTCAGATAAGGAAAAGGGCATGGCAGTAAGCACAGAGAATTTGACATAAATGAGTTCTTCAGGTTTCGTAAATACTTACACAGTGGGTATATATTCTCCAGGAAATGCATTGGTCGTGTAACTGATGAGTAGGCATGTTTTACCTACAGCACTGTAAAAAAAGAAAGTTCACATGTAAAACACATTCATCTTGAATAATGAGAAATAATATTCCTTTTAGGGAAGACGACTGATTACATCCAGTCATCCGAGGGACAACTGGGTGTCAGCAGTCTCTCCTGTGCAGGAAAACAGCTAATTGCCTGTAGCCTTAAGATTACTGGCAAGGAAGACACACCTAGTATGAACATCCATTTTGTGAAGTGGTAAATTACTAAATTTTGTTAATCTTTAGACAGAAAAAACCCACAAGTATTAATAAGACTACTAACATCTGCGAGTCACCTGACTGAACACTCATCAGGACTGCCTTGCTCCAACCCCCTGAAATTAAGAAACCCAAGAAGTATTTCCAGATGCCCTTTGCACAATTCCAAAACTGTTTTTGAAGCAGTTGGTTGTTGTGTTTTGGGGTTTTTTTATACCATTTTCCAGAGAATGGTATACTTTGGCATAAAGTTTGAAAAAGCTTGAAAAAAGGTGTAATTTCTCAACACATCATTACTTTTGTGTATTTGAGGAACAAACACAAATGATAATCCTCACAATGTTTATTGCTATTGCAAAAGGACTTCCCGCATGCATCCATCAACTATTCAAGCATTTCAAGCTGATTTATAGATAGATTACATTCCAATAGTGGAGAACGTGGAGCACTGAACCCTTCCCCACCGATCTCATTCTGAACAGCCCCGGATGGCGGCAGGACAAGGTTCTGCTCCAGGCTTCTTTCAAAACTTGTCAGCCAGCTCCCTTCCTCCCCACGTCTTATCTAGAGCCAAGCATTAGATTAACGACACCGTTGGATTCTTGTTGCAGTTTCAATTAAAGGGTTGGAAAACTTGAAGTTGGACCATATTTCTTTGAGACTCTGCAAAGAGTGCTTGTGAGACTGCAGATGGTTCCCGTGCTTGCTTCTCACTTGAAGCACAGAATCCTTCATCCGAGAGACTCCAGAGCCCAGTGTGCACCCAGTTCCTCAAAAGCAATAGGGCCCAGGCGGCCGTACAGCCTTCCGATCGCTCTCCCCAAACAGACCCGCTCCCAGGCAAGGAAAACTGCCTTTCTGGCTGATGTTTTACCACCACAACGATTTGCTCAGAGCAAGTTAGCAGTAACTCTGAAACCTTACTGTACACTTCTAGTCTTGCCATTAGCATTGGGTTTGACTCACAAACTTCCTGAACTAAATCTTTCACAAGGTGAAGGAACTCGTTGAAGTTTTAGTCTAGAATTACAGTTAATATTTTTTTAAAAAGGCAAAACAAAACAAACCCAACTCAAGAACCAAATGCTACTGCTAAAAATATCCTATTATCCATTAGCTTCTACAGAAGAACAAAATAACTCACAGAAACAAGCTTTAGTCAAGAGCTTACTAGTTCTCCAGCTGCAAACATTTTGAGGGATTCATATGTGAATTTTACTATGTATCTTGCACTTAGAACACTGTGTTTCTTCTCTTGGTTTGAAAGCATGCGGACTGTCCCTTCACTCACCAAAGACCATCTTCAAAACATTCTTTAAAATTATTTAACATTGAAGGTTAACCAGCCAGCCTTACCTAGTGACTCACAATTTAAGGCAGGTAAATTTGAGCTTTGTCATAACCATAAGTCACCGTGCAGTTGTAGCTCAACCTGTAATGAGTCTCTCCATTAAATTTTAAGCAGTTCCATACTGCATTAGCCCAACAAGTTATTTGTATGCAGTATCTGACAATGTTACCTTAAATGCCTGAGCTACGAGGGAGTTGCTTCCCAGTGCAAAATTACCTAGGATTTTATCCTACGTGCCTATTTTTCAATTGTAATTTTATGTTTCTGAGCTGACACCTAGCACAACATCCCATCTGCTGCAACTCTCTGGTCATACCGTGCATTTTTCCACACTACTTTTCACAGTTGCTTCCAAGGAAACAAGATGCCAGCTATTGCACAGACTGAGATTCCTCCCCGCCCCACTCAGCACATGCTCTCTTTTACCAAGCTACAGCAACAACAGGGACATCTCATTCTATTCTTGATAAGTACCATCTCTGAACATTTTCCTGTAGTAACAGGCGTGAGATACGCTCGTGCTCAGAAGCAGGAGAGGGATTTACCATTCAAAAACTTGTGTGGGAAAGAATCAGGGAGCTGTATGACAACACAGCTTCGCTAATTAAACAGCTGTGGAAAGAGGAGATCCCATCTCACCTCTTGCACTAGCACACAGCGACTCTGTAAGAAGCAGAACAAGGAGCTCAGGAAAACTACTCACCCCGCCTCCCCCATCAGGAGAACTCACTCTTTCAGCCCCCCGAGCCACCAGCTCCATCAGGGTGAACATATGACTGAATTGCCCTCACAACACTATAAAGCAGGCTACACCAGACTGGCTTATAAAGGACAAACATGAAAACCTTCAAAATACTGAGAGGAGCAAAACCCAGCTTCTTTGGGAAACTTCTTGAGGCACAGCGGCTACGCGCTCCCTCGCTTCTAGAGCCCATTTGGCCTGACACTTCATTTTCCAGCAAGTTCATTACAGGTAATTTAAGCTTCTAACAAATTAATGTTGAACTCAACATCTTCAGCAGCGGACGGAGACCTTTTCTCCGCACCCAGGCTGCTTTGCTCATTTTGCACTGGAGCTGGTGAGCCTGCTCTGGCTAATCAAAGCCGCGCAGGAAGGAGGTGGTGAGAGGTTTCATTCCAAGCTCAGAAGTGCCTGTCGTGTGCTTCTGCAGCGCCCATCAGCCCCAGTCATTTAAACAAGACAAAACACGTTCAACAGCCCTGTTTCAGACTCGCTTCATCTAGGTTTCCTGCCTTCCTTGACTTTTGGCTCGCTGCCCTACGAATCAGATCGTTATGGTTGCAAGTCTTAAAAATAAACACTAATGCCCACCTTTATTTAAAAAGCACATCCTCTAAGTACTTGATCAACTTTTTTAGACTTCTAACTTCTGTATTAAAGCAACTCCCCTACACAGAATTCTGTTTGGCAAAACGTAAATCCTTGTACATAAAGGCTGAGACTAAGAAACTAAAACACCACCAAACCAAGATTAGTCATAACAAAATTTCTAGCAACTACTTAACCATAGCTCTGTCCACGCACTATTACATAAGTGAAACTAGTAACATTTGACTGTAATTAAAAATATGGCCTACAGAAATCTAGCATTTTAACCACTTAACAGTAAGTGAAAGACTCAAAAAAGACAGCACCAAATGCCTTATTGCTTCCGGGAACCATCCAGGAATCGATGTATTTATATAACCACATATGTATTAAATCTTGAAAACAAAACATGTCATCTCTTTCCTGGCCTTATTTACACTAACAAGTTTTATGAAGTTTCCCCACTATGTTAGAGCTGCTCAGAGCCACGTTTTGTGACATCCACTGAAAATGCCGCTGGAGGACCTGCCCCAGCACTTCTTCCACTCTAAAGGCACCCACTGGAGCTGCACAGATGGTCAAGTGTTTCCTGCTTTCCCACAACTAAAAACTAATTGTGAGATTTTAGTTCCCATCTGCAGCCACAGTAATGGAGGCCAGATGAAGCACCTGCGGATTTAATTCCAGAAACACCAATGTCTGCAAACAGGTGGCAGCCTTCATAAAAAGGTTTGGTTACGTGATCCACCTGAACTACCTCCCAAGCAGACGTGATGCACAACAGCCCTGGCCTTCACCTGGACCTTAGACAGCAGCTGAGATTTCTCTAGTACCATCCGCAGATCAGAAGTTCAGTATTTTCGCCGTAGCAGCTTTGGTTATGTAGGGCTCTGCCAGATAAGCTGTTTCACTCGCTGTGACACACCCTCTCCCAACTATGCTGTTCACTCCCAACAATACTATACTGATTTGGGTTTTTTTAACTTTACAAGTTCAGACTAAATATCAAGTCACTGCGCTCTCTACAGATTGCACTGGAGAGGCCCGAGGTGTTCAGCACCTTCCACAGACACTGCACTACCCGCCTTGAGAAATCAAATCAAATACAGCACAGCTTTGGCAGATGAGGTCTCAAACTAAGCAGGATTCCAAACAGGGACTCTCAATTCACTGCTCTTGTTCTTCCTTATTTCTACAGTTTAAGAAAGCCTACAAAAAAGCATTAAGTTTGACCACTTCTGCGGCATCTAGTAATTATTTCTCCAAAATGCAGAACTTTCCCTAATGTTACACAGCATCACTGGAGATTTCATACCACTTAACAGCTGCGTTTTTAGCCTGAAAACAAAAGCTGCTAAAAATAACTCACACAAATGCTTTTTCTCAAGTGTCATCAACAGCAATCCCTGCAGTTCCTCGAGTGGAGCGCTCCTCCTCTGTCCTGCACATCCCTGCTGCTCCACAGCATCCAGAGTCAAAGCAACAGTTGCCATTTATTTTCCCCAAACAATCCTCACAGTGAAGAAAAAAAACAAGGGCAAAATGCCACCGCACAACTAGCATACATGCCCTGTTTTTCTAGTCAAATTCGTTGTCTAAACAGATACTAGTCAAACCTCTAAGAACAAACATGAGTTACCTACAAGAAACAGCCTACTCATTTACGAATTAAGAAAAAATAAATCACCACACAGGTACTCCTACAGCTTTGTTTATTTTGTTCCTAGCAGATCTTTGTGGAGGGTACATAAAACAATACCTAAGTTTTACATTACATAAGCAAATCTTTAACTTGCATTGTTTTACAGAAACACTAAAGCTTTAGCCTTATCTAAGGCAAACATTACAGGCTTCCTCCAATACCTGTAATGCTGGAACTTTTGAAGCAGCAGCAGGACAGAGAAACACAAGTAGCCAGGTACTTTTTAAAAACACCGAAGGGAGAATAATACAAAGCTACCAAAAATGAGCAACAGCACCCGAATGGAACCTTAAGAGAGATTTGCTTCTACCTAAGGAGGAAGGAAAACAAACTACTGTACTTTGTTCACACACATGTACAAAACTCAGGTAGAACTACACCACTTTCATTTCCAAGACAAAGAGCAATAAACATGTTTGGAAGCAGGATGGTTTACAAAGCAAATGACGAAAAGAACTGTTTTGTTGAATGAATTTCTGAACATTATAGTTTGTGATGAGTTCTCAAATCTAGCGGAGGAAGTAGACTGAACTTTTCTCTGCACCCAAACACAATGCATCGCATTTATCTACAGCACTGGCACAGACAACACAGTTCAGCCGAATTAAAAAAAAAATTAATTGGAAAAGCAAATTTTTTGGTTTTAAAAATCAATAAAACAGTCCATAGGTATCCTTCAAGGAATTACACTACTATTAAAAGTATTCATTTGTCAAGAAACCACTGTCATGTTCACACTGCTCAAAATCTTACACAGCACATCAAAACAAATTTGTCACACAGAGTAAATTTCTCTCTCAACCATACTTAGCTGCCTTTTGGGGGATTTTACATCTTAAAAAGCAAAACAACAAGAAAAACCCCACGCAAATAACTTGAAGATTAAGCCACCCCGTGAAACTACAGAGAGGGGCAAGACCATGTCGCTACACTTGACTGCTCTGTCATCTGCAGGAGTTTGCTCTGATACCAATTATGCTCAGCCTACACTGGGATTTTTGTTTCTCCTAAGGAAAAAACCTCTCCGACTGCATAAGACGGGCCTTGTTTTCCAGCTCCGACACCCGGGGGAGGACGGATGCCCCGAGCTGACGGGAACATCATCCCGGAGAACGCTCGGAAGCGGCAAACACAAACCCCTTCGCCAGCACAGCCCAGCGTTCCTCACGCTGGAACCCGACAGCTGAACTTAAGAGTTAACTCCATTCTAAAAAGCGTCCTCGAGTTGTTTCGCTAATGAGTAACACCCTGATAGCATCTGTAGGCGTAACAGTTCTTTACAGACACAGATATCGTTAATTATTTGTATTTCGAGTGCTTTATCAGTCTCCTTTAGACGGCAGCTTTACAAGACCAGACGCATGCGGAAAAACAGCCTCTGCTCACAAGCACTTATGATGTGCTTGGAGTTTAGCACATTTCACTTCGTTTTACCGCAAGAATCAGATGTGAAAAATCAAGCTATAAACAATAATAAGTCTGTTGCTTTCACAAAAGCTATTTCCAAACGATTTTTAATTTCTCATATTATCAAAACCGCGGAATTTAATACACCGTGAGCACCTCGGTGTGCCTGCTGACACCACAGCGCCGGCCGGGAGAGGCGCCCGGGGCCGGCGGAGCCCGGCGGCCCCCCCCACGCCCCGGACGGAGCCGGGCGGGCAGGGCCGCCCCGGGGCGGAGGGACCGCTCCCACCCGGCGCCGGCCGGGCAGGGCCGCTCCCGCCCGCCCCCCGCCGCCGCCGCCGCGCCTTCCCCAGCGGCCGCGCCGGGCGCGCGCCCCGCCAGCGCCGCAGGGACCCCCCGCGCCCCGCCGCCCCCGGCCGCCGCCATTCGCCGCCGGCCGCCGCCTCGCCCCGCGCCCCCCCCCCCCCGCCGCCGCCCGCAGGATGCCGCCGCCGCCGCCCCCGGCCTCAGCGGCCTCGCTCCCGTCGGGCCGGCAAGGCCGCGCCCGGGCCCGCGGCGGCGGCGCCCGCACCCGGCGGGGCCCGCGCGGCCCGCGCCGCTCACGGCCCGTCGGAGCCCCACGGGGTGAGGGCCTGGCCCCGGGGCCGCTCGGACTCACCCGTCGCCCACCACCACACACTTGATGGCCTGCATCGGGGCGGCGCCGCGGCGGCTCCTGCTGCCAAGCGGGGCGGGAGGCGGGGGGGGGCGGCGGGCCGCGCAAGGAGCGAGCCGGCGGCGGTCTCGGCAGCGGGTCGCGGCCGCCTCCGCCCTGCGCCGGCAGCGGGACGCGGCAGCGGCACCACCCGAGGCGGGAGAGGGAGGACTGCGGGCAGCAGGAAGCGGCCGCTCCGCTCACATCCGGCCGGGCCGCTCGGCCCCGCCGCCCCGCCCTCACGGGGCCGCCTCGGCGCCGCTCGGGTGTCTCCGTCGCGCCGGGAGCGCTTCGGGCGCCATCGGCTGCGCTCGGCTGCGCTCGGCAGCGCTTCCCCCCCAGCGGCAGCCGCCGCCATGCTGCCGCCCCAACCGGGCGATGGCGGGGCTCCTCCGGCTCGGGCCGGGGCGGCCCCGCGCTGATCCCTTTCCCCCGTTACTCGGTCGGGGCCCTACGGGATGCGGTGCCAGGCGCCGGCCGTGCTGAGGGAGCGAGGGCCCGGTGCTGTGAGCAGGGCTGGCCGCCGCGCGCAGGCCGCGCAGCGTCGTGGAGAGGATTCGGGGCATCGCCCCGCAGCAGCCCCGGCACCGCCTCGCCGCTCGAGTGAACGTACATTTTCCCTGCAGACCGACCGGGCGGCTGCAGCCCCGATTACCCGGGACGGCCCGCACCATCCCTGGCGCGTGGCTGCTCTCCCCGCCGTGGGACATGGCACTTGCCCGGGTGCCACTGCGGTGCCGAGACGGTTTTACCTTTGTCAACAGATGCTCCTGCTGCCCCCCGCCTCCTGATGGGCTATGGCATTAATTAGCTCTGCTGGCAAGTTTCAGACCAGACCAGTGCACAGTTGGTCTTCCCGAGATGGGATGGCCATGGGGCTGTCAGGCTACACAGAACCTTGGGGTTCTTTTTTCCCCACGCGAACCAGTTATTTTCAGTGAATGGTGAAGTAAAAGCCGAGCAGAGCAGGTTCAATGATCCCAGGAGTCTTTTAGTTTCTACAGTTAGTTCTTGCGACAGTTGTACTTGACAGAGAAGCTCCTGGTAGGCCCGATGGCCCCGGTGGCTCTTCCCTCTGTTGGCATGGCCAGCCGTCCCTCAGAGAGGGCACCGGGAAGGGGCCTGGCCACCGTCTGCTCCTCAAAGGCATGATGGGACTCGCTGGATCAATGCTGCGCACCATCGTGGGGTTTCATGTGACTGGATATCACTTAATTTCACAACATTTCTAAATTATTTTGATACCACACGTTAGATATCACAAAACACCACCTCCTGAGTGGACAGAGCATTCCACGGTACTTAACTCTGTCCGTTTTTCTTTTGCTGAGCAAAGAAAATTCTCAGGTATTTCAATCACTGAGGAAAATACCATAACCATCGCAGTGAACTGAAAGGCTGTTTTCACAACTGTCCATGCTCCCCTGTACAGATGGAAGCTGAAATGACTTGTCATGTAAGCTAAATATCCATGAAGCCAAGACTCTGCTGTTGCCAATGACCCGGTTGTTGTCATCCCAGCACGGGGGCTGCGGAAGAGAGGAGTGGGCAGCATCGCAGGGCTCTGGCTGTTCTTGGCTCTGCAACAGCTCCTGGGGGCACTGAGATGCACGGAAACAGAGCAGACGTGAAGGCTGTCTAATTTATGTCCTGGTCCTGGAGAGACCCAGAACATGGGAAGATTCAAGTGGCACATAAAACTGCTTCTGATTTTCCCACCACCTACCTATTTCTCCACCGGTTCTTTTTTATCCAGTGTAAACCAGATGGATGATTAGAGCTTTGTACATGAAAAGGAGGTACAACAAAATTTACAATATTATTACAAAACAGCATACAAAGGCAAGGATGAAGGCTATAATAGAGAAAACACACTAGTGCAAACTGCTTTTATGATCCTGTCATGAGACAAGCAATATCTTTTTATATATGTTCTTTTCAGTGCTCCTCCAGTCTATTCTTTTGGGATCAATTGTTTTGCATTGTCAAAAAAGTACTTCAGTTAAAACACAGGGTATGCTTTGATACATTTCCGATTGACAATTTTATGCCCAATTGGGTATGTAATTGCCAACATTAGAAAATACCTAGATAAATATTTACTGGTAGTCATTAAAAACAATATTACAGTTTGGACAGATGATGATGGTAACAGATTTATCCAATTTTTTTCCCTACATGTTTGTAAATCTTTATTTCCTCAAATAGGATAAGATCATGAATCATAAAGTTGAGGCTTAGATCAGTCCTAATATTGTTCCACAATTTATCACCTTATCTATCTTCTCTCATCCATTACAATTGTTGAAAGTCTTTTTCTTAGGCTTCGAGAGGAAATCATTATTTAAAATTGTTTCGGATACTGTCTGAATGTGCGTATTGTGTGTGTGCTGGCAATGGAGGAGGATTATTCTCCTTTGTGGATGGGGAGTGGCAGGGTAATCACGCTGATGCAACACTGGAAAGTTCTGCTCACCATGACACAGACTATCAGCATCACAGAGACAATAATTATTTGCACTTTTATAGTAGCTTTCATCCCAAACTATTACTGTGTGCCTTAACACATTAGTTCATTAATAAAGCCACAAACAAATGCACAGAGAAGTAGCGAAGTACCAGTATACAGAGTGTACACACAGGGAAACACGTCAGTGGAACAAACAGAACACCCAAGAGTGATTCATAGCTGCATTCTCCTACTCCTGGATGACACTTCCTGCTGACACCGGTTCTGTTCACTTGTCTTCAGGAAACGGCACGCTACAGTATGCAGCTCAAAAGTAAAAGTCTGTCCTTACCCACAGCGTAAAAACTGTTTTAGGGGGGAAAAATTGTAACTGTAATTCACAGCCGCTTGAAGCTGGGGCTGGGACTGATGTGCAAGAGCAAATTTTACATGAAGCAAAGGCGTATCACAAAGTATCAGGGGTGGAATAAGGTTTTCAGCACATTGCACTCTTCTCTCTAGATATTTGTATTAAAATCAGAGGCAAAAAAACCCCACCCAAAACAACTGAAGAGAAAAACGGGGCTTCCAGATGCTTTTTCATTTTAAAATAGCTAAGAGGATTGTCTTTAAAAATTGTATTTAAGGCTTGATTTTACCCTAATTTGAGTTGGTGGTATAAGTCAGATGATTGGTGATGCAGTATTAGGATCGATATAATAACCAGTAGAAAGAAATCTTAATGCATAGCACTAAGCATCTGAAATTCCTTCCTGGGCTCTAGTTCCACCTGTGGCGTTTTCCGCCTCTGTGGCCCGTCGCACACTGAGCCCCTCTGCCTTCCCACTTTACATCAGGATGGTAGTACTTACTCAAGCTGTTTGGATAGCAGCTAGCACTTAAAGATTCACACCTAACACAGTTGCCTGAGATTCTGAAGTTTTTTTGTTAATAATCTTTGAATTCTTTAGTTGTATGTCTTCGTCAAGCTAATACAGCTAATAGAGTTTTAATTAGGAAAGTGATACTATTGCTGTGGGGGAAATTCAGAGTATCCTCACTGAAGCTGGGGAGATACCGTGACATAAAATTCCTGTTAGAAAAGAATATAAGCCACAAGTAATGGTCTGCAATTTCTAGATATTCTAGGCAGATATTTTTGGCATGATTAGTCTCCTAAGTGTTGGAAAAAACCCTGTACTGGCATGTGATATGTATGGTGTTCAAATATAGTACTCAGTCTGCTCTAGAGGAACCAAAGCCAGCAATCAAAGAGGAACCACAACTTTTAAATGTCAGCATTTGTTGCATCAGAGAGAACAGATTAAAGGAGCGTGAAAATAAAATGATAGTATCTAAATCTCTACATTAATAATGAAGAATTGTAAAATAAATTCATTGAATTCATGTGATATTAACGTAGAAGATTTAGCTGGTATACATATACAACAGAAACAAGTCCTGCATTTTCTTTAGGTAGCTTCTGATAAATATCTCTTGTGTCACAAATTTCAGTTATAAAATCCGCATAAGGCTTTGCATTCACTTCTGTCTACCCCCAGGTTTAGCAAGCAGTAACAGACCGTGCTTACTACAGTGAGAACTGTTGTTGAAGGCAGAGGGACTATAGACAGTAATCCCTGTATAGGGCTGCAAGCTTTCTGGAATAGAGACATCATTGTATATTTATAAACAAGGACCTGAGCCTCCTCTGCGTCACTTCAGTTTTTTATCACTGTAACTCCCTCAGCAGAATTTTATAACTGTAAGTACACAGATGTGTAAGCTGCAAGTTCCCCTCGACTTCTACCTGTCTTGATACCATGCACGTCACAAAAATTAGCTTTAAAATGTCCAGGAAAAGGATAAAGGTTTAGCCATTACATAAGCCCGTTCGGTATTACTAGTTTTACTGCCTGACACTGTCCTATCATTTTTCATATTAATAAAGACCGAAGGCTACGAGCTTTGACCTGGGCCCTTGATTTGCTTAGAAAGATGTAGTGTTTCTTTTGCCCCAGGCTCGCAGACATGCTTATGGACTTTAGCAGAGCTGGCACCTGAGAGGACCAAGTCTTCGTGGTCAGAAGCCTGCTTCCCTCTGGCATGCTGCACTGCTGTGACTCACAGCCCAGCTAACAACTTCTCTCGGAGTGGAAAGCAAGACAACAACCAGACAGCTCCAAAAAACACATTAGATCAAAGACAGAAATTAAAATCAGTGGTGCCTTATATAGCACAGTCAGCATTTGGAAGAGAAAAGCACGTTTATTACAGAAATAAGATAATTGTCAAAAAGCGATGATATACTCTGGAATCTATTCCACACTGGATCCATTTGTAGACATTCTGAAGAACTTATAAGAGGAATAAATATCATAAATAAATATCATAATTCAAAAATCTGTTTATTTTCGCATAAACAGAATATAGAAATGGTATGAAAAACTTATGTTTTTTCCCCCCAATGCTTGTATGCTGATAAATTGCTAAGTAACAATTTTTGTGAGGAAGACTTCCCAAAAGAAAATATTTGATTTATTCTCCATTTCCTAAATACAAAAATTACAAAATTGTCCTGTTTGCAAAACAATCTAGGTTAACGGTGACATAGGTCAATCACCTTCTTTATGTTTTACCAAGAGGGACAGCTCGGTGACTGGTATTTCTGCTTACTTCTGGCAGCTAGGTATTTTGATTTAATGTTAGACCCTGCCTTTATTAAGCTGATGAAAAATGCCTGTTCCAATGAGGTCTTGTGCCTTTTTAATATTGCCTGTGTTGGAGAAGCATCGCTCCTGAGTGCAAGCTGTGCACAATGCTGTGTTATAAGACAACAGCTTCTGTAAGAGCTGTTCATCTGTTGGAAGCCTCCCGCGTGTCTAACTGTAACTTGGCAGCACTGCATTGATAGAATCCACGGTGTGTCATACGCTTAATTTTCTGAAAGATTTTGGAGACAGGGGGCTCTAAGCTCGATGACATCACAAACCAAAAGAGTAAACTGACCGTTTTTGTCACCAGGGACAATAAACCCTCTGAGGGGTGGCTGGGATTCCAGAGTGCCAAGGCAGATCCGTGCCGGGGTGGGAAAGCACAGCATCGGCAGGCGGGCTGCTGTAGCTGATGACACGTTTCCTTGCAGTCCTAAAAAACCCACTCACAAGAGGGGGTTTGTTAGGAACCATCTGGCTTTTTCCTTAACTGAACTTTCAGTCCGAACAAGTACAGAAGATCACAGGCACTGATGAGAACAAAATGTTTTATTGTTTAGAATATTTGACTTTTCCCTTTTTACCCCTTCTGTTACTGTCTTGGTCTTTTGCAATCATTTTATCAATCATTTCATCAATCACTTCATGCAATTTTTGCATACGTAGCAATGGACATAAAAAGGCACTAGAAAGAAAGAACTGTAAGCATAAATAACCCTAAACTCTGCCTAATTTAAACCCTAAGTGTTCGTAGTTTATTTGTATTGTTATTAGTTTGTACAGAGAGCCCTGGAGACCTGATGTCAAACATCAGGATCACTCGGTGTCGCGCTGCAGAGCGGAGAGAGGTCCCTTCCCAGAAGAGACCTATCCCAAGCAGGGAGTAGACAGATGCAGTCACACAGGGGAGTGCAGTTAGATGATAGTGGTCTATGTGGCAGGCACATCAAGGGGCTAATTTCTCATTCTTGGGGCAATACGGTAACTTAAGAGCCCTGAAGGAGAATAGAGGAATCTTTGCATAAACATAGGAGGAACTACTTCTAAATGTAGCGGGTATAAGTTGAGAAAGTTTAAGAGGATGTTTTCAAAATGTAACAAGTCAGTAATGTTGACCAACAACATTTTTTATTTGAATAGAGGAATATTTGATTACCTGAGAAAAAAAATCTGGTTAATGAAATAAAGCATTAAAAGACTTGAAAAGATAAGGGTGTGCTTGTCTGGTGCAACAGAAAAAGACGAGTCAGGGTTAGGAAGCAAAAATGGGATGATGGCATTGAAGTGATGGAAAATGATCTCTGCAGCCATCAGCCGCAAACTGCATGCCAATAGTTATGAACTTCTGCATATTAAAGTAATCAGGGTTCTAGCTAAATTGAAAAGGATTTTACCACCATGACAGAGCTGAAATCAAAGGAGGAAGTATGGGATGGTTTTGGGGTTTAGTTTCACTGTCAAAATAATTAGCTGATTTCCAAATCTTAATGTGACAAAATCTGGTGAATCTCTTCAATTGGTATTCAATTGCATTATCCGCTGCTTTCTTTGTTGGAAAGCTAAAGAGTGTTTTATCAATCTCACTATTTAATTAAATAATTAAATTCAAATCAATACCGATGCTAACTTGTTATTATGACCTAATTTATTAATTATATTGCATATTTTAGTATAAAAAGTAATTTACAGTTAATCAAGATTTTAAAATTAATACTGTGTCACATCTGTTTCGATGTGCAACATGAGCCAGAACTAATGAGAATCTGGCAGATATCTAGTGATACACATAAAAGTTAATCAGCTTCCTGATCTAACCTTTATGTATCACACTGTGTCCCAATTTAAACACGGAAAGCTGCTAAATGTCCCGTGGCAGCTAAATCACATTTGTGCTTATCTGTAGAGAAGATGGTCTCAGTACACATAATGGGGAAGGGCACGGAGATGGCAGGGAATCTGAATTACCTTGGAATTCCAGTGTAGGGCCTGGACACATCTCGGTTCCTGTGCCTCCAGTACCAACAGGGTTATTGAAAACTTCAGATGAGGAGGAAATAAGATAACTCTGCTGTCTTCTCAAACCAGACGTGCTGAGCAGCCACAGAAGGGAGGATGAGGACACCACACGGCGATAAAACCACTGCTGTGTACGTCACTTTCCTGCTTGCAGGAGTGCTATGTCCGTCTTTGGAAAACTTTGTGACAGAGGTTAAGTCGCTGTGGAATCAGAACTACTGCATGAACTTTACGGGTAACACTCATAACTTCCGGCTCCTGCCTTCTTTTTTTTTTTATAGGGTTTGCTGTAATGATAACCCAAAGGATACTTACTGAATGAACTGATGGGGAGAGCGGGGGCTATTATTTCAAGTTCTCCAAAATGAAAACAGTGCAGATAACAAGTCCTTTGAAATTTTCCCTCTTTGGAATAGTAAAGGTAGGCTCAAGACAGCCAGGCGTGCATAGACAAACCATAGACAGATCAATGCTGGCCTCAGAGAGGATCATTCATCTTTGATTAAAGAAGTGGCAGAAGCCTGTGACAGAAGAGGGATCTGAAAAGCTTTGAATGTGCTAGGATGCTCTTTGGACAAGTTCCTGAGAAGGTAGGTTTTAAGATACCTTTTCTTTGAGACCTTTTTGATCTGAATGAGTGGTAGTTTGCTTTGTAAGTGTCAGTAGGATAATCTTAACGCTGAGACAACACTGAACTCCACAGCCTGAAATTCATTCAGATCTGCTTAGAAGGCCGAAGCTGGAGAACTGGGTCTGAAGGAAGTAGATCGGGGATTTATTTCCACGCTAAGAAGAGTCTGTCTAGGGGCCTGAGATACAAATGGGCTCCTTCAGGTCTGTTCAGAGGCTGGACGGAGTTAACGTTAAGCACAGCTCCCCTCACTGGTTCTGCCACTTAAAACCAGCCTCTCCCCCTTCTGAGGGGCCGGAGCTGCCGACACCCTCTGCCCATGAAACAGTCCCAGTCCCTGGTGCCTCTGCTTTCCATGAGCGAACTGTTAATGGCTTCCAGGCGCACACGGGTTTCCAGGGGTTTTCCACTCTATTATGTAGCTAATGGATTACAGAGAAAGGGATTGCAGATAAACCCAGGAAAGTGTCTGGTTTTGTTCTGGAATTATTCTTTCTCTGTGTGCCAGTGTGATTCTGCGTCAATAAAATAGTACTTGACAGAATCACAGAATCATTTACGTTGAAAAACACCTTTAAGATCAAGTCCAACTGTAAACCTAGCACTGCCAAGCCCACCTCTAAACCACGTCCCTGAGCACACCTACACGTCTTTTAAATACCTCCAGGGATGGCGACTTACAAGTTTAGGTCATTTTTGTGTTTCATTTTACAGCTGATTGAAGGGAAGCTCAATAGAGCAGTCCTGGGGTGAAAAAAAGGGGCCTGCTTTGTAAATGGTTCTAGTCATCTGTTCATCTTTTGGGGCGTCTCCCCTGGCGGCAAAGCGAGTTTTGATCTCAAAGAGCTTCCCGGGAAACTGTTTCGCAAAATGTGTTGGAAATCTGCGGTATTTTGAAGTCGGAATAACTGATGTCTGGCCGTGAGGGGCGGGGCGGGGCCGGGCTGAGGCGGGACCCCCACCCGCCGCGCCCGCCTCAGCCCGGCCCCGCCCCTCACGGCCCCTGGCGGGCATGCGCGGCCCGCGCGCCAGACGCCGCGGCGCACGGCGGCGGGGTGACGCAGAGCCGCACGTACGGCGGCGGGGCCTCCTCCCGCCGCGGCGGCGGCGGCGGGGCCGCGTTGTGTTTTTATGGCGGCGGCGCTGCCCGGCCTGTCCGCCCTGGCTGCCCGGCTGTCCCGGTCGGCCGCCGCCCGCTCCTACGGCGTGTTCTGCAAGGGGCTGACCCGCACCCTGCTCATCTTTTTCGACCTGGCCTGGAAGCTCCGCATCAATTTCCCCTACCTCTACATCGTCGCCTCCATGATGCTCAACGTACGGCTGCAGGTGAGCGCCGGGGCCTGGAGGGGGGGTCGCGGCGGGGACCGGGGGGTGTCTCCGGTCCGGGTCTCGGCCCGGCGGCCCCCCGGGCTGGGGGCGAGCGGCAGTGTCGGTGCTGGCCCTGTCGCGCCGCTGTGGGCGGGGCCGCGGCGCCCCTCGGCTCGGTGACCGTTGCCGAGCCGCGGTCACCCCCACACCGCAGACCGTGCGGTGCCGTCTGACAGCGCGTCCCTGGCAATTGGCGGGGCCAATAAAACAAGTCCCTTAAAGTCAAGAACAGTTGTAGCAGGGAGAACGCAGAAGTAGTTTTAAATAATAACGTCACCGTGTGAAAATGACAGCTCGGATCTACTTTGCGGCTCCCCTGTCTTGAGCCCATTTGCGAAACATGGATCTCCCTGAAACAGCTCTGACCTGCAGACATTGGGAACTCTCACGCTTCGTAGGGTTGAAGTTCCGTTGGGTTTTGTGATGAAATCAGAGCTTTACTTTTAACTTAACTGGCAGCAGAAGCAGGCTGGAGACTGTCACAGCAAACATCTGCTCCAGCCAAGGGCTGGACACTTTCCTCCTCCCCATGAACGTAGCTGTCATGAAAGTTGTGACATCTGGCTATGGGCCAGGTGCTGAAAGACAAGTCTGGTTGCAGTTTGTGACTTGTAAAAGGTAAGTTGAAATGGGAAGAGGTCAAAATGCGGCGTCTCATTTTTATTTTTGGGACTTCTCCTACAGCTCTGAAGCTTGATATGGAGCTGCGTTGCCCAGAGTGTACACGTAGCTCAGTAACCTTGGGGGCTAAAAATGCTTTGCCTTTGCTTGTTATCTGTATTGGTACGCAACAGCTCGGCATTTGGCTGCAGTACAACCAGTCCCCTCTACCTGCGCCGGGGCAGCCAGTCTGGCCAGTTCCCTTTGGGAGGCTCTGTGCCGTACACTCTTGGTTTCCAGTGTTGCGTGTCTCATTTCAGCACGCATGTCCGTGTACAGGACGGTTACTTTAGTATTTGCCTGTAACTTTAAGCCTCTCATTAGTTACAGTCTGCATTTGTGTCAGTTAGGGAAAATCGTACTGTTACGCAGCCAATCTCTGGAGGTGCTCGTTTGCTGACTCACTTTGATGGCTGTTACCGAAAGAGAGTTTGTAGCAGATTAAACTGAAACTAGAAAAGAAAGTTTGTATTTGGGTGGACTTCCTACCCCTTTGGATGTGCTGGAGCAGCCTGCAGGGAGCCTTGTCTGTTTGGGCTACTGTTACTTTTTGCAATTGGGTTATTCTTTTTCTTTATGTTAATTTTTTGTGTTGTCTGTTTTCTGTATACTGGGCACCGAGAAACTGGGATATTAGTACACTAACTTCCTGCATTCTTTCTCTTTAGGTCCATATTGAGATCCACTGACTGGTGACGTGGTGTGCTGCTTGCGCTGTGTGCTGCAACTGGAGTCAGTCACACTCTTCCACAGATCCAGCCTGCTGTGAAACACCAAGGCCATGCTCCTCTTCGCTAGGGCTATGAAGAAAGAAGATTTAAAACAGAAACGAGTATGCGACAACGGCCCAGATCATCACAAGGCAGCGGCTCACCCGACACGCGCACATTCCGTGTTGAACAATTCTCAAAATTATAGTAGCAGTTTACAAAAAGAATTATTTTATTTTAACACCAGGAATTGTTCTCTCTTTAATACTATACCTCTGCCGTCTGTTGGCAAGGAAATGGCTCTGAGTTTGAGTGAATCAGCAGGGAGAAACTCAAGTGCAGCTGCTCCTTGGAAGGATTCATTTCATCTGCATTTTTCTTCTGAGAAAGACAGTCTTAATAGGGTTTCTCACTGCATTAATAGTATTTCAGTCATGGCCTGGCTGCAGGAAGCTTGTAGTTTCGCTGGAGACAGCTTTGTATTTTTTGCACACTTCTGGCTGGGAAATTTGCGGAATAATAAAAAACTGCAGTTTCTGGAATTAGAAATGAGCAGCAGCAAAGAGGATGAACCGCAGCTTGCATTTCCTAAAGAGTTGGAGCCTGGTGGACTTCCCAATCTCTGTTCTATTCCAGTTGCCTCACAGCATGAATATGCTTTGGGACTCTCAAGCAACCAGAAACCATGTATTTTTCTTTGTTACTTAAACCTCGTATCTTCAGAGCAAACACTTGGATACAAGAAAATGCTTTCAAATATACAATATGTGACTAACAATTTTCACATCATACAGCTAGTAATTTCTGTTCTAGCTTTTGCACTAGCAGGTCTCTGGTATGCAGTAGTGAAGGTAAAAGAGTACTAAGATTTTAATAATTACTGTTTTTAACATTAATAGAAACTTAATTGACTAAATAACAGAGACAAGGTTACAGTTCAGGTTTCAGTGAGAAGGAGACAGCTAAAGTAAAAATTATACTTGTGTAATTGTTAGTAAAACTGGCTGTTGGAATAATAGGGACTCTTTCTGTAAGAAATATCTGTGTCTGAGTGGAAAGAACTTCTTAATCTCAAAACCCTTTGGGACTTCTGGAGGTCTGCCATCAACACTAGACTAGAACTCAGTGTGATTGTTCAGCACAGATCCGTTGTTTTCCTTAGGGTTTGTATTAGCTGCGTGTCCTGCCTGCTGTTTACAGCCATTTCCAATGACACCGTTTCTTGTAGAATTGAGTTCCTGCTCTGCATCCATCAGTAACTAACGTGTCAGTCTTTAAAATGCTTTGAACTGGAAAGCTGTTGGGAGGGTGATCTTCAATACAGCATAATTCTCAGCAGTGTTCCTTCTCAAGGATGGTACTGCTCTAATTTAAACAATCTCTCATGAGCTTTATTGTGCTACAATAGACACTATAAACAATTTGCTAAAATAATGTTTTCTTTCCTCGAAAAAGTGATTGTTATCACTGAAGCATAGTAATCATTTCTGGGCCTGTTGACTTTGGCTTTGGGACAGATGGGGTTTGGCAAAGAATGGAGCACGCATGGTGGAATCAGTAGAGCTGCTGCGAATAATAATTTGCAGGAATATGCTCCCCTGGACATTTGGATGGAGAAACTCATTGTGCAGTAGGTCAAAGCTTGAACTCGGTGTCCCAAATTCTCAACAAGGGAGTCGCTGTAGGTGGGATTAATGTGCTGGAGGGACTTACTTAAAGAGCGAGGTCTCGATATGGGGAAGTTTTTAGGATGCATTTTCAGCTCACCCTTAATGCAGAGTGAAGTCATGCCAGTGATTCACACACCAAGCATCCTTTTTGCTAGATAATGTGTTTCCTTCAGGAAGGAGAGTAGGTGATGTTGCATTTTTTGGAAGGAGACTAGGTGATGCGGTGTTTATTTGGGCGTTAGCACACTTGTGTAGAGAAGTCCTTGATTATGAAGACAAGATGCTGGTTATCAGTGTTATGGGGAGAAATGTTGGAATTTTGTAACCCTGTTTGAGTGCTGAAAGTAAGATACACTACTTGTTGCGTTAAATGATATGTTGTGTTTTTACTGTCCCCATTGGTTGGCTATTTCTTCTGGATGTTAGAAGAGATAAAAAGCCATTTACTTTAATGTAGAAAAGAATTTTTTCCCTGGTCTGTACTTCTATTAATTGCTTAACTTCTAGACTTTTGACCATATGATTACCTCTCACAAAATTATCAAAAACATTAAAATAATAATGGATTATATATTTTAAGTAATTATTTTAACAGCAACAGCTTCCTCTTGATCAAACCATTCATACTGTTCACTGCCATCTCCACTGCTGCATTTTATCACCCCTGCGGTGGTATTACAGGAGTGTTTGTGGATCGAGATTGCTGAAGCAATGTGGGTCTGAAACCCCGAACACCAGAAACAAAGATACTTCTCCAAAAGTCTGTGTAGTTTATTTGAGTTACGGTGTTAAGCTGTTGTCTGCATACAGCTTGAACCAAAAAAACACTTGGCAGAGCTGAGGGTAGAGGAATGAAGGTGGGGAGGGGTTGGAGCCTATTTCAGCTGGCTTCATTGCTAAAGAAAACATTGTGCAACTGCATCTTAATCTCTGTAACTAGCTGTATGGGTAAAGAAATACTCCTGTGGGGTGAGCTTTTTTCTTTAAGTTGCACATAAACACAATCCTGCATCCACAGCTGAGAGCTTGAACTTCCTAGATAGCGAACCGGTTGGCAGAGCTGTGCCTGCAGTTGGTACCCGAGACCTCCCCAGTTCAGCGGGAAGAGGCTCGGCTCTGCTCTGCGTCTCTGGGGAACCGCAGTTACGTACAACAAAATCTTGCAGGTGATACCGTCAGGTCAATAGGCAGGAGGAGCAGCTAAAGGCACAAAGGCATTAATCCAGTTTTTAATGCACCTATTCTTCATGGTGATTTTAAAGGGGGGGGGATAAAGGGTGGGGCAGAAAACGAAACATGAGAGAAACCAGTTGTAAATTAGAATTGAACCGTGTGTGCAGTGGGGTGGGAAGGGTTGTCTTTATTGATGCCAAGCCTGTGCAGGAGGGGATCTTGGAGCGCTGAATCACGTTATGTATCACAGCCCAGCTAATACTGTCCTGTGTTAAGCAAAACTTGCTTTGAGTGAGTGGCCTTTAATTACTTACTACAGGATCACTTTAAATACATATACAATACAGCTAAGTGAAATGATGGAATTTTTTTGTGTATTATATGTATATTGAACATAAGATACAAAGAATATGTCTTAAGTGAGTGGATTTAATCAATTTTAAGATAGTTTATGTACTTTGCCTTGGATTTTGTTGCTTAAAACCTAAAAGGTAACTTTCTAACTCGAACATTCCTTCCGAGAGTCAAATAAAGGAGAGTTGGGTGTGTTAAAATCTCATGTAACATACTGCACTTTAAGCTCGTGGAGGCCATAAGTTGAAAGCGCTGTTCTTGCACTAATGGAACTGCGGGACTGGCAGCGACAACACTCAAATGGCTTTTACTGGCTGGGGGAGAACAGTGAGCCGTAATGATGGCGATCCTTGGAAACTGTACCTAAATCAAACACTATAAGGCTTAGGCTGCTGTTCTCTTAACTCATCTCAAAAGATGGAAGGTGTCTCAGCTAAAAACCAGTTTGCATGGAGTTTTGTGGCTTCAATAAGTCAGATGTGGAAACCGCTTTTCTGAGTAAATGCGCTGTTAGGGCTGAGACGGAAGATCATTATAGTACAGAAGAATAAGGTTTTTAGTGGGGTAAGGGACCTTTACACTGAACCGGGAGTTGCCTTCTTAATTCCAGTTCCTCTTTCATCTTGCTGTTCTGTTGGTGTTGGAAAAAGGTGTTTCTAAGCAAACTGTCAGGGTTCTACTAAACAGCTCCCACTTTCTAAAATTTCATTGATCAGCGTCTAGGTCCTTCCTGCCATAGATAGCAGAGTTCTATTTCTGCCATTAGAAAACAAACTAAGTAAGCAAATATTCAATATTTAGAGAATTACCTAGTTGTTTCCCTTAAATGTACACTTGAGTGGAAATTTACTATATGGTGTACTGCTTTGAAAAAGAACATATACTTTTAAATGTGTGCGCACAGAGCTCTGCATGTAGCTAAAGTGTCTTATCGCAGTATGATGTTGGAATGCGTCTGCAAATGCTTATTTACGTTCTGACATTTCGGTGCACGGTGCAGTAGGGATGGTGGTGTCCTTCTCCGTGTGACATTAGCCAGTGCGATCCTAGAAATCACCTGCGTGCATCATCATGCACCATGAGACAATTTTATCTGTAGACATTTTTTAGCCTTTTGCTTTTTCAGTGTTGGGTTGTTTGGGGGTTTTTGTTTGGGGTTTGGTGTTGTGTTGTTTGGGTGGTTTTTTTTTTTCGTGTGTTTTGTTGGCTTTTTTAGGACTGTAAAGACTGCACTTTCTTAAACTTTGCCAAAGTTTGCATTCTTTCTCCTTTTCTCCTCCCTTGCCCCTCCTTATAGGTATACCCACCTTTAATTTTTGGATGAAAAGTACGTATGTTTTATCTTCTCCTAATGTTTTATCTTCTTGTCAAGTCGTTCCTTTGGTTTTTATGGCCTGGTGTTACCTATATTTTCTTTCTCTTCCCTCCCCATCATTTCTCAGCATAAGCATACGGTGATATTCTGTTCCGTTTCAAGAACACTCCCTGGCAATTAATTATGCATAACGAATTAACAGAAAGCACGTAGAAATGTAAGTGTCCGTAGTCTGTCATTAGGCCGTATGACTAGCGGTATATCTGACAGAGCAAGAGATAGTCAATGTGACTTATTTCTGCCTTTTCCCTTCAAAGCAGCTGCTTTGATTAAAATCTAATACTTCATTCAGATTTGTCGTACCTCTGTCAGCTGAGAACTGCAGCTGGAATGTGAGGCTTATCAAACACATTGAGGGCAAAACTGAAGAAACAGTCAGACTTGCTTCAATACTCTTCAGGTTTTTATGTCATTAGCATAACTTTCTGAAAAATTCACGTGAATGTGCTCTTAATACTTTGAAACCTTTTTTTCCTAAGAGTGCGTAGAATAAAATGTGTTCTGACACTTGTTTCTGTGATGTGCAGTCGGTAACTAGGGAAAAAAACTTTTTAGGATTTTTTTTAATATTTGTGACGAATCCCCTTTTTGCTATCTCAGACTACAGAGCCTCTGATCCTCAGGGAAGAGCCGCATTCGATAGAACTTTCAGGTAAACAGCTTGTTGCCTATGAGAATGTTAATATTTCTGATCAGCACACATATTTAAATACAAGGACACGGATATCAACCTGCGGAAGGTGTAAAAACAAGAGTCGTACGAAGTGCTGGAACGATGCTGTCCTTTTCCACCATGCGCTAAGTCAGTCCTTTGAAATCAATCCCGTGTCGTGTTCCAGAATCTCTTATCTTACTCTTTGGAACTGGTGATACGAGATTCAGACCGAGCAGATGGTTATTTCATTGTTGCATTCAATTGATGAAATCAATTTAAAAGCGAAAACATTTTAGAAAACAGCCTGAGGGACTTCTGTAAGGAAAATCTGCCATGAAAAGATCCGTTTTATTTCTGTGATCTCAGTATATTTATAGTCTGTTTTGCAAATCTCATGTCTTCCTTCTTTGTGGAAGATCTGTATAAACCTGGTAGCAAAAATGGTTAAAATTCAGACTTGTAAAAGTATTGGTGTTCTTTAATTTTCCGGTTGTAGTCAGTTTTACCTGTTGTCATCTATAAAAATACCTGGATGTAACTTAAGCTTTTGTTCTTGGAGGTAGGTAAATGTGGCGCCTAGCGCCCGATTCGTCACCTGAGGCTGAGGCGTGTTCCCCGAACTCTCGTAATGGGCCCAGCTCCCCGCCGTGACCGGCTGCTCCTCAGCGCTGACACCTGGGACGCTGTTGCCCACGCGGAACAATTCTAGTCTGTGGCCTTGTCTTTGGCTCTAATTTTTTTTTGTTGTTTTTTTGTTAATTGCAGTGTGGGAGATGGAGAAGGCTGGCACAGACCATTTTTGTTTGTTCCAGGGAAAGATGTTTACAACTTTGTATGTATTTTAGAAATTTATTGTAACACTTTTTAACTTGCAAGAGGAGTTTCCGTAGCAAACTTGAAGCCTGTTGTCCTAACGAGGTGAATACAGATTTTTGAATAACAGAGCGCTATCTAAGCTTACAGAAGCTGCTGATTGTGATGCTGCTCGCTTACACCACAGGAGGGAGTTACACGTCGCTCTTTCAAATATTTTCAGTTATGGCATCATTTTTTCTTAGTACAGTGCATTTCAGTTTATAAACATGCTGACTTTGAGTTGTGTTCTGGATTGTCACTGCAAATAGGTTAATGTACAAAATCAATACGCAGCGGTAATGTATTGTAACTGTTTACAATTGAACTCTGAATACCAATTGATGGGTTTTATCAAGCTATTTAAAAACAAATAAAAATCTTTTTAAAAATTATCTTTTGTCTGTGCTCAGGGAAAGAGCTGGGTTTGGTGCTTCTCATTCCAATTTTTCACTGTATAAATTGTACGGATGTACGTAACGAGATCCTGTTTCTGACAATATGAAGTCAGGCAGTGAGTGGCTATTTCAGAGGCACAATTTGAAACCTGTGTTTACTGAACACCAAACAAATCTAAAACCTGTGTGAAAAAGGGCTAAATGCCTTGGCAGGCTGGAATGTGAGCTGTAGGCCAGCTGCGCCAGGTTGGCCAAAAACATTCATTCACAGGCATTCTTCTTACATGCTTTTATTTTTTTAGTGACACGCCTTAACAAACCAGTTGCTGTCCATGTAATTCCAAGGTATTTCCTAACGGACTAGCGCTAATCTTGCAACACGCTCCCCTTCGGGAAGGGGAAGGCGAACCACGGTAAGTAAGAACAGCCCCAGAACCGCCGGGTGTTTCTCCTCAGGGCTAACATCACCTGAGTGTTAACAGATACGCCAGACCTCTTGTTTCTGCTGAATAAAATATTCACATTAAAGGAGTGGAATAAAAATGTATCTTCTGCTTGATGTTGCGCATTAAGGAATATATTTAAAAAAACAAACCAGAAACCCCTCTCCTCAGATCTCTCTTCTGAAAGTTGCTATCAGATGACTTTTTGATTCTAGACTCAAAAGACATAATTAACTTACAGTTTTTGTTTGATTTTAGGGCCCTTGATGCCACAAGTGATACGTTTTGAGGAAGTATGCTATTGTTATGTGCTGTATTTGTTCTGAAAAGAAACAGCATTGACAACCCTGAAGAAAAAGCCGATACCTTGAGTACAAAATGAACAAGTACTGTTTTTCTTGATGAATGCTGAGAGCATCCTTTCCCTCAAAACATGCATTTAGCAAAAAAAAAAAAAAGAAAGGGGGGGAAGGAAGATGAATGTACTGTGAAGTTTCAGCACAGGGCGGGACATGGGGAGGCCAGGAAGTGCCACCTCCCTGGGGATGCCTCATCGATGCCTCATCGCTCCCTCCGTGCTTGCGGCACGCTCCCAAGTCATGGTTTCTAACCTCTTTGGCTGCCCACCATCTTCCACCCACCTCCCTGTGACAGCGATGGGATGTTGCCTTAATTTCTCACCTTGTCATCGCTTTCAGATGGTTTAGCGGTAGTTTTACATATATATGTATATACATATGGGCATGATACCTGCAGTACCAGGGGAATTTCAAGGAACTCAGAATGCTTCTGTGAGTAAACTCGGGAACAGCCACGCTACCACGTGCGTATCCAGACCCCTTCCTGTGAGGATTTGAAGTTAGATTCAAGTTGGTGGCCTATGACTTTGGGGTCGTCTGGGTCTCTGTTCATCTCATACTACAGAATTCTATGAGAGCAGCTCATCCGCGCAGGAACCCAAATTGCCTCTGCAAATCTGAGCTTGCCAGAGGAACCTTTTGGCAGTTTAGACCCATCACAACATTTACCCCTTCCGTATGATTCTTGGCTCTTGCCTTTTCTGGCACATATCGCAGCTTAAAATCAAAACACCAAACCCTCCAACCAAACACAAATACCAAAGCTTCTACTGAAGATATTCGCATTTCTTGAGGAGAAATTTAAAAGTGGATGGAGTGCTTTGCCTTCCATGAAAAAAGAAAACACTGGATGGGGGGGTTCTGTTACCGAGAACTGTGGTGTGCTTGTGAAAAGCACGTTGTAAGTCTCGTGTGTGTTAGGAAGTGCCACGTCTGTCTGTTATCGCAGGTATCTTCTAGACATATCAAAACACTCCTTTATTTATCTTTAACCTCATAGTTCAAAGAAAAGAAACAAAAACCCCAAATGCATTTTGGAGTTCTTCCAAGCATTATGCATCGTTCAAAGAACCCCCGAGGGCAAAGGACCAAAACCAAGGCACAAGTCCAGCGCTCGCCTCCTGCTCACCGAACAAACGGCCAGCACTGATGACGAGCAGGATGGTTTTGATGCTCTTTTTTGGGAGCTAGCGGCTGGAGCCCGTAATCACTTTAGCTGGAAGTTATTCACAAATCACCCTTCTGAGGTCAGTAATCCCGTCTTGCTTCGTATAACGAAAAAACCTTTTCTACCTCAGAGATTCCTGATCGGCCTTCC
Organism: Chroicocephalus ridibundus; assembly: GCF_963924245.1. Taxonomy (NCBI): domain Eukaryota; kingdom Metazoa; phylum Chordata; class Aves; order Charadriiformes; family Laridae; genus Chroicocephalus; species Chroicocephalus ridibundus. The sequence goes on along the minus strand of NC_086291.1, from coordinate 57,548,705 downwards.
AGCTCTTGGCCTGGCCTGCCCAGCACTGCAGGCTGCCCGCGCGACCTGCTCCACCCTTACAGCAGTTATAACGTTTCCAATTTCTGGTCTTTGCTCCCCTCCTTCCGTATAAAAGCATTTAAGATTAAAAAATTCCAAATAATGTTTTTATGATACTGTAGAGCACCTTTCCGAGGGCTTGCTTGTACACCTCAGGTGTCTGTCATTTTAGGTCAGGTTTGTAGATGTCGAGTTCTCTATCAGGCTGAAAATCAGAAACAACTACAAAAACTAGATTTACTTGCCAAGACAGACTGAAAGTGTTTTAGTTTTTCAAAGTTGGACAGCCGCCTTTTATCTTCTGTTCCCTCTAGCTGCTTTCTGAGTGAGAACATCTGTACAGACTGAGCAGGTTTCGAGCCTTCACGTTGCTACATGGCGTGTGTTCCCAACAAGCTGCTGTTAAAATAAAAGCTGTCTGGTCTGTGTTGTCACCGTCAAACATGATTTTCAGAGCTCTTCCTCACATTTTCTTGTTTATAATCATTCACTTGCAGTTGATAACTGTACCTTCCGATTTCTTTCTATTTAGCTAAACTGCTTACTTGCCGATGCCAGCAAGCTGGAAGTCTGTAGAGATTTTCATCACTGCGTGTTTTGAGCAGTTCATCAAGCTTCTTGGCTACTTGCTCAATTTACAGTTAATTCCTATATATTTTCATAAATTACCTATAAGGCACTGTAGCTCTTCCTGAACGGGTCATTGAGCAGTTTCTCTCCCTCACATAGGAAGTGTTTTTTCTGAAGGCCCCCCATTGAAACAGCATTGTCCAAAGGTTCGATTCCATTTTGCGTATTATTACTATGAAAGAACGCTTTCATCAGTGAAGACACCTCTGGTAAATATTTGTTACTCATTGGTACTTGTTAAATCCAGCAGCTGATCTGCCGGGGAAGGAACTGTGCTCCTGCCTCCTAGCAGATATTCCAGCTGTGATGGGCAACGACATACGCGAGGTGACCCCTCTCAACCCAACTCTTAAATCTGAGAGGCAAGGAATAAACTTGGGGAGTGCGTGGGGAAGACCCACCAAGAAAAAAGTCCTTTGGACATATTCTTGGTTTAATTTCAATGGGTCATTTTGCCAGAAACATGGGATGAGGTGTGAATTACAACTTGGGACAGGAGACAACATAGATACCATCTGATTTTCCTTTGTACCAGGAATTCAGGAGCTGGTGGGGTTAAATAAGGACTGGAAATGGGCTCAGAGGAAATAAAAAAGCAAAGGTATTTTACATTTGTTTTATGGAAAAGGAAAACTATTTTCCCTTCAGAGTTACTTCTGTTGTCCTTCCAGTCCCACACAGACCTTACAATAATGCAGAACTAGGTGAAGCAGTCCAATAAAAACGTGGAGGAAGCAAGCAAGGTTTCGGGTTGGTTTTTTTTTGCATTTCAGAAAGTGTAATCAATAAGAAAAGAAATCTGATAGTAGGATTTATCTGTTTAAGTAATTTATCGAGTGCTTTTAGTAGGACAAATCACTGCTTCAATCCTGCATCCAGTCACAGGAGGTCAGAGCTGGTCTCCAGCCTCGCTGCCCCCATCGGAGCTCTGTAAGCGCCAGGGTCTCCCCGGGAGCCAAGCTACGAGGCCTGGACTCGGGGGGTTTACGGAATATCCTTACGTTTGGGCCAGGTTAAAAGCCCAGGCCTCCTAAAAGTAGAGTCAGTGTGAATCTCCCCAGCAATTCAAATGGAGACAACACCATGTTCCTGAAGTGCTCTGAAAGTCACTGCATACTTTCCAAATACTGCACTCCTTATACAAGTGTATAATACACACAATGTAAGTGTATTATTTGGAAACAAAGAGCATTTACCAACTGAGAACTATAAAAATAAAATACACAAGGTCCAAAGTTACAGCATACTGGACGGTCTTCTAAAACAGAGAAAACTCCTAGGAATTCCTGTTTATAAAATGGAATAATTTGCTACTTTATTGGAATGGTTAAATTGATAACAGCTTTTGCTATGAATTTTTACATAGCTTCAGTCACTGTTGTTTTTTTAATCTTAGATATTCTCACCTGAACGGCACAAAGCCGTTGTTAACAAGGTTATTATTTTTTTGTTTCTCAGCTACACATTGTTCACCTGCAATATGCTGGCTCTTGCATGACTTTATTTAAATTCAGCTGCTTGATGTCGGTGGTGCAATTAAAGAAAAAGAAATTTAATATTTTTATCTACTACTAATAATCAAGAAAATACATTGAACTATCTTATTGAAACGTGAGTTAATTAAGTAACACCAAATGACGTTAATTAGAAAGTCCTTACAAGAAATTATGCTGTTAGAAGAAATGTGTATGAAAAAATATTTTCAGAGCTCCTTTTTCTTTTCACAGTTTAAATCACAACAAATTCTGCTTTCAAATTAATCTAACAAACATTGTTATGTTGTAATGATTTCTCATTATTGTAAGGAAGAATGCACAGTCGGTTTCTCCCAGTTATTCTAAAGGACGTTGCGACCGACACGCACATCGGCAGAGCGGTAATACAGTGTCTCCTTGCAATTTCCACTTACAACAGAAGCCACCCCAGCTAACAGTAAATAATTCAACAATTCAATAGTTCAGGGAGAATTTTACATGACATTTTTTTAATTTGCTGTTATTACCGGTGGCTTTATTAAAGAAGTACTACAGAAGTGTTAAACAATTGCTGCTTGTTAGGAAGGGGAGGAGAAATTATTTTAATCAGGCAGATTCCAAACTCAGAGGTGGGGTCTGCCTCTGAGCTTTTGCAAATGGGCTCCGTAAGGAAATCAAAAAAGAGTTCCCGTTATTCAACCAGTTATCGAACGTGAGTGGACACACCTCTGTACAAAACTGGACTGAAACCAATGTAGTATACCCACACCAGCTTTGTAAGCAGCCTTCAGAGGATCTTTTGCTCATCATCCTCCCCGCATACCTCTAATCTTGTGATCTAGAGATAAAAGACCATTTCATTATCATAAAATATGAAACTGTAGTTTTCTGACTGCATGTATATAACCACATATTAATATTTGCATATAAACATACACATGCATAAATATCTTTCCTTGTTTAGCTCAAGAATAAATTCCTGCTTAAGTGCTTTCCGTAACTGATAAGAATCCGGCAGCAAAGAATGGAAACACCCCGCTAAGTGCTCCCGTAAGCACGGTAAAAGCATACCTTTCTTTTCTGTTGTACTATTCTGGAATGAATATGGATCTTCCAAAATCCCAGTGTGATAAAGATACTGCTTTACTCGTTTCTGTTGCCTATGGTCAGCAGTCTGGAAAAACATCTTTAATTGATTAGCAGTTTAGATTTCTGAGAAGACTGCTTTATCTGCGTTTATCTGCCATTACTTGCAGTTTCATAACCTAATAAAAACAGTATTATCTCCTTTCTAATAGTTACAAGTCAGCCTTTCATTATTTTAGCTGAAGAATATGAAGGAGACTTTATCTCTCTTTAACTCCTATTTGTATATATCAGCTTTACTAAAACAGAATGAAATACAACATTTATAGAAAGGAGAGCTTTGTACAAATTATGCAGAAAATCCAGACCATTTCAGGAAAAAGCAGCAGCTAGAAAAAGAACTACCAGGCTACTGCTTTTCATAAAGAGTAAATCTGGAAATTCCGTAGAAGCAATCAGGGTGCTACAGATTCAAACATAAGAAACCCCTAAATATACTTCATGGAATGATTTAATCTCTGAAGGAGATAGCCATCCTTGTCAACAAGTTAAACAAGGTTTTCACTGTGAGAGAACGAGACATTAGTTAAGAATATAAACAGTACTCAGATAACAGTCTATTTATCTTGCAAATGTGATGAAGAAGCTGAAAAAATTATCTGTTTGTTGTAATTGTAGTTATCTGCCATCTTGTTTTTCGGGTTTGGAGTCTTCCATACGTGCTGAGTTCCGGCAAAGCCTTACAGACGGGAACAAAGAGCAAGGGCATGATTTTGTTAGTCATGAGAATTTAGCTGTGCTCATTATCCATCTTCTGCTGAAATGGTTTCTCTTCTAGCAGGAATACCAGAGTGCAGGCCTTACCAGGCCAGGGAGGAGAAAACAGCCTTGCAGGAAAGAATTCATTTGTTCGCAGCTGGCACAATAACGGGACTAAATACCCCACATTCTCAGGCTTTTGAAGTGTCCTCAGTCAACATCAGATTTCAAAAACTTTTAGATGAAAAATCTTTCAGGTATAAATGTACTGGTATTTCCTAAAGCTTGCAATTTTTTTCCCCACAGACATTTAAGGAAATGGAGAAGATACTTTGTTTGAAAAAGCTATTCTTTACCCAATGTGAAACCATTGAGCAGTACACATTTACTTGCGTAGCTCTGTGGATGAAAATTGTGCAGTAGATATTTTAAATATGTGAATCATTTTGCTATAAAACATGCTTTAATAGTTCTGCCATTTTGAAAGCAAAAGATTTGCTTTCAAAATATATCTCCACCATCTTTGTTTAATTTTGGATATTGGGACATTTTCTACGTCGCGCTGAATGGCACACCTGATGCAGACATCCTTAGAGGAGAGCTTGCACCTGTACTACTGAGATTTCTGGTATTTGAAAATATAATGAAGCTTTTAAAGGTACACATAAAAAAAGGAAACAAAAAAAAAATGTTGAATTGACTTACTTTGTAGGACATTAGTTTTTCAAATGCGTCTATTGTACTTTGTACACTAAGTCAAATTTTTTTGACATTACACTGCCTGTTTTATCTGAAGCATGGCAATTTGCCAACCTTAGCTTTTAGAGATAAATTATTCTATACAAAGCAAAAGTTTTTATATCTGAGGCAACTTCCTTCTGCCATTTTATCATCTTCCTGGTTTTGTCTGTTTTCAATATATGCCTTTGTATTTTCACATCTTTTATATGCATGTATACACAGGTCCTTTCCTCTGTATTAAAACTGAGAGTTCCAAGTTGGTAAGGATAAAAAAGACGGACTGTTGACTTCAATTTCATTGCACTAATATACTATATGGATGCTTTTATATTACAATATTAAAAGATTTAACATACTGATATTAAAAGTATTTCCTGAATTTGGGAGTGGGGTGGGGAGGCAGGGGTTGATGTTTCATGAGAAGGTTTTAAAATGGAAATAATCTCTGGGTAGAGCTATATTCGAGTACTAAAGATTGACACATGGAGGCTGGGTTCTCGCAGTCAAAATGCGTTATTTTAGAGCATCTCAAATTTAAGCATATCGAAATTTAAAATCTAAAAGGAAATTATGGTGGATGACAAACACCTCTCCTTTATGTGTCCCAAGAGGCTGAATATTTCTGCCTGAGGAGAAAAACCTAGAAAACTCAGCAGTGAGGAAAAGCCACAGACATCCCTGCACGCACAGTGGAACCCAAAGAAACTTGAGGGGAAGAAGAACTGAATTAGGGATGGGCAGGGGAGAAGAATGAGATCAGAGGAAAAAGCTAAAGTTGCGGTGCAGCAAACTGGAGGAAAGCTTTTGGAAGTCACAAGAAAGAAAAGCTGTCCCTGATGTCACTGCCCATTTTAGCAGTCTGTCGTGAATTCCTCTTTCCCACAAGAAACGGTTACTAAGGATGTAAGCTGCAAACCATCATGTACTAATCTTTTATGAAGCCGGTTTTGTTGTTGTTCTGTAGACCTATTGTTCTTCTACAATTATACTAATAGACTAAAAATAACGAGGGCAGTTCTATCAGACTTAAGTTAAAATTTTGCTTCTTAAGAATGATTATTTTATACTGTCCTGATTGAGATCACAGAAATCCTTTTCTGACCATGGAGGTACAAGGTACCAAATTCATCCTTCATGTAACTGCACTGAAGTAAAGGGAGTTACATAAGGAATTAATTTGACCTGTCTCCTCCATTTCCTTGGAAAAATTCTTTGTTTTAGCGCTTGCCAAGTTTTAACTTTGACTCTCCCTTTCTTAACATCTTGTACTTGGAGACAGTTTTTCTTTCTTTAAGAACGAAATACAGCTGGAGAAGGACTATTAAGGTGAAGATTTGCTTTTTAAATTGAAAGTACACTTCAATTATGGTAAGAAAATACCAAAATCTTTTTGGTTTGGTATAGAAGTATATGGGATTATTCTTACATCCTTGAGGATATGAAAGGAATAAAATAGTTTGTATAGCCATGAGAGGGAAAGGATTCAGTGATGTTTTTCTGCCTCAGACCCTGCGTGTTTCTTTCAAACTGCAGCAGTTGGAATAAAGAGGGACCTTTCCTGGTTAGAGACAGTTAGAATTTGTAACATTACACATCAGCTTTTTAACAAAGAATGACTCCCATTTTCACCTGGACTCTGCAGGAGCTATGTATTCAAAAATAACCTATAAGAGAGGCTGAAGGCATACTCTCACCAGTACACAACTGCAATTTCATGACACAATACTTTTAGTTTTTTGATGGCGACATGGCACAAAATTCTTTGTCCAAATTCAACGTACCAGTACAAAGTTATTTAAAAAAACAAGGAGTGGGGAGTAGCTTTACTCCTAATGATTTTACATTAAAGTCTGCCTTCCTGCTGCTGGTATAAAGCCAGGATAAAGCTTGGTCTAAACACTCTAAGTCATAGCTGGCTAATCTTGACAGGAATACAATTACATGCTCATATTTGATCTTGATCAATTTATTACCAATAGATGATCTAGTATTGCACAGACCAGCCATTAACAAGCATGTAAGTCTGACTATAGGCACAGGTTGAGAAGGGATGAGCACGAGGGATCAGAAAGTGAAACTGATGGAGAGCCCGTAGTTCAGAATTAGGTTAGAATTAGGCAGGGATGTTGTCCCCACTGACAAAATAACTATCCAGCAGCCTGCCTGCCTTCTTTCCACACCAGCCGTCTGTCACAGTCTACTAATGCTGCAACTGCGCCAATGCAACTCTTTGTGGGGCCAGAGTGTGAGCTTAATCAATGGAACAATTCTGGATAAAAATGATTAGTCTAAACAACTTTAAAAACCTGGATTGAGTGATCTGATTTACAGTGTGGCTTCACAAACAGTTGCATGAACAGCTTAGAGGGCACTAAAAGTCACAATCGTTAGTTGCCAGTTCCTGCTCCTGTCTAAATTTATGGTTCTATATTTATTAAACCCAGATTTGTGCGCTGCTGACTAGCCAGCAGCAAGATTTGAGCCAGTTCATGCGGAGATACGCAATTGCATTTCAGATGCTCACTGGTGAATCAACAGGAGCACCTGGTCTAACCCTTCCAGCACTGCATGTCATGAGCGAGCCCAGCTTGTCACTTGGCTGCCATACGTACTGCGGGGTGCCAGCTCTCTTACGCTGTGGAGGTGTTTAAGAACACTTCTCTGGGTGGGGAGGAGGAAGGAACTGTGAGGGCCTCCCCTGTTTACCAGCACTGTGGCAGATCTACAAGCAGAGGCCTGCGTACGGCCAAGGACACAGTGAGCAGAGCACACAGAAACAGGAACGCAGATATCGATACGGATGGAACGAAGAGGAACTGGCTCAATATAAACATGGAACAAGAAAACAGCTTTGCATGCTTATCTTGGTGGGAACTGAATAAGGCGGCCGGGTTAGTGATCTGAAATATGTGTTTACTTGCCTAGCAGGTGCATGGAAAGTTTTAGAGCTCGCGTATGAAAGCCGAGGCCTGAGAAGCAATCAATGATTTTGTGCTCATCACAGCCGGAGTCCGTGCCTTCATGCACCACACAGCACTACCACAATAATTCCCTGCTGCTGCCATACGCACGCAGCTAGAGCAGGGCTGGTGTGTGGTGTGCAGCTCAGCTACAGCCTCCAGTGTCGGAGGAATTAGGAATTTAAAATTCCCAGGCCTTGGTGAGACTGGAGAGTGGTACGCGATAATGCATTTAACCACCCCAAGCTGGAATTAGCCAGCAGAGGTGAATTCACAGACTGTGGCCATTCTCAGGGTGGGAACAGTTTGGCCTTACTCGGTGCACTCTCCTTTGAGAGTTCCTTTACATCAAGCTCTTTCATTTTCCTGAGGTAGATAGAAAAAACCTCTCAAGCTTCATGCAAAATTACACTCATGATCTGTTTCAGCCCATGTCCGTTGAATCCAAGTCCTCTTTTTCTGTTATTTTACGCACGGCTTTCATGCTAGAAAGCATCCTGTTTGTGTCTGGTACTACGCATAATTAATACAGGTAGAACAAGTTCTAATGCAAAGTATACTTCAGATCATAAGCATTACAGAGTTGGTGGACCTCCACAATTTTTAGTGCCTTTGGTTTTCCTCACTGGGACATTCTGGTGTTCTTTATTCCACGACTCACCGGTGGCCCTATCAGTGTTACACAATGGAAACAAGCACTGACTTCCAAAACCAGTAATATTTGATGTTAGGAGTAGATTAAGCCCATTTAGAAGTCTTAAAAACACGAACAACCTCAAAATATGTTAAGAATTGAAATTTGAAATAAGCTGCAAATAAAATTCAGGACATGATTTAAAAGTTCATCTGAAGAAAAACCCATGCAAAATTCTTAGAAGAGAGGCATCTTCAACTTTGGGGGTTTTGACTATTGTAAGGGAACGAGCTTCCTATCCATACAACAAAGCACCATTCATAAAAGATGTTTGACTTGCTAAGCTTCAGCTTTGATGTTCCCCAAAGCAATATAAAATACTTGCATGTAAATTTTTTCAGACTAAATGAAAGGTGCAAGCACTTTTGAAACCGTTAAGACAACCAGCAAACAGGATTTTCTATAAATGTGTTTTTCCAGCTGAGACAAATGCAATATGTGTGACAGCATAAACATTTTAAGAAACAATACATAGCTAAAACCCATCTGCCAGACAGAGGAAGCCAAAGAGTTTGCCACAGGGGTTTAAGAATACCAGATTATTCAAGTACAGATAAATGAAAAAAAAAAAACGGGGAGGGGGGAAGATATGATGATGGACTAAGATCTTCCTGCCTGGAAACTATTAGACAATGCTTCTTAAAAAACAAAAATTGTTTGATTGTCTGGATTTGGAACAAAAGTATTCTTTAATACAATGGGTGAGGATCAATGAGAGTGATTCTGATTATCAACAAGATATTGTCTTAGGAAACGTAAAGCTTGCACTGTTTTTCTAAAACTGTGAGCATCTAAGCGAGCAAGTAATGAAATCAACCAAATAATTCCAGTTTACAAAATGTCGAACAACATATTCTTTAAGATGTATCTATATTCTTTGAGATATATGTATGCTCTGTAAGATATATCTATATTCTTTAAAAATGTATTCTTAAAACCGTGCAGACGTTCGTGTCTTTGAGATTAACTGTTCTCCTTAAGGGTAACTACAAAATCCTTCTTACCAAATCTGACAGAAGTCAGAATAAGACAGACTTGAAAATTAGCAATGTCTTGACTGAACGCGTGAAATGGGAATACCTGCATACAGGACGACTACATCTTTAAAGAAGAGTTCAAAGATTCTTTCTTCCTTCCAACAGTAAGGTGCGTTATTTCATCTCCTTGTGTCTGATCCAGATGCCTGCTCTGATGGCACAACAGCTGTTACTTTGTTTCTTTCTGCTTTAAGAAAATTCAGAATTGTGTTTCTTGTCTTTGAATACAATATTCCTACCTACTTTCCAATTACTGTCCATGTAACGAACATCATCATAGCTCACGCTTTTGATTAGAAATAAAAAGTTTACGAAATCTAGCATCTTAAAATGGAATTTTACGTCACTGAAACGTTCACATTACTGAAAGAGGAAACTTACCCAAGTAAGCTTAAGCTTATTTATTTCTACGAGTAAACTGAAGATGAATAAGGGAGATGTTTTTTCAGAATTTCCATTAGCCAATAAAGACCAATACAGAAAAAAAGGGAATCCACTCTTGCTGAGGAAAGGATGTGGTAACCAACAGGGCTATCCTGAGCTTGAATTCTTTGATTACTTAAAAAAAAAAAAAAGAAAAAAGAAAAAAAGAGGGGTAAAGAGTAATTTTCATTTGCTACTGCTTGGAATCTGGTTCAAACTGAAATCCATAGAAATGGCTTAATACTTAATGAGCCTTTTAGACCACAAAAACGTCTTCACTGACTCTGTGTAGTGACAAATGTCATAACAGATGTGCTCCTCACCCCTTAAAATAAAAAATGACATGATAAATTACTACTTAGTGGAAACTGAATCAAAACACATAATAAACTATCTGAAGAGGAAAAAAAGAAGACACAACGTACTACCTGAAAAATCAGCAAATAACCACACTTATTATCAAAGAATCAACTCTGCCAACAGCAGTTTTTGGAGAAAGCCCAATTTTCCCCTAAAAATAATTTCAACAGACCAGCTATTAGACTATTATTTACACGAATGACAGATTATGAAGTTCTTCCAACACAGAAGGTTAACCTTGTGGATATCAAGCTGGCAAAACATACTTGTGGTAAAAATAGAGCTATGACTACAGAAGGGACTGCACGAAAGAATAAAAAGATCAAGCAATCTTTAGAAAACTGTTGAATTAAAGCCTTCTTAATATGGAGAGAAAAAATAAAATTCATGTGTATGTCAAAACAGAAGAATGCTCAAAGTTCCAGAAAACAAAGTAGATGCGAGAAAGTTATTCACATGAGTAGGAAACAGTTTATTGGAGCATATGCTCAAATTTGCTGAGATTGTAACCGCTCTTGCTACCTGGCATGTTGGTAAGGAACTACCCATTATTTAATGATAGTGGCATTTTTACCGTTGAATTACCAAAAACTACAGAGTCAGAGTAGTTCTGCTATGGTAGAACTACTATAGCTACGATGTAGAACTATGACTGTAATTCTTTACTTGATTTTGTACATTTTCAAAAAATCTCTTCCTGACCCAGTTAGTTTTCTAGCCAGACGTGAGACTTATTTTATACAAAGGAAAATGAGACAACAAGGTAAAAGGTTTGATCTTTAAAGTTTCTATCACACATCTCACCTCAAGATTAAACAGCACCTTGTATGCAGAATTAACAGTTTTATGCCTAGAACACTCGTAGCATCAGGCCCATGCTAAAGTAAGTCTATTTATAATATACACAATATGTATGAAAATTTGAAGTTTTAAGGAATATGCCATCATTTCAGAGACATACAGCCTTGAAGAAGACACTATAATTTCAACACTCTATGTGACTATGTATCGCTAATAAGTCATCCTACTAAAACAGGACTGGGAAGACAGATTTTCCTCGAGACGGTATTGAACTACATATATTTCAAAGTTACAACTAAGCAAGCTACACATTCAATAACGCAAAATACTGAAAATGTAACTGTTAGCTCAAGTTAATGATGAAGTTACAATAAAGAACATTTTGCTTATCTCACAAGTTTGGAATTTTCTGATTTCACCATGAAGTTTATATAGAATATCCCAACTGATAACTTATAACTAGGACAGACTTTTCTTCATATCTTGCTTGCATCACAAAATCATTTTTATGTTCTCTATTAATTTGGAGAATTTTAACACCTAGTGTCACTTCCATGAAGTCAACAGGAATTTTGCACCGAACTGGTGGGAGAAGGACTGTTCTCCATGGCTCACTCTTCTCTGTTATTAGAATTAGTGATTGGGATAGCTTTTATTTTGCATTAGAGTTTTCCTTATAGCAAAAATATTAAGTTATACTGAAATATAGGAAGGAAGGAAGGAAAAAAAGTGATAATAACAAGCAAAAACAACAAAAGAAAGGAATATATTCTATATAAAGGTGTAAAACAACACAGATGAAATTAAAGCAAACAAGCTGTGGTCAATTATAAAACTAGAATTTTTCTCATGAACCAGATTCCCCTCTAATGTAACGGTTTCCTCAGTGTGCAAAGACATTGAAAGCCCACTGCCAGTTCATCTACATTCAGACTTATTTTAAAACCATCCTATAATTGCACTTTATAGACACACATTTCAAAATAAATCTCTTACCAAGGTAATGCTTCTGTTTTATGCCATCACACCCTCTTTAATACACTAACTTACTGAACTTATAACAATGCTTAATTTAAAGTATGAAATTCAGAGTATTTCAAAGGTTTGTGTTGTTTATGCTTTCTACATGAGGCAGAAGGCTTTATGGCCAGAGCAGCTGCCAAAGCAAACCCCAGCCCTCAGCACAAGGTGGTCAGAGGTGAGCGCTCCCGACGCCTCGGCGGTGCTCTGCCCCATGCCAGCCTACAGGAGGAAAATGAAAACCCTGATACTTTCCTGTTGGCTGACCCTTTCCTCCCACAGCTTCCTATCTGAATAAAATTTTGACACCAAAGGTTTTAAAGAAATAAAGAGGGGTGGTGCCTGAGAAGGAAGGGAGGAAGGAAGGAAGGAAGGAAGAGTGGTTCGTGCCAGCACGCTCCTGCTTACCTTTGCAGACTGTGGAGGCTGCCGACCCCCAGGCTCCTGAGGCATCTCCCTGAGTGGATCTCACCTTTGCTAGGGCTCAGGAAGCCCCGCGGCGCGTTGGCTCCAGGGCAATGGACAGACAAACCCCTTCTGTTACCAGTACAGACAGCACGCTCAAGGCAGGCCTCGCGCCCCACACACGGGCACCATCCCCTTTACACGCCAGGCTCTTCGTGACACACGGGCACCATCCCCTTTACACGCCAGGCTCTTCGTGACACACGGGCACCATCCCCTTTACACGCCAGGCTCTTCACAGCAGCGGTGGCCGGGCAAGTGCCCAGCACCAGCCCAGACCCAGGAGCAAGGAGCGAGCAAGAATCAGCTGAAAACATGCAGAAACGTCACCGTGTGCCTCAGGCTCCTTTTTGGAGCCTTCAACCCATCCCGTCCCCCTCCACGATGGGCCCTCAGGCCAGCTCGTCCCTCGCCTCCCTGTCACCGCCCGCTCTTGGACCCGCTGAAGACCCCTCCAGGAGCGCCAGCGCCTCCGCCGACAACTCCTGGCTACCGCAGGCCCCGGGGATGGCCCCAGCCGCCATGAACCCCCACTGACGCGACGGCTCCCCTCAGCTCCTCCGCCACCGCCCTCCGGCCGCGCCCCGGCGGCTGCCCCGCAAGCCGGACTCCCCCCGCCCCCGACCGCCCGCGGGGCGGCCCCGCCAGGGCCCTCAGCGCCGCGCGGACGCCGCCGGGGAGGGGACAGCGACCAAGAGAGGCGGGCGGGGGAGGCTCCCCGCTCCCTGAGGGGAGGAGGCGGCCCGGCGGCGGCCGGCGGCCCTGCGGCGGCGGGGGCGGCGGCGCGGGGCGGCCGGGCCTGCCTCCCCTCCGCCCCTGGCGGGTCACATGAGAGGGGCGGGCGGCTGGGCTGCGGCCGCCGGGGCTGGGGCAGGGCTGGGCGGAGAGGGACGCGGCGGCGGAGCGCGGCGGCGGCGGTGGAGCAGCGGGAGCGAGGCGCCGAGCGAGCGGAGCGATCTTCGGGCCTCCCTCAGACGCGGCCGTCGCGGCGCGCCCTGCCTGCGGCCCCGACATGGACGAGGAGGGCGGCGGCGGCGGCGGTGAGTGGCGGGGTTGCGCGAGGGGGACGCGGCCGCTCGCCCCTGAGGAGGCCGCGATGGCGGCCGCGGCGCCCCGCTGCCGGGAGGGGCCGGCGGTCCCGCAGGCCGCCACATTCGGTGCCGCCGCGGCCCCCGCGCCCTCGGCCGCCCGCCGGCGCCGTGCCCCGTCCCGCCTGCCGCCCCCGGGCGCTGAGGGGCTGAGCCGAGCGGAGCGACTGTAGCAGCCGGTACCGAGCGGCTGCCGGTCGTGGCGGGGGCTGCCCTGGCGCCGGCGGCCACAAAGGGGGCTCTGTGTCCCGCGGCGGAGCCGGGCAGGGCCGGGCCCCGGCGCGGTGACAGCCCCGCGGCACGGCTGGGCTCCCGCCGGCGGCTGCGGGGCGAGCGGCGGCAGGGCGGGCAGGAGCGGGTCCGGGCGGTGTGGGGGGACCGGTCCCGCGGGGGCTCTGTGCGGGCCGCCCCCATGGGGGCAACCGCGGGGCGGTTCGTCCGGTTTAAACGAGGCGAACTGTTCCTAAAGGCAGCGGCGTCCGTGTCGCCAGATACTACTTACAGAGAATCCGGACCGGCACCTTGGGGGAGCTTTTGTTTTTAGTTTTTACCTTTCGGAGGCCGGCTGGCGCGCCGACCCGGTTTGAGGCACTGCAGGCGTGCCGCACGCTTCCCTCCCCTCGTTTGCAGCGTGTTCTGTGGGTGCGTGCGTCGCTGCCGGCCGAAATAACCCGTATCGTCCCCGCGGACGGTGTGTGCGGAGCGGCTGGTCCCGCCACGGGGCAGGGGCCGGCCCGGGGGCTGCCCCGCGCTCGCCGCCACCGCCGTCGGTGTGGCGGTACCCGCGGAGCCACCGGGGCATCCCTGAAATGCGCTGCTGAACAGGCTGCCTTTGAATGCGCTGCCTGATTTCTAAATGGCTAAAGTAAGGGCTAAACCTCGTGTGATTAATAGTTGCGCGGTGCTTGCTAATTCTAGATATAATTACCCAGAACTCGGAAATCAAGTGGGTGTGGTGTTTGTTTTGACAACTTGGAGGGGGAAAAAAAAAAGGCTATGATGAATCAGAAATATAATTCTTTAAGCAGTCGTCTGGAAACGTGGCCATTCCTCAGCAGGCACCTCTGCTCATTTTGTCAGTGGTAGAAGTAAGTCTTTAAAAAAAAAATAATCTGAAAAAGGAAAACAAAAGGCAAAACAACCCAGTCCTGAAAAGTTATTATTCAAAACAGTTGAACACTGTAATTGTAAAGAGTAGAAAGCTCATTCAACTCAAAATATGTTATTTTCACAGGATTAGGGACTTGCATCTCTAGTTAGGGGAGATGAACCCACTTGTTATTGGCACTAACCCTGTGTAATGTAGTACTTAATCACATGCAAGATGTAAACTAGAAAATGGATGCACTGCTGAATCAATCTTTCGTAAGGTGTTAAGCATTTCAAAGTTGGATTTTCATGGGAGGACGAATACTCAGGACCTTGGGAGAAGATGGTCTGTATTTAGCTAAAGGGTGGTTCTATAGGTGAAGTCAGGTTTTCACCTAACATGCAAGTGAAACTATTCTTTATAACTTCATATCATGTTAATAAATGTGTTGCTTTTTTGGGGACAAATTACAGTATAGTTTATGTTCCTCCTTACTTGACTTCATTGTAAAACAATTGTAAACTAATAGAGACTGGGAATTTTTTTGCAATCGGTCTGTTTGACATTTTACGCTGGCTTCTTGTGAGTATTGCAGTTTTTTCTTGAACAGAGATCCAGTCTGGCTTTTTCTTATGGACTGCTGTCACCAGGATTACTTAGGTCATTTCCAGCTAATGAATTGGTATTTTGAATTGAAAGAAGTGTTGTGTTTTTTCCTCTCTTTTTTTTTTTTTTAACAATAGAAAGCATGTGGGAAGTGTGGATTTGACAGCCAATTTTAAAATCCGTTGGTGCCACTGAGTAGTGAGACTCATGCAGTACCACGGGAGCCTGACCAGGGCAGTCCAGTGTTTTGAACCTCTGCAGGATATTTGAGATCTTCAGAAAATTGACATTGAGTGGGAAACTCGCAGAGATAAGCATGTTGCTGTGCACAGGTACTTTAGGAAGTATGCAGAATTATTTGAGGACTGTACAGAATCACCCTAATTAGAGGCTTGAACTAGATAAGCATCTAAATATCTAGGACATTAAACTGTGATTCAGAAGGTAAACTGCTATTCCCAGTACAGCTCTGCCTGCTGCCCTGCTCTTCAGTTTAATTTGCATCCTGTGCTTCAGTTCCCTTATTTGTCAAATGGGGTCAGTTGTTTTACCACCTCTGGTAAAAACTGCAAATGCAAACTGAGCTATGTAAAGTTAGGATTTATTATTTTAGAAGCACTTGATGGAAGAGAAATGTTAATTAAGGGAATTGTTCTTAGTACTGCTTTCTCTTTTGTATGTGGAGCCCTGAATAGGGGCATGCATTTATATTATACAATGCACTTACGCACAACCCTCCCATTGATTTCAGCAGAGGCTCTGCATGGATTATTGATGCGATATGATCCGAGTCAGTTGGTGTTTCTCTCAACCTTCTTTTGTGTTCTGATTAAAATATCCCTGTGGTTCACTTAATCCAGGAAGTTTCTCCTCCTCCCTCTCCTCGCTTGGTTTAAAACTGCATCTTTTGTGATTTGGCTGAGGCTTTTCTTGTGTGCTTACTTTTACGTGGTGGTGGTGGTACCAGGGAACTGAGACCCTCGCATTGAATAGTGCTGCTCATAGGAGGTGGAATGGTTGCGTACCACTAAACAGTAAGCGATATTCTGTATAAGGTCAAAATACATAAACAGTCAAAGCTGGAGGCACAGAATGGTACTTCTCTCTGTTTTTCTGAATTTGAGTCTAGTCATGTGGTGGCTTTGTAGTCCCCCAAATTCAACTCCGTGCCATTCCTTTTGGAAAAGGCTGCAAGACTGAGTACTTACCAGCTTCTTCTGTATGTGTGTTTGTTTTAAGCTGTCTCTAAACAGACATGCCAAAAGGTTAAAATCCTGCTTCTGCTCGACAAATAGGCCAAATTATAGCAGTGATTATGGCATTGAGGTTTCCCTACTGTTCCCCAAACTCTGCTTTATTTCTGAATTTTGAAGCTTTTTTGGGGAGAATGTAGTTCAGTTGCCAAGCTCTGTTAGTTGTTGGCTGTAGTCACCAGCGATGGTGCCAGGTAGCAGGTTGATTCTGTTACGTAGACAGCCATTCACAAGGAACTAGACCGAGAGACCAGATCTTCTCGCAGAGGACTCAGAAGAATGGATTTGCTGCCAAACCGGATTTAGCAAGATGACTTTGGTTCTTCTGCGGGGCAAAGCAGTTACCCATTTATAGGTATAAGCTGTTAAATGTGACAAAACCCTCAGATTTTTTTCTTAGAAGAAATGTTTTACAACTGATTAAATATATATATATCACTTTTAGACGTGAGCAGCTTGATGTCTTCTGTTCTTTTCACGTTGTAGTATCTTTCAAAGGTAGATGTTAAAGATAGAGGAGTCCATGTGGCTTCCTCATGGTTACAGAGATTTGCTTTGCGTTTAAGACTAAGTCTGCAAATTTTTGGTTTTTCTTCATAATAAAAGAAACTCAGAAAAATAAGAAGTGTATTTTAACACAGAAGAATGTTAAATATGTTTCACTCCATACTCATCAAAGTGGATAACTTGTACCAGTAGTTTTAAAAAGTTGTCCCAAAAGTTCCTTAGCAGAGGGCTGTAGTTTTAAATAGCACTCTAGAGAAATGCCAAGAATATAAAAATGCACCTGAGTGTTAGACTAACCACATGGATTGGTTCTAGGGAGAGAAAAAGAGCACATACAGAGGTAGGACACAAAAAACTAAATGACATAAATATGACTTCTGTCAGACAGCAGAGCTTCATGCTAAGTCTACTTGCTAAACAGATATTTCTTCGTGCTAAACTAATCTCATATTTGTACAGATTACCTGTCAGATCAGCAATCTCTTAATTTGTAGCCCAAAAAACATTTAATCTTTTATCACTCTAATAATTATGTTGTAAATATTAGTTATTTCTGGTGGTATCAGAAAGTGGACTTGTTAATTGCAGTAACACATTAAGTTTTTTCTTCGCCTAAAGTTCCATATTTTTAGCTGTGACTTGGAAGAAAACGTTAATTTTTTGCTGATACAATTTTCAGAGGCTGTCGGTTGCCAGACTTGATGTGTTGCTGTATAAGGGCACTTGGTGCCCTGCGCTCGGCGGCGAGAGCTGTGGGTTTAGGGGCGCAGTGTGGCTGCGGGCAGCCCCCGCCTGTGCTGTCGCAGCCAGGGCAGCAGCTGGGGTCTGACTGGGGGGAGCAGAACCACCTCTGGGAATCAGAGGAACAGCCACCTGAAAGTGGGCTACCCGTGTGCCGCTCTTATTGAGTGAAAATTGCAATCTTTTAATATCGCTGCAGTTATAAGAGCTTTTACCACTTGAGGGGCTGCAAATCTTGAGGCAACACACAGTTTTCCAAGATATGTTCTGCAGTTCACATAAAATTTCTCAATTCCGTCGTATTTATTGTCTCCCCTTCTTTCTCTGTAGGATTTTGAACACTGTTCCAAGGGAAAACAAATTAAAGGTGTTGCAGCTTTCTCTGGTTTCTCCTGCTTGCCATCTTTTTGTCCTATAAGTGTCTCATTTCCTAATACAACAGAAAGGTTTTAAAAGCTTTAAAATGTTTTACTGTAGCTCCATCTTTGCCGCTGGCTTTTGCTCCCTTCCCTTCTGTCCCAATGCGAACATGCTTTAGTCTGCTTCTTTTTACACCTCAACTTTGGCTCCATTTGCTTTCTGAACTACCGTCCCATCTCCCTTTCATGTTGAAAGTCATTGAATGAGCTGTTTGCGGTCACTGTCTGAAGAGTATCTCCTCCAGGTTCATCCTGGGTCCTTTCCACACTTGTCCTGACCCCCTGTATTCGGTACATTCCCTTCCTCCTCTCTGTCCTGCCAGCTGCCTCTAGTACTATTTACTATACTTTTCTTTTTGAAATCTTGCAAGCTTTTTTGGCTTCTTTGTCTGTTCTCTCCTTGTTCCCCTCCTATTTTGTTAATCACTTTTTCATTTGTAAGATCTTTCTGTGTCCAACTCTTTGTGAAGGTTTGCAGGACCCTGTGCTTGGTTTAATGTGCTCTTCCTCTCTGCATCTTGTTTCTGGATAATCAAATTTGCAAATAAAAATTGAACTATCCTATTTAAACTGGTGACTCACAGTGTATACTGTGTGCTCTGGATCCAGTACCATCTGTCCCAACTAAAATGTTGGCTTATTTGACATCTTAAGATTGCATAATTGTCATCTTAAGCTTTATGAGTCTAAAACAGAGCTCTTAATGTTATTTCCACCCACTTCCTTTTTTTGATGTCTGTGGATGCACACTGACATCCCGAGTGGTTATTGACAAGTAAATAGTTAGATGTTATAATTTATTCTTTCTTTAAAAATAGTCTGTGGAAAAGTTGTAATAAAAATGGTAGTAAAAGGGCAATGCAAAAGTATTGGAACACTTTTGCAATCTCAAAGTTACGAAATTAATTACATTCTCCTATGCAATATTAATTTTCCTATTTGAACGCACAAATAGATTTAATCTGGTCATGGGATCGCATCTGACATTTTCTGTAGACTTCTGCATGGGAATAGCGTTTTGTGGTGATTGAATGAATCTATATGAATTTTTTCCTCCTTTTTAAAGTAAAGTGATAGTTGTTGATGTCTGCTTTGCTTTGTTTCACTGTAGTTCAAGAGTACTTAAGTACATACAGAACACTTATGTCAGTGAACACATTGGGACACATTTGGACACATTGACCACGTGCTTCACTGACAGAGGATAGAAATAAGTATTTAGAAAAAACTGTCAACTTAGAGAACTGTAAGGCAGGAATCCCATGGAAGTGAAGAACACATGATAATGCACTTTAAGATTTACAGAAGCAAAGGAAAAATCATGTGAACAGCCATAAAGTTGGCATTTCTGACTTGTTCATTGTGCATTCTTTTAAAGCAATATATTGTATAGGAAAGGTATGTGACTTAAGTAATAAAAGTGTATTTAATTATGCCATTTGTATAACTTTAATATCTAGCAAATTGTTTTTAATTGCATATGACTTCCTTCTTTTAATTCCAATAATTTCATGGGAAAACTTAGTATTACAATTTTTTTGGACAACAGTGTTTCCTCTTAGTGGGATAGATGCACAAAATCCACTAGAAAACCATGTGTTTTGTGGTCCTCTGGGATTTGCCTGAAGAAGGAAATGGCTTGACCTATTTGGTTGCTATGAAGTAAAAACATTCTTGTTCTTTTTTTTTTTGTGTGAACATCTGTGTCACATTTATTTCATTACTTTCTGAGGTTCTTTAAACCCACTATTTGGTAATATAAAGTTTAATTTAAGGAAAGTAAAGTGATGCATAGCTGCTTCTCCAACTTTGTTGGAGTTCTGATATCTGCTTATACATAGGTATGATATAAGCAGGTAGATTTTCCAATAAAAGTTGACGTGTTTAAAGGCAAACACAAATGTTATCTAGTATTTCATAGGAAAAAAAATATTTGACAAATTCAGTAGGATCTCATGGAGTTAACAGGAAATGTATGCTGGAAGCTTGTGAAATCTAAATCAGAATCTCGTTTAGTATATGGAGTAATGAAGATCTTTGATCTAATTTTTCAACAGGTTGGTCTTCTTCGCGTGGTTTTACTAATTATGCTCATTTTCAGATGTTCTGTTCATTATAAAAAGAAATAGTTACCGTATGCCAGGTATATGGAAGAACTGTGAAACTGTTACTGTTTATTTAGCAACCCAATGGAAATTCTACCAACGAGGACAGATTTTACTGTAAGACTATTAAGTAATAATTATTCTGTATTCCATAAGAAAATTCTTCAACAAGAATTGAAGATCAGTTCATTTTGTGAAAGTTGAATCTGATTTCAAGCCTGGCTTCCACTCTCTTCGCCAAGGGCTTGGTTGGGTTTGGAGGAGCTTCCGCTCTTCTTTGCAGATGCAGATCCTTAATGCAAAAGGAGATACTGTTGTTGTTTTTTAGGTTAGATACCGCGAGTTTCTTAACAAAAGAGCTGTGTGAAAATGATGAAATGCAAGTCTCTCAGGGTATGGAAGAGGCTGAACAATAACTGGGAGTTCATTTTAGTGGCTCTTCTACCCAGCTTCTGGTTCTCACACAGTTTGTAGGAATATCTGCTTCTCAGTCAAATGAGATTGAAATTGAGTGCGACGCTGGGTGTACTTCGGCAGGAGGAGTTGGTGGGTGGGAAAATAAATGTGTCCAACCTCTCTTGTGCTCACTCTCATTCTCACACACATGCACGCACAAAAAAGGCTGAAAAAACTGGCATGTGCGAGTAGGGGAACTGCTTCTTACTGTTTTCTCTAAGACAAACTGTGAGATGTAATCATTTAATGAGTCATCTCTACGTTTTTATAGAACTGCCTCATTAATAGTCATTGTAACTTCTAGCATGGAGATGTCTATTTTTTTTTTATTTTCTTTCTTTTTTTTTTTTTTTTTTTTTACTATCTGATTCATATTGCAGAATACCATTCAGGTTGTTTTCTTGTTTAATTCCGACTATTCAAGAGTCTTTATTTGCTGCTAGATCTTTGCTTTCATGAACTGTAGATATCATGTTCCTTAATAAGGTCCTTGTTTAGCTCATGAGCAGTGTGGTCTATAGGGTCAAATTCTGACATAAACAGATCCTGTCGCCCTGCAACGAGAGAGGGGTAGCTGTCAAAAGGGATGTTTGTAATTGCATTGCATATTATAAAAAAATGAATTATTGTTGCTTGAAGCAGTATTTATTATATCCAGTAGTCAGATTCCAAGTAAGTTTTTTGTCTTTCTTGCTCCTGTAAGTTTGGACTAATGAACTTCCTGCCCAGTCATTCTAACACGCTGAGGAGGAGTTTTCCCACCAGGCTGTGTGCTCTGTTTGAGTACAACTTTGACTACTTGCAAATGCAATTTTTGAATTTGTAAAGCTGCTGCATGTTTTTGTTTCAGTATCTTATAACTGGCTAGCCAGGAGAAGTGGAGGAAAGTTTTCTCAGGAAGCTGAGGTTAAACCAAGTGGCTGTAAGAAGAGATGGTGGCTCTGTTACGGAGAAACTCCGTCCAAGGAAGAACCTTGCAAGGTCAATGCATTCTCTGACCATGAAACTCCTGATGTGCACAGGACAGGGGGTTGGTCCTGCATTAGGACCATCCTGAGTCCTTCTTGGGAAGACCAAATGGGCCTGACCCCTTTCTTGTACATGAAAGTGCTGAGCTGGCTGTGATTGCCCACACAGGAGCTGCTGGGTCCAAACCGTGTGGGCTGGTGGCCCGTTATCACAGATCTATGGACTTGGTTGCATGGGGTAGGTGAATGTGTGTCTGTGTATTGCCTTGTGGTTCTCCCTTGACTTTTTTCTTATTTTTGGTTCTAACTTTTTAAATGTCTTTTTTTCTTGTCTTTTTTCTTTTAACTGAAAGGGTTTTACTTGCGACCCACCCAAACCAAGCAATATTTTAGGAGGGTACCTTCAACAGCCTCTATCAGTCTGAAGTAATAATTGGTTTAGTCTTGCTTTTTGTAACCCCAGTATATACAAATTGGGGAATAAATCACTTTGCATCATGTAAATGCCTAAATGGGTAGTCTTATTCTGGAAGTTTATGTTTATAGTCTCAAAAGTAACTTTTTTATTTTATAGAGCAGTATTATTATTTAACTTACTCTTCTGCAAGTCACTTTTGACCTACTGTACCACCCTTTTAGGTATTAAAATTATCATATCACATACTTGCAACATTTTTAAGCAGTATCCAACACCCATGTGGGGACAAGATGTCTTGTTTTCCCACCATCTCTTACAATTCGTGCTATTCCTGAATTGCAGTTTGTATAGAACCTGTTTCCAAAGTGGAAGTTGAAACTGGTAGTCAAGGTTAGTCAGAGGCAAAGTTTAGAGACACGACTGTTGTGTCGTTTGCAGTCACAGAAGGGAGAGATTGAAAGGTTTCAGGTATGTGACTGGGTTGTTCTTTGTGTGGGTGTTGCTGATTAATTCTGTAATCTGGGAATCTCAGGCTGGGTCTTAAACTTGTGTGTTCTGTGTGTTACGTGAGGTCAGCCTTTCTAGGCAGCTTGTAGCATTTTGGTTTGCTCTACATGTTTTAGCAAGGACAGATACATGGAGCATATGGAGTTGATTATTTTTTTGGCTATAGGAAGTGGATTTTTGTGCATTAAATATAGTAACTTTCTTTTTTTAAGTATCTGAGAGGAAGCTTCCCCACCCCCAGTGATTAAAAAAAAATAATAATCAAAATACATGTAACTCTCCTCATTCTCATTTTGTGCAATGTAAATTGGAAAGACTGCACTGTTTAGTCTTGGTCTTGTACCAATAAATGACATAATATCACATGAATGTTTTAAAAGATTAGGTGATATTTTTTAAGAGCGAACATAAAAAGAAGACTAGTTTAAGGCCTTCCTCTGTGAATTCGTTGATATCCAAAGTAAGGAGAGTATATGTTTTGTTATCGTTATTACTTTGCTGAAAACATATTTTCCTTTTGTATCTTCTACCTGTGTTGTAAACCTGAAAAAGTAACGTGTGTTATGAAGGGGAAAGGTTGGGTGAAATTGCTAATCCAAATTAAATACAAATAATACTCTAAAGTTTATGGAGCCTGTGGGTGGGTGGACTTGGCAGATGTATCCATTGTGGTATGTTAGACTTGAAAGACCATATGGAGATGATTATTTTCTGGCATGTTGTAGTAAAGGTTTTTGAAGAAGGAATTTTTAAAATATTTTTATTTTTTTAGAGAAGGGATGAAAAGTAGGAAGAATAACTTCAGTTTACATTGAGTAATAAAATAGTTTGTTGTAGTAGCATATGGAAAAACAATTTATTCAAAGGTAAGCTGCTAAAAGAAGCTCTCCTACTGTTTTCCTATTGGCTCTCTTGCTTTCTGAAGGCAGCCAAAGATCCTGTGCAGCTGGGACTAATACAGGATCCAGCTGTAGCTTTTTTTATTGTTGTTCAGATGTCCGGTGATGGTCAAATCTAAGTTATTGTGTGGAAATTCAGCAAAGGAAAAGGGTAGGGTGGGAAAAAAGTGACTCTCTGTAAAAATATTCCAGTAAAAGCAACAGGAACTAGGAGTATCCATTTCAGAACTCTGCCATAAATCCCATCCTGAAATGCTTAAACGCCTTCAGATTTTGCTATAGACTTTAAGTCATCTAAGAGTTTTTGGTTTATTTTTTAAACAGAAATGGTTGTCTGACTGGAGTGGGAAGGTGGCCGTTCCTTTAGATTACTCATGGAAGAAGATACCAGTTTCTCATTCGTAGTACAAGGTTTTAGTTAAAACAATATTCTTTACTGTCTTTGAAGTATTGGTACAATGTGTAATGCTTCAACGTGGAGTATATCAAATGTTTTTTATTTTACTAATTTCACTTATGCTGTGTTTTGCTAGCCTTCGTTTTACAGAGCCTAAGTCTGTAAGGAGGGGAGAAGTCTAATGTTTTTCTGCACAGTTTAGTAAATTTGGTGCTTCTGACTCCGTAGATGTTGCTTTGGACAGATATTAAACAAAATAAGTGAGCAATACAGCAGGCATACGGAACGGTGAGAATACTTGATGGTGATCAGAATAATGCATCCTTCTTTCTTTCAAAACAGTTTGGGATTTTTTCCTTGTTAAAAGGGTCGTGTTTCTCAGGTGTCTTTATAATTGTAGCCAGTCCTCATGCTTCTCAGTTACTTGAGACCAGTGATGCTGGTGTAGAAACACACTGTCCTTTACCTGCCTGCTTCCTTTCCAAATCTTCCCTCCAAACTTAACTTGCCGGTGGAGTCCATCAGATGGCTACCTCAGTTTCAGGATTCTCTTACTATTACTCCAAGTCTTAGAATGCTGTTACTCAATTGGTTTGTAATTACGCTAGTCTAGTAAGTTTAATAACTATAGTATACAAGTTGTAAGTCCTAATGGACTGGAAGAGCTAGCTTGAAATACTGTAAGTTATTTCCATTACTAGTGACAGTGAAAGGAATTTTAAGACATAACTACTGTCTTGAGCGTAATCCTGGACAGTATTAGTGCATTTCTTTCCAGGCATCTTAATTGGTTGTTAATATTAATTCTTTTCCCATTTTTTTTTTTTTTCACTCCGATAAAAGGGGAAAAAAAAGGAGAAAAAACTGTGGTTGGGCTGCCGGACAGCCTGGCGTTTTGCCCCACGGTGCTGGAACATAACAACAACAACAGCTTATTTTCCTTCCTGAGCTAGTAGGCGCTGATTCCACTTCAAAGAGGAAGTGAAATGTGGACAAAACAGTCTGCTTTGAAGGCAGAACGCTTCTAACACAAATCAATTACAATGCAAAGATGTCTATGATGTCCGTATAGCAATGTAAAATGTAATGGTTTTTGGAGTTCTTGAACACGGTCACCAATGCCAATCGTAAGAATGCAGGAGTTCTGTTTCGGTGGCAGGACTGCTGCAGTCTGTGACAATAACAGTTAATGCTGTTTGCACAATGACTGAATTAGTTCACTGTCAATGTGTTTTGTAAACCTGCAACCAATTTTTTTTTTTATTAGCACGTGTTTCTTCTGTTTGATTAAGCAAACGGTGACACTCATTTTGCTCTATTACTGCATTGGGCGATGTATATGGTGTGCCTGTGTTCGGGCTTTGGTCAGATTGTATCCTCTCTGAAACACTCTTGTATTTTATCTTCATTTTATTTTTTCTTCGTTTTTAATGCAATATTGTAAGTTAATACAAGGCAAATAATTTGCTTTCCTTTTTTTTTTTTTTTACATTGCAGTGATTAAGTAAGCAGTACTACTTCATTTTATCCTTGTTTTGCAAGAATGGTAGTCAGTGTTCTTTCCTCTCAATTTTTAAGGGTTATGATCTTTATTTGAATAGTGAAGAGCCTAAAGGAATCTCTTTCAGTTTGTCTTCTTGAAGTGCAGGTCAACTTACAGTGCATTCTGCAAAGTTGGTTGTATGTAGACTCTGCCAGTGTCAAAGACCGTTAAAATAGAGCAACTAGAATAAGAAACTTTGCTTACAGGTTTGCTTTAAGGTGCTTTGGCTGTATTCATGATATATTGTAAGGAAAATCCAGGAAATATTCATGGCTTGTGAATAAAATCGGCTAGCTAAATTGAAGAAAGTAGTATGATAATGTCTTGCATCTTTGAGAGAGAGAGAGAACACTGCATTTCAGCTGTTACTGCATTGTATTTTTCTCTGGAGCTCATATGGACTTAAGAGATGATTTTCTAATGTAATGGGAGAACATCAAAAGGTCCTTCTCACATTTGAGAAATAATAGTATGACAATTCTAGCAAAGTTTTGGCTTTTCACTACCTCATTTTACATGTTGAAGAAAGGGTTTCCTGCTGAACAAACACATGTTAGCCTGATAGCACTTTCCTGTATTTGAATTGTGAACAGTCAGATGACTCAAAAAAAATTTATGTTATAGTAGATACAGCGTTTTAACATAGAATTTGTGCATACAATAAATCTATTCAACTAATCGGTCTGCTTCCTTTCCCTCCCACTCCCTTGCAGCTGGAAGTTCATCGGCTCCTGCTACTATATCTAGCTTCCTCTTGAGACCTTCTGGAATAGAGTTAACAGTGGTGGCAGCCATTAATGAACAATGTCGTGATTATATTCTGCGGGTCTGTATAAGTTGTCATTTTCCATTGCTACTAATTCTTATGGAAACTATGTCATCTGTTTAGTATGAGCACATTATGTGTGCCATGCAAAGTTGCATGCTGCAGTATTTAGTGGAAGCGTGTACATCACCATTAAATCAGTAGAAAATATTTTTATGTTTCATTAGTGACCAATCTGGCATTTAAAATGGAAAATTTATAATAAAATTTTATTTTCCTAAGTTCTTAGCTAGGATAATGCAGGAAGGCTAGACTTCCATTGATAGTTAGTTCATAATTAATTATGCTTTGAGGTTCTTTGGCATATGATAAGACTTTTTTTTAATGTACAACTGTGGAAGAAATCAGAAAAAAGAAAAATTAGATGCTTCCATTTGTCTTAACAGTTTTAAACTTTCATGATAAAATACTTGCAGTCAGATCTAATGGAATCTGACAGCCTGATAAGAAAACTTGTATAACAGTGATTTTTTTTTTTTTGTTGACTTTTTTTTTTGAAAGGTCAAAATGTAATTTTTCGGAACCAGCTTCTGGATATTTAGAGTTACTGGCTAAACTCCTGCAGCTTCAGTTGGGTATGGCACTCGTGTTCTGGTCGAGCTTCAAATACTTAACAAAGTTTTAAGGTTCAATTTATTAAGACATTGAAGAAATGGCAGGACAGATACTGTAACTAAAGAATATCTTAGAACTAGTTTTTGTATAATTTTGAAGTGGACTGTAGACTGTTGCCTTTCTAGGTGTATGTTGTCAGCATTAGATGATTGCCGGTGACAAAAATCTATGGTTAATAGTGCCACTACCTCTTTGGCTACCCACCACTTTTCTCAGTGGTTGAGAAATACTTAAAACAGTAAAGAGTTTGTGTGAATGGTGTTCTCCAGGTGTTTTCTACTCACTGCTGCATTGTCTGTCTTTGTGAAATATGGAAGAATCTCTAAACTGCATTAACAAGTTTTCTCGCTACTTCTTGCACGAGCTGTGTTGGCAGAGTTGCAGATACTGTTGCTACAGACTGCTTAAAACAGAAGTTACAGCTTGGTATTTTTGGTTGCCCTAAGGCAAATTTAGGATGATTGCAAGTATGTTAATGTGAGTCAGATTTTTTTTCCACGTTATACAAAGTTTGTCTTTGTATAGTGAAAGCTTGTGCCAGGTAGAGCACTGCTCTGAGGAAGAGACTCCCGCTTTGGAAACGTGCTTAGCAGAGGCTGTATAACCACACTGTCTATGAAGCTGGTACCTGCAGGTAAAAAAGTCACGATTTGCTGTGGGTTTTACTCATTTAGGAAGAGATATCTTTTATTGTTACCTCCTGTGTCATGTCGAGGGGTGGCAGAACTAAAGCATTTGGTCCCTCTCAGTTGTTTCCCAGTTAACAAAAATGTTTCCTATTCGAGCATGGCAGGATGAAATGGAAATCTGAGAAAGAATGTTTATTAATAGGAGCAGCAGGAGCTGGTGGATTTAAAAAAGAGGTTGAGGGCTGAATGCCAGTTAGTTGCTTAAAGTTTTTAAATCTCTTCATTTTCAGGGGAAATGCTGAATTTTATATGCTGTGATTAAGAGACATCGAGAGTAATAGAACTGAATTGCTTAGATCTTTGAAGTTGTAGGGCTGTGACATTTTTTCTTGTTAAGTATTTAGCTGAGGAAAAAACGATTAAATTATTTGAAAATAAAGTACAAAAGATTATATGTTCAGATTATTTTTCACTGATCTCTGGAAGGAATGCAGTGATTTTTGCCAATATCAGGCAGAAAAAACAGCTTAGAAAGGTCAATGTAGTATTTTAGCAGATCTGGCTGAAACCGTTAGGGAAGGTCTAAATAGGAGGAATGTATTTATTCAAATGGGTTTTTGATCATCATGCCAGAAGGTCTGCTTGGAGTATGAAAAATCTTTCTTGTTGTAACACAGAAATTATGTCTGCATTTGCAAGGACTCGAGCGCATGCCGAATGTGCTCTGTTTGGAGGTGGGGTGAGCCAGAGTTGGTATGAGCTACGATGGTGTGTTGCCAATCAAAGACCAGGAGAGCGGGGCTGGACCTTACGGTAAGTGGATCCGTCCAGCAAACTTCTTATCAGTGCACCAGATAAAAATCTCTTTTATATCTGGATTAGTGACCTGTCAGGCTAATTGTTTCATGGTGTGATGGCAGCCAACAATTCACAAAAGCTAAATTTGAATCTGAGGAATCTGAAAATACTTTACAGTCTTAAACTAAGCCTTACTATGCTTTCACTGACAAACCTATGAATAAATCCCTGACCTCTCCTAGTGCCCTCTCAGGCCACAGGGCATGTGCCCAATGGGCTTGTTGATACGCTAGCAAGAAGACGGAGCAGTTCAGGCCCGAGATGGCCAAGCAGCAAAACACTGTATTACCTATCGTGCATTCCTCCCCAAGTGCTGCAGCTCAGTGGTTTCCATGGCAGGTACCGGGGGGACCGCAGGGGCTTCGAGGGTTCACACACCATCAGGTGATTACGTTGTGCACAGCGCTGTGCGTCCCACAGTTCTTCTTGTTCTGGTGGGCGGTGGATGCTGCTCGAGCAGTTATTTGGTAGGCGAGCAGTCCTGCATGGCCCTCTGTAGCTGCCTTTTGGAGACATTCTTCAGAGAACGAAGATTGCTTTCAAATCCTGCGGTTGCTCCACCTCCTCTAGTGTGCAACTGATCTTGGAAAATTAATAAATAGAAAGCTTCTGCAATAAACACTGCTTCTGAAATCTAACTCCAGAGCCGTGGTAGGCAGGGATGGGGGAAGGGGAAAGATGAACTTTGACTTGTTTTTTCAGAAAATTGGATTTGTGATCTTTAGAAAGAGCCAGCAATCCTAAGTATCTGGGTAATGCTCTCCACTAATGAATGAAGTACAGCGAGTGGCTCCCTCGTTGCCAAGAGTAGATGTTACTGGAAACTTGTGACAGAGAGACTGTCTGAGCCCTGAACGTTGTGCTGGGAGCACGGTGGGTGTGATGAGCTGTGCCTGAATCTCCATCAGGATTTGGGCATTGCTGGCGGTGCCGCAGGGGCTGGGCTCTGGGGCCCCCCTGCAGCTGCTCAGTGACATTCCTCTCGATTTTCCATGCTGCTACTCAAAATGGATCTGACGGGAATGTCTGCTACTACTCTGGTGTGTTTGCTTTTTCGAGTCTTTTTTCCAGGGTATATCCTAGAAAAAAATGTAGGTGCACAGCAGCCAGCGTGTCCCCTCCCCAGTGACTGTGGTGCTGTGGGAAACACAGCTGTCTGTAAGGGCAAAGATGAAACATTGCTACAGTTTTGTTTTTTTTTTCCTTCTCATAACATAATTTCAAAAGCTGAAGGGATCAGCGTGTTCTTGTTTGCCTCTTCTGCACCCAAGGGACGATGAAATGATCTCTGCTTTCAGAGGGAGTTGTCCTGTCCTTGGTCGGGATGCTTGGCTCCTGGAGCTGAAAGCAGCTTCGCTTGGCAGCAGGGCATCTGTGGTTAGGCCAGTCGTTCACAGATTGGGTATCTCTGCTTTCCTTGTCATCCACACATACTCTTTGGGATTGTTGGGAGAGAGAGAGAGTCCTGTCCTGGTTGACAAGGAAGAGGAGTTGACGGAGGGGACTTACTCTTCTGTTGGTAGTTTGAACTTTGCCTCGCACTCCGCAGAGCTGCTGGGAATCATCCCAGCCCCTCTGAAGTGAAGATGGAGCCAAATTCTGGTCAGTGGCAGCAGTACTTCAAGCAATCCAGCTTCCAGTCTGTATGGGCTTCCCCAGGCAATCCAGCTTCCAGTCTGTATGGGCGTCCACTTGTCCGACCTGCGTTCCACCAGCAGTCCGTGCTGGTCACCCACAGGACCACTGCTGTTCCCTTAGAGGAGGGTGACTTTGGTGATGGCTGACGGAGCGGAGGCAGTCCAGTGCTAACCATTTCCCATTTTACATGAAAAGGGAACGTAGTATAACTCACAAAGGTGGATATTCTTTGCCAATTTTCTGATCTGGGTTTGAACTGGATAATGTCTTTGTATTATATAGCATGATGTCAGTCTGCTGAAGACTTAGCGGAAATCTGTTAAAGCTTGCTTACCCGAAGTTTTGTCATCTTGCATCTTTGTTTAGAACTAAAGTGTTTTTTTAATTACTGTCAGCATTGCCCGTATGCTTCGCTCAATCAGAAGTGAACTGCGCTGTCATAGAAACTAGTCATGGGCCCATCCAGCGCCTTTCCATCCCATTCTTTGTGTAATTCTGTGTAGTAATACACTACACTTCTCTGGGGCAAAATCATGAATGCCCCAAGTTAAAAGGTACATGCTGCTTCTATTCTGTGGCTTAAAAGATCTTACTCTTGGAAAGCCATTCCATCTACGCTTTTTAATTTCAGAATTTTCTCTTCCTGCTGCAGGGAAGCAAAATCCACTGCGCTTTTGCTGCCCTTTCTTTGCTCTGGAATGAGCGAAGGGTTTCAGTTGAATACGTGGTATCTGCAATGTGTCACTTAGCTATGCTAAGTGCGTACGTGGCCTGGTGATCTGTTCCTTTCGCCCCCCAGATACCGCTGAGGGGGAGCCCTGATTTCCTTCCCAGGCGCCACGTGAGCAGTGGCTCTTGTTCTGCATTGCAAGCGGATCCGTTATTTGCTGTCAGCTGTTACCCACGGTCTCTCCTGGTGTTATTGCTGGAGCATTCTTGCACTCGGGGATGCTAAAATTTCTTGTGACCTGGATCTTGCTATGAAAGCTAACAAAAGAAATTCAGAATTTGCAGACTTCTACTCTATAAAGCCTAACTTTTGTTTTATGCTTACTGTGATGTAATATACTATAAGCCTTTGCAAACGTCAGAGAAAATTTATTTGATTTCAGCTGTAGCACTGAGTAACCTGCCTATGTGTTTCTCGAGTTTTGCACATGTGAGTGCTCCATGGGGAGAAAATTATTACTGAGTTCTCCCAAAGTTGTTTATCTGTGAGACTCTGCCTTGCAGCATGTGTATTGAAGGGGGGGAGAAATAATTTGATTCTGTTTGACAGTGTTTTGTTGATCTGATGCAGTGTAAAGACAAGGCTTGAGGCTTCTTATTTTTTGGAAGGGCAGTATCCGTATTTATAGTGGTGGTGTTACTACACAAAGCTGAATCTGATCACCCCTCCCCATTACTTGCTGTGAGGAAAAGAAATCAGATGCAGTCACTGTGTTAAAAAGCTGAAAGCCAAGTAAGAGAATTTTTAAGGCAATATAAATGCACCACTGTTCCTAAAACAGCAGGACAATGCGAGATTGTGCATTTTTGCTTATGGTGCTTGGCACTGCGAAGTATTACATTTGTCCCACATTACTTCGATGTTACTGTTTTCCCTGTTGCAAGAGGACTATAATGCTGACAGTATAAGTGACAGCGTATAGCCGTAACACTGCAATCAGAATGGTGATTCACCAGATTTCTTGAACAGTAATTGGTAATTGGTGCTACTGAAGGCACATACTATCTTGGGTAGTATTTCCTGTATCTGTGCTACTCTGTTCACAACCCTCCCCAACACACATACCACTACAGTGTGACCAACATCTCCCTTTATCATTTCCACATTAGCTAGCATAAATTTTTTTCTGTGCTCCTTAATTATGCGTGGCCATGCATATTTTAACACTTTATATTATTAATGCAAGTATTAATGTATTTGGGTAAGAGACTTAGAATGTTAAGTTAAACTCGTCTTTCTTTTCATATTCAGTAATTTGTATTTACATGTTTTAGAAAGAAAAGTTGGCCTAGAAGCATCTTCTGATCTTGAAGCAAGAGTAGAGCAACTTCAAAAGAAAAATGCTTCTAAAAGGAAATCCACGCTTATCTATTTTTAATATCAGGTTGAACTACTTTCAGGATTTGGAGAATGCAGCCTGTAAGGGTGGGGTTTTGGGGCAGAGCGAAGCTGGTTTTAGGGCTGGCTGTCGTCGCGGGGTCGCTGTCTCCTGTCCCTCCCTGCCGGGGGTTTCTGCTGTGCCTGCCCTGTCGGCTTGGGCAGTTCTCTGGTCCCTCGGTGAAAGTATTTGGCCTGCCAAACTGGCAAAAAGCAAGCCCAGAAAAAAGCGGATCTGGGTAGGATGGTATATCCGGGAGCAGCAAGTGGTAAAGCGGCACAGGGAACAACTCGCTACCTGTGAGATCTCGCTCAGAGCTGGTCCCCCTCTGGTTTTTATTCTGTCTCCCCAAGTGATGCTCCTTTATTTGCTGGAAGGTGGCTCTTTTACCTTGTTGCTGCAAAACACTTGGCTTCCTAATGGAAATACATCAAAATGATGAAATAAGATACATTGTTGAGTGTAAGATGTAAAAGAGGCAAATGAAATGTAGTCGTGGCTTTCAGTACTGCTTGTTCATAAAAAGAACAGAGCATGGACATTAAAAAAGAAATACTCATTAACTTACTTACTGCTTTCAAATGGCAAATATCTGTGTCAATGGCATAATTAGGAACTAAAAAGCAAGGCAGGTGTCTCTCCCGTTCTTTCCGTGGGCATAGCTGTGTAGAAAGGTGAAGATCTGAGGGCTGCAAAGGGCCTGTTTGTGCTTCAGTGTGGCTGGAGGGCGGCCGCTGGCAGCGGGGTCAGAGCTCGTCCGGAGCCGTTACACGCTGCCGCTCCTGTTACCGACATTCCCGTCTGTAAATCCCATACCTGCGCTGCAGTCCTCTGCTGCAGCCCGCTCTTCTCTCGCCTTCAAAAAATGCAGTTGCTGTGGCTTCCAGACAGAAGCGTGTTCGCAGGTACCGCGGCGAGGCAGCACTCTGTGCGCGACCGCTGAAACCAAAGGGCTTTGGGGAGGCAGGCAAAGTGCGTGGATTGGGTTATTTTTTTCACCCTCCAAATCAGTGTTATCTGGACCCTGATTTTGCACAATTTTGGAACTGCCTATTTCGTGCTTGACTAGGGATGTTAACGCTAATTAAATTATGCATGGCTATTTGTGACCAGGACAAAAACATAATCTTGCCTTATTTGAAGTAATTCTTATGGATTATAATAAATACTGTTTGTTTTTTACAAGACATTATTTCACCCTTGGTCATGCAGTTACCCTGCTGTTTCTTTTCTTTACAGAATAAAAATGTATTTTGTTTTTCTAATCTTTTATGCTTTTGTTTGTTCTTTCAAAAAAAATATGATGAATGTAAATCACTGGTGTAATTAAACCTACCTTGCAGTGGAAGTTTAAAAAAAAAAAAAAATCTTAAAGATTTAGTGGGTCATGTCAGAGGGAAACTGTTTCCTCTAAATTCCTAAAAACATACTTTTATGTGGCAATAGGATTAATATCGTTAGGCTTTTTTTCCTCCGCGTATTATTAGAAGCCTAAAAGGACAATATCTTAACTATAACTAGCCTGTAAAGTATGTCCTTATCCTAGAGTGAAAAATGTTTTCAAGAACATCATCTTGTGGTGTGATTTCCAGCAGCTAAACAATGAGAACGATGGATGCGAGTTTGAGGTTCTCTGCTGGGTTTGGCCAGGGATGTGCTTTCTGGCCACAGCGTCTCTCGTGACTGAAAACCCTCAGAATAACTCTGCGAGCCGTGGACTCGGTCCTAAGTTCCTCCTACCACTGACTGGTAACTTTTGTGTGCGAAAGGATATTCTGTACAGGATTATTTCCCTCTTAATGGGAAGTGTGATCGCTCTGGTGCTACAACATGTTCAGCAGTGACTAAATGGCAAAGATAATAGTTAAAGGAAGGAAGCAACCAAATCCAGCTGGTTTTATTGATTGAATTTAATGCAGGTATAGTTTGGTTTTGTACTGTGAGATAAATCTGTTCAGGAGGATGTCTTCCTACAAAAACCTCTATGGAATTTTTAATAGCCACAAGTGGTCACAGCTTTATTTGTACATCTCGTCTGAAAGCTGGAAAATGTTCCTATAATTACGTTTAAAAAAAAAAAAGAGTGTGTAGGGAGAAAGGCAGAGAGAATAGCCTGAGAATATCCGCTGAGGCAAATGTCCTGAGACAGTCAGATTTGTTCTCAGAGATGAATGTGTATTATTTTAAATACAGAAGAAACATGTCTACCCATTTGGTGTAGGGGCGAGGATAGGTTTGTTTAGTTTTAAGCCTCGCATTGTGTAAATATCTTTGCTTGCAAGATGTTTGAAGTGCAGCAAAATTAAATTCCATGTAATTGTTCTTTGCTTGGAATGGAAATACTTAACACCACCAGTTTGGGGCTGACACGGAAGAAGGAAAATATTTATCTTTATGAAACCAGAAAGTTAGTTGAGCAATGAGAGTCAGGGAGTTGTGTTGCTTCATAAGTGGGGTTACAGAATTAGTGTTTTATCTGTCGTTAGATGCCTGCTTTCTGCTGCCTGTGGGTTGTTTTACTGTGTCCCCTTGAGAGACCGAACTCCGAAGTCAGTTGAGGTGGTGGAGTGAGATGGCGTTACACCTTGGCTGGGGGTTGCCAGTCGAGGGGCTCATGAGTAACAACAAATTTAAACGTGGGAGTTTTGGTTCGTGTAATACCATTGGAGAGCTGGAAAGGATTTAATTTTTGCCACTGAAAAAGATGACGGTATCAGGGGTATGGACTCGGAAAGGACTAGATTTCTGTCTGCTAATATGGGATTTGCTCCTCTTTTTCACTAACCTGGGGGACTTCCTTTGCAAGCTGATCACTTGCAGTGCTTTCTCAACCTGGAAAAGACTTTCTTTTGGTTTTTTTGGTGCCTCCTTGCTCAAAAATGCTTCTTATGTCATAAATGTCAGAGTTCTGGGCTAATGCTGTTGTTCGGATACTGTGCGTGTGTTGACAGTAGTAGAAAATTATTTAACAAAGTGACATCACTGACTTCTGTGGCAAGCTGCAGTTTGGGTTTTGTTTGTTTTTCTAACACATTTATTACCTGTTTTAAAAGCATGTATTCCAGTAAGTGTTTGTTTACAGGAAATTAATTTAAGTACATTTAGGTCAGTTACAGTAGTTGAACAGAGATAGGCCAGTTGGAATACGTTTTTTTTATTATTATTATTTTTTAATACTGGTGGCAGTAGGAGTAATATTGGTAGCAACATATATGGTGGTGTGGTTTTGTCTCTTACTGCCTGGCTGAGAATATAATTTGTAATTTCAACAACTTTGTTCCTCTTAAATATATTGACTTTCTATTTAGTGGTAGTTGAAACTGTGAAGTTTTAGAAAAAGGAAATGCTCTCCCTTTAAGCTAAAAGGTTTTCACACAAATGATTTACCTTAGTACATTGTCTTTATTTCAAGATTAGAAGATAGCATGAAAGCATGCTGCAACTGCAGTTTGTTCACGATACTGAAATGCTTTTGTTCTTATCTAGTAGTTAAATTTCATGCTAACTCCTCCCATCCTGTCTACTTTGTGTTTAGAATTGGTGAAAGACAAAAAACTTGGAAATGGCTCAGAGAGGACAGCTAGAAAATGTGTCTGGCAGAACAAATACGTAATACGTGCTCTACGAGCTCTTCTGCGTGGAGGATTATGTGAACACAAGGTTAGGAAAAGCAAAAGTGTTCTCGCTGCTGAAGTAAAAAAAATGGCTTATGGAAGGGGTCTTGCCAGGGCAGATCATCACTTGTCACTTATCTGCAATATTTGCTTGTTACTGTAAAGGTGTTTTAATGCAGTGTTGTTATTTTTTTGGCCGTTTTTGATCTCCCTGCTTGCCATGAGTCTAACATCAGCCTTGATGCCAAACATTTCAACTGTCGTTTTCAAATTTTTTGAACAAAAAAAAAGAATATTTTTTTCTTTTCAAACTGGAAGTAACTCAAAGTGCTAGTTCTGTTTTCCAAGAACACCTGGGCACCACAGCTCTGCAGGCTTGCTTTCTAAAGAAAACCGTTTTCAGGCTCTTACGGTGGTCCCTGCGGTGCAGGTTGTGTGAGGCACCTCCTGTTCAAGTGGGAAGGACTGGTTGCCATTGGAGTCTATCCTTGAGGAAATGTGTTATCTGTTTGGAAGTAGGATGTAGGATTTTTAATGTTTTCTAGGGTTTTTTGAGTCATTAGGGATCAATGAAAAGCAAAGAGTAATTGACATGAAAAACGCAGAGTAGATCCTTACTTTTCCTTACTTGTAAAGGAAAAGGTTTAACTAATGGCGATGGCGAGTGCCCTTTTTGTGTTGGTGGGTCTGGGTTTTTTTTGGTTTGGTTGGTTTTGGGGTTTTTGGGGATGTGGTTGTTTTATTCCCCCCCCCCTTTTGTTTTGGTGCAATTGATTATCTTCCATTCTTTCTTTTCTTTCAGGTAAGGTAGGCACATCCCAGTGTTCATATTTCAAAAGCCTTTGTTGAAATACAGAAATATTGTTAAATTTTGTTTTAAGACAGGATCAAAACAACAGGGACAATAGGCATAAAGTCATGTAGCCTCCTGGAACGGACACCTTCAGCCTCTGGGGTTGCAGGCTGAAGTGCCACATATAGTCTCTTAAGTACCTTTTTTTGGTGACTTCACCTTCCCATTGATACATTTTCTCATCAGCGTGAAGAGCAGTGCTGGAGAAGGCAGGCAATCAAGATACACAACCAACAGAAGGATGAGAATAAGGCAAACCTCTCCAATGTCTCGCAGATCTGCCAGTTTCTGGTGGCGACAGGGCAGTGCATGTAGGAGGCGTCCTGAGCAGTCAGTTGCTCCTCCTCTGTGCTGGTGGTGTATCTGAGTACCAGTAAGATATTGACTATAGCAGTAGTTTCTGGTAGCTGAGCGCTACTGTAGCCCACGCTCAGTTGTATTGTGGTTCTTTTATTCTTATCAAAAGATACTGTAATCTTTCGTCTCTGATATTAATACCGTTATTTAAAGATGTTGCATTAATGTGCAGTTTTCTCTAAGTGCTGTCTCCAATGTGCACTCCAAGTGCAGGATTTTCTTTTCCAGCAGACTTTTCTTGTCTTGCATCTGGCAGATAGATGCTTGATGTTGTTTCCTAATGCAAAAGGCAGTCTGACTCCGTTTAGTTTATTTCCTTTTTGTCTAACAGCATCATTAATTATACTGCGAGGGTTGTCTCTGTGTTGCAGCTGTGATCAGAGGGAAGGAAAAAACACAGCAGACAGTCTTGGGGTGCTGTAGGAGAAGGATTGAGGTGTCTCATTTCTTTTCTTTGGTGGGTTGCTTGAGCATAGAAAACTGTCACAATCTGTGTTGATTCCAAATAGCAATTTCCCTTGTTGTAGATATTCCAGACCTGTCCCAAGGACCTTTCACTGCATGGTAACGTAAGGGAGAAGAAACTGCAGTACCACTCACTGGCTTTCTGCTTTGGGAAGAGTTTATGATAGCACTTAATCCAGGGTGTGTTGGTTTTTTGTTTTGTTTGTTTGTTTTTTTTTTTGTTTTTTTTTTTTTTTAATTCAACTTGAAGAAAAATCAAGCACCATCCATGAATTCTAAATATTTAATGCTTAAAGATTATTTTCTGTTTCCGTTCTGATTAGTATTTCCAGTTGCCAACAAAGATGAGAGTTATCAAAATGTCTGTCGTGGCAAAAAATTAAAAAATTAAGAACTCTTACAAATACTGGCATTGCAGAATTTTAATCTGACTTCATCTACTGATGTAATACTGCAAAAACGCTTTAAGGATACTTGAGTGTACTTCCTAGCGAAGACAGTGAGTGATGATACACTGTTTGCCTTTTTAATAATCAACATTGAGTAACAGTCTTAATTTTCTTTATTGTCAGTCTGCAGTTAACTAATTGGAATATTTGTGCTGTGTGTATGTATATAGTATAGTCATAAAATCTCTTGAGTTTTGATGATTTAAGATGTTAGAGTATACGTGTAAGACAGATGTGATGTAGGCACACGTATTTGTAAGGTCTGATGTGAAAAGAACCTTATGGGTATTTGGATACAAAGGATTTTTAGGAGTGAGTGGGTTTCTGATGAGATGAAGGGAGAAAGCAGGTAAACATATTGAAGTCTGGTATTCGTTCAGCAGAAGACTGTCATTTCCTAAACTGAAAGTAATTTAATCATGTTTGTATCTGGAGTAGTTAAATGAGATCATTTGCCATAATTACTTCATGTCTAACAAGGTCTGTTGCCATTTGGATTTTATGTTATGATTTGAATCCTAAAAAAGGAAGGAGCTTAACCACTGGATGTTGAAAATAATCAATATATTTAATTATTAAGATTTGAACAGAGGGTGTGTTTCAGATGCGTCTTTAAAAATCTCCTGCTAAAAGCCTTTGTTTGTGATCCTGTTGCTGCAGTCTGTGACACAAAGGAGCAGCTTTGGCCATCCCAAATGACTGCTTTTGGTTTGTGTTGCTGTTGGGGCAGAACCATTTCAATATCTTAAGGATTGTTTTTGTTGTTCGGTTTTACTGAGCTGGAAGGAAAAGCTGCTGTCTAATTAGGGAGCTGTTTAGGAGAAAGTGGGTAGCGTTAGAACTGTCTTCGTAGGACCGTTGCAAATGAGGTGAATATTTGTGGTTGACGTCTAGTGCTGTAGGAGTGAATGACAGTGATCTCTGCCCAAAGAAGTTTCTTGCTAGGGAAAACCTAGTTGCTCCAGAAAAGCAGAGGTTTTGTGTGAGTAACCTCAGACCCCAGGGAAGGGGCTGCAGAGTGACAGCCGTGGCCCTTGCAGGAGCACGTGTGCGTCTGCGCTACCAAGCCATTCTTACTTGATGTAGCATAGCCACGGAGACACCTGAAATGGCCCTAAGTGCTTCAGACTCACTTAAATGATGTTGTACAAAAACATAAGTTTGTGATACGCTGCGTTAAGTAACTGATTCCGACTGTGTATTTGTTTGTATGTCCTACTGACGGCAAGTATTTGCTGTTACGGATGTTAGTATTGTACTTAACCTGCATCTCTGCTCTACAAAGCAACCAGGTGAAGGGGGACTGCTAAAATTCTGATGTTGTTTGATATCAACACCAGGATACACACCTTGGTAATGAGTTCTGTATAGCTTTGGCTTTTCTCTGGCTTTTTTCCTGGAAAGATAGTCACAGAATCATAGAATGGTTCAGGTGTCTTGCGAATCGTAATTCTTTTGCAGGAAGAATTTTGGTCTGTTACTGAAACAACTGGAAAGATATCAGACTTAGATTTGGCTCTACAGCTTAATTGCCAAATTCTACCACATATTATATGATAACAAGTTCCCTTTGTTTCTCTAGCTTTCTTTTGAAAGATAGTTTCTGTCCATAGTAATTCATTCAATTACTTATGATTTTATGAAGTACAATTCCAATACATTAGGTTTGGGGTTTGTTTTTTGTTTGTTTGGTGTTTTTTTCTGAAAATGATCCCAGCTAAAAAAAAAATCTGTCAGGTTTCATGTGAACTTACTTTTCTTAATCAGGTTTATTCAGTTTTCTGTGATGAGATATGTTTGCAAATGCTAAAAGACTGTATGTTTTGCTCTATTTCAGTGCCTGATGACCTCTCCATAGAAGAAAGAGAAGAGCTTTTAAATATTCGTCGCAGGAAAAAAGAACTGATTGATGACATTGAGGTAATTGATTTATCTGTAAAGGTCCTTAGAAGACTCCTTCAGTAGACAGAGTTACAGTAAACCGCATACCTAGGTATGAATTCCAGGTAGCGTTTTTAAAAGCATATAAATGGCTTAAGCTAAATCTTACTGATAACGAATAGGATTTATGCATCATTTGTGTGCTCTTAAAAATGCTGTCTTCTGTGTTTATGTAATGCAATACGTACACACTTGACTTGTGTAATCAAGAACTCATTAAACAGCAGGTTTGCATACGGGATCAGAGTGAGTGAGAAATCTGGGTCAAGAAATCTTATGCTGAAATCGGTAATGGCAATTTGGTCCTGATGCTCTGACATGAGCACACACTGTGAGTTCAGAGACATGGGTTTGACAGTTGTTCAGTTGTGGTAAAATCTTTAAGCTAAATATCTAAGGAAGCCATAAGATTCATCGCTTTTCTTCAGGTGAGTAGCAAATATTAGAAAATAAAGCCTAATTGATTGTATTAATAATATGATACATGATTTCAAAAAGTGTTTTAACGTAGGTTAACATATTGTCCTTCCTTCTTTTGGCAGAGATTAAAATTTGAAATTGCTGAGGTTATGACAGAAATTGATAATCTGACTAGTGTAGAAGAAAGGTAAGTAATGCTGACATATGGACGTGATTCAGGGAGACCTTGGAACAGGTCTTCCAGGAATAGCAAATGAAAATAGCTTTATCACGCTAAACAAATATTGTATCACCTTTATTCAGTCTGTTATAAAGTCTGTAAAGCCTGACTTCATGCTGTTCAGGTGCGTCATTCATTTGGATGGAGAGTATGTTGGATAGAAAGTAATATTTTAGACTGTCCAATTGGTAATGGTATAGTTCTCGGAGACTGCAATCACTTGAAAGAATTGAAAATAGTAATTTCCCCCTTGTAAAATGAATGTCTTGTTTTTGTAATAGAAAATACAAAGTAACCAATATATAAATTAAAAGAAACTCATGCAGAAGTTGTTTTTGTAAAAGAGCAACTGGTAAGTGATTGTTGTTGTTTCTTTTTCTCCATGTGTAGCAAAACTACACAAAGAAATAAGCAAATAGCCATGGGAAGGAAGAAATTCAACATGGACCCTAAGAAGGTAGAGAATTTTATTTTTTTTCCCCACTTGTCAGGAATCAAGTTCCTGCTTGTAATATGCTCTATGACAAATACAGTCGTGTTTTCTTAAGAAAACATTTCTGTTACTGTAAGTTCACAGGCCTTATTTGTACATCCTGTAGCACACTGAGCAGAGGGTTAAATTAGAAGCAGTCATCTAGTCGTTTGACAGTCATGTGTGCTTTTTTCGCTTAAGCAAACCTTTTTTGATAATGGAGGTTATTTATCAACAGTCAAATATGCCAGGTATTGATTGAGCTGGCTTGCAGAAAGATGATTTATACCTGATAGAGGTGTTCTATGTTGATATGCCAAATGTAATTCTAAAAATATTTTAATGTTTGGTTATTAGTGAGGCCATTTTTTTATGCCCTCCTATCTTTGTCTCTTTGAAAATACCTTTAACATGTTGTTTTTTAATTTGTTCCCATGTAGACTTTTAGATTTGCATATGTAATTTCTGTTTGTGAAAAAGGCATGTATGAACATTTGTCTGTTTGTATAGATGTATACGTGTACCTATATGACTTGCACAAACCCCTGCAGGTAGAAACTTGGTTACCCATTAAAGAAGTCTCCCATGCATTTAGCCAAGAAGTAGTTCATTTCTCTGTGGCGCCTCTGCTTTTCTTAAATAATTGGTAACTTTCTGGAAAATTCAGGGACCTGCACGTGCTCTTACAGACCTCCCCTGGTATATTTAAAAAAGCTGCTTTGGCATATTTGACATTTAGCCTTTACTTTTCATTTTACATCCTTCTTGCTTTGTTTTACTGCCTTCTATTGTTTGTTCTTGGGATTTCATTTTGAATTTGTGAAGAGTCCTCTTTAAGGTCTTTTTAGAAATTGCTTAGCATTTGTTTTTCTGTGTTAGTTGTTGACATGTTTATTTTCTTGTATTGAATTTAGTTACGTTTTGCTGGCTCTTCTGTAATATTCCAAGTTCAGTGACGGCTGCTGTTCTTCAGGCTGTTTTCAGTTTACCAGAAACACTCAAGTACTTTGAGAGACAAAACATTTTTGAGTTACTGACCATGTCTTCTATTTTTAATTTCCATTTTGGTGACTCTCTGACTTGGGTTCTGTTGAGGGCAGAATACCCCCAATATCCTTACAGTTTGCTGTTGTCCTCCAGCGCTCTATCCTAGAAGTCTGTGGCAAAGTCACAGCGTGATGTCAGATGCTTTCATTCCAACGTTAACTATTTTTTGTTACTGTTCTTGTTGGATGAAATTATTTCTATAAATAGCTGCTGTGGCCGCATTGCTGTGCACCATAATTTAAACGTGGCAAACAGACTTACAGTACTAATTTCTTAATAATGAGTTGGTGGTGGCCTGCAGTAGCTGGCGGCTCTGAAGCTAGACCAGCTTGTTGTTCGCAGCTGCTGCTTTGAATTACAGGCAGCTAAAATATATGTACTTCTGATCTTGTGAGAGTTAACTTGGGGTCATTGCAAAAAGGATGCTTTTCGTTCACAAGTGGGAGGGAAGGTGGCCTCCGGGTTAGGAATGAGAGAGAACTGGGGTAAGAATACATGCGCTGAATCCCCCAAGTATTCTTTAAAGCCACATAACAGAGTTCTGATGTTTTCATATTAGCAGGAAAACAGTGAGGTAATTTTCTTTTACCATTTTTGTTTGAAGTCCTTGACATTTTCTCGCGTGTAACCCACCTATCTGTAGAGCAATCTCCCTGCCCCCACCCAGAAAACCCCCATTCAGAATATCTGTTTTGTGCAGTTACGTGGTGCGATAAATAGCGCGTACCTCGCTGTCTGGATCTGGTAGCTGGTGTGGGAAGGGCTGTAAGGGTAAAGTTTGTAAATGGCTTCAAGAATCCCCGTGCAGGGACACACGGCTTGAGCTGCAGCTCTGGAAGTCAGTTCTGCCTGCGTCGGGCCCGGAGAATGAATTCTCTCTGACAGAGGCAGGGTTAAAGTAACTGCAAAATTTGTAATTAAGTTACTGTACAAGCTCTGAAATTAAAAGCAGATTTCATTGCACTGACTTAAAAAAAAATAAAATCTATGCAATATTTGTAGTCAATATTGAATATTTCTCTGGCCATGAATTTTGTGTGGGGAGGTCAGACGAGTACAGCTGTCTCCAGTCTCCGCAGTCTGCAGAAAGAAGATTTGCATCAAGACACAAGATAGCGTAGGAGTTGATGGGGATTTGGCTGACCTATTTTACCATTTATTCCAGACGCTGGA
The DNA here is from genome assembly GCF_963924245.1 of Chroicocephalus ridibundus. NCBI lineage: Eukaryota > Metazoa > Chordata > Aves > Charadriiformes > Laridae > Chroicocephalus > Chroicocephalus ridibundus. The sequence continues at coordinate 57,505,533 of NC_086291.1, read as the reverse complement.
GTTGTTGTCCCAGACAAATTCCTTTTCCTGTCTATTTGACTTCTGGTCCTTTAACATCTTAAGAATAAAAAAGAAAAAAACAGGGGAAAAAAAATCCAGAGAAAGGAAAATGAAATTGATTTTTGTAGTATGTTAAAGTATCTGCTTCTACACATAGAAATTTGTTTTCTGTGCTTCTAGTCATGTCCGTTATTCTTTTCAGTAACTTGTACAACTTCTTATAACCTGTTCTGGACAGTCTGTTTACACTGAGCGTGAATAATGCGGTCCAGGGGTTGAACAAGGGAATCTGCAACTGCTGTTCCTGATGTTTGCTGGGGGAAGGTTCTCTGTTGGTTGACAGAGCTGAGAAAGCTTTTTGAGTAACTTGGTGTGGGGAAAAAACATCGTGTTTCATAGTCAGATTAATTTCTTGTACAAATAGTTACCAAATAAGCTTTGAAGGGATCGTTGCTGAGGAAAGCTGAGCTATGTCTCCTTCAAGGTAAAATGGATATATATTCTTTGCAATGAAATCATCTGTGTTCTGAAATGACTTATAAAAATATTAAGTTGTCAGAGTCAGAATACCGGCCTGTCATTGAAATTAAGTTTTCAAATGATGATAAAATTGTTTTGAGAGAATTGCATTCCAGACTTTTTTTTTTTTTTTAAGAAAAAAGAGCTTCAAGCCTTATAACATCACAGTTCATTTTATTTCTTAAATTAGGTCATAAATTTGACTTTTTTTTGTCAGGCAGGTAATAATTTCATTATAAAAACCCAGAATCAGCCAAACGGAAGGATAATTACTTTTTTGAATGTTACTGCAGGGCCTCCTGTGCTATGTCAAAAAATAATGGAATTTTCCCCAGGTGTAATGAAATAAAAAAAGACTATATTCTATTTGCAAAAATTGAAAAACTTCTACTATTTCTGAAATTTTGAACTATTCTAGCAGGAAATAAATATTTGGAATAATTTATTAAGCTCTTCTGCGCATGTTTGGAATCCAGGGCGCAAAGGTTCCGTAGGGCTGCCGTTGCTGCGTTTCGCTGGCGTGCTGCTAACAGCTCTGCGGAACCAGCAGGAGCAGCAGCGCCCTTGTTGGGGACTGTGGGGGCAAAGGAGCACGCTCTCCATGGCCTGCTGAGTGCTGGAGGGATGTCCCCGCCACCCTCTGCGTATTCCTTCTGTAACTCGTAGTCTCCTCTCTTCACCAGCTCGCAGGGAGCTCTCTGGGCATCCCCGGGGTGGGCCAGCTGTAGGGCCAGTAATTTCTGCAGACGGAGCAGCCCAGGGCTTGCCCGAGCGCCCGCTGAGGGAGGGGGTAAGACTCTGCTGGCTTTGATGGAAGCGCCGTGCTAGAAGCGTGGCTGGCTCGTGGACAGTCCTCTGTGAATAGTCCCGTTTACGGCTCTGTGAATAGCTCAGTGCCAGCACGGCCAGAAGTCGCCGATAACCCCGGTGTCGGCGCAGCCTCCTGTGAACAGGCTTCAGTAGCTTCATCCGCGACTTCTGCTGCAAGTCATGGCTTGATGTGTTGGGTTGCAGTTTGTAGATATAACAGATGCGTTATTTTGTGTCATGGTGGTAATTAAGTTATTCCTATGTACCTCTTCATTATATGATTTTACAGATTATGCCTCTGCAGACAATTATGCAATATTGGGAACAGGCCAACTCTCACATTAACTCCAAAGAGCAACGTGGAATCATTATTCAATTAATATTTGATATTTCTGTTGTTGAGGGATTCAAATTGCCACTTAGTACTTCTAGCCTTAAAAATATGTTCTCATCTTAATCTTCAAACTGGTACTAAATATTGCTTATCTAACTGAAAAACATTTGTTTACCATTTTATTGAAAAAAAAATAGGTCTGTAGGCTAATGTAATTTTTGATGTGCTACGTATTTCTCTCTGTCAGTATATTAATATCAGATGTTATGACCGGTATTTACATAAATGCTTGTGGAAGAAAACATAACATTCCTTTTCCTCTGGAATTGTTTTTCCTAGGGAATACAGTTTCTGATAGAAAATGACCTCCTGCAGAACACTGCAGAAGACATTGCACAGTTCCTTTATAAAGGAGAAGGATTAAATAAAACGGTAATTGGAGATTACCTCGGTGAAAGGTAAAATAAAAGTACTGAAACTTTGTTTTCTTGAGTTTACAAAGCCCACTTGGGGGTTTGGTAGTTCCCTTCCCCTTCACAGGCTGCACGAGAGCGCTGCTTTGCCGCTGACATCTGTAGACGCTACAGCAGGAAGTAAAACTACTGCGGTATTGTGATAAGGTTTTTCTTCTGTTAGCTTGTTGTTCTTTTTAAATGGGTACATTGTGGAATGATACTTATTTCGTTGTAATGTACTATTTTGAGAAAATACCCTTACATTTGGCCATAGTGCAGAATTTAATACCATAAGATTTTGGAATGCCTGAGAGTTGTATTGCATCAGTTCCGGTAACTCTTGATACTGTGCCCGGACCAGGAGTGATTTACAGTCACTAATAACTGGATAGTAAAGAAATTGCTTATTAAAATGGGTAGTTCCTGGGACAATAGTTGTAAGCAGGTTTTAGTGTTGTCTTCTTCCCTGCACACAGACTTACTATTAGTAAGGGCGGCCACACCGTATCTTTATCGATCCTCGTACAATAAACATGCAACACACTTATTTATGCATACTATTGCAAAACACAATTGAAATGCAAATCACTTCCATTGCTGTGCAACCTAGGAATTGATTTTGAAAAAGGCAGCAGAACGAGGCAGAAGCGAAGAGCGGGTTGAAGTATGTGTCTCTACGTGCCCGCACACGTGCTGGTCCAGATGCCGGTTACGGAGGTTTAAAAGTTGACTCATTTAGGATATACTCCTGTAGCGATATGTTCCGGCAGATCCCATAATCTGTTTACAGCATCAACAGCTTAGTTTGTGCTCAGCAATTTCCTCCTGACATCAATAGGGTTAATGAAAGTTTTCACTGTAATATGTCTATTTTGAAAATAGGTCTTTGCTAGGAAGTTGCTGTACAGTTTATGTAGACATTTCAACATATTTTTTTTATACAACAGCATTATGTTGTTTGTCTTGAATATTTGGGCAATCAGTATTATAAAATCACTTATATATTAATGTCCATAATTGCGAAACTGTGACAAAGCTTGTATAAAGGAGTCTGTGTTCATTTTTGAGAGCTGCGTTCTACCTTGATATTGTCTTCTGAAATACTTCCAGTTTTTCTAGCCCTGTTCCCAGAACCCCTGCACTCGTGCAAAAAGGTCTTACCAATATGTGCAGGCCCACTGGAGTCATCAGTAATATTCATGTGGCTATTTTTGGGTTCACATTTAAAGCTAAAAAACTTACTGCTCGTTCTTTTGCATCCCTGGCAGGATACTGCTGGGCAGCACTGTGGTCTAAGCTGAAAATAGAGGGCAGCCCTTCTTAGTACTGAGTATGCATACAGATAAATACGCAATTCGGTTAGATCTTCTGAATTTTTCAAGACTTAAACACAGACAAGTAGTGGTTACACTCAACAGCAAATTTGATCGGGGAATTTTGTATAAATCTATCAACCGGATAGTAAAATCTTAGGAGAAGTTAAAAAAAATTAACATACTGCTCCTATTTTGCCAAAATGCAAAAGCAACCGATCCGTTTTAAGGAGCAGTTGAAGTAAAAACGAGATTTAAAATTATTTTTTGCTTTAAAAGGAACTTTTATTTAATGTATCCAATCAGTCTACTTTAATTGCGGGGTGTTTTTTTTGCATATTTCTTCATTTCTGTGAATGGTGTAATTAATATGGTAATGGGAAGGCAAATGGTATTTCTGTCTCTCTTTTTTTTTTTTTCCACTTACATGCATTAGTAAGGAGGGGTGGAGGTAAAGAGATGACAATCTGATTTTCAGGAATGTGTATGGACGTTTCAAGGTAGTCGGCTCTGGAACGGGGAATTGGTTCATCATACTCCTTGAACTGCAACATTAATTTCCTGGAATTCTCATAATTTTTATTCATCTTCATCTGAAAACAATGTATTAGGCTTTTAGGTCCCCGGGGTAAAATGAAAACCCTGGGATAAAATAAAATGTGACAATTGAGGTGGTCTTAAGCTGCTAGTTTTGCTTTTGTGATTACCTCAGGAACAGGCTACTGAGTGATTTGTGCTGTGCAAATGGCAGCGCATGTTATAGACGAGTTTTTACTGAGCTGTGTGCTGTCTTTTGTCAAGGCATCAGCAGTCTCAGGACATTCTCTTTTACTTTGCCACTCCCGCTCAGGGGCCCATCATGAATTACTTCTGCATGCAACCTACATAGAGCTGAAGACAAGACTGGGATAGCGGGCAGAATGAAAAAACATTCTGCCATAAAGAGATATATTTTAAATTATTGACTTTTGTAAGTGTTAAAGCACTCAGCAAACTGAAAAAAAGTGAATGGTAAAATGGAACGAGATGATACCTAAAAACGTACAATAAATAAGGGATTAATTACATTCTGGAAAAGATTTAAGATTTCTTTATATGTGAGTAAGACTTCACTTACTTTATTTTTTTTTTTTAAGTGGCTTCCTAGACCTTTCATGATATTTGGCTTGTGTCTTTGGAGCTGTACTCAGCACAAGTATCGCTATTAATCCAGCCTATATTAAAACCTAGAAGAGCAAAAATTAGCTATAAGGCTAATATTTGTTCTGAATCACTGCTGCTTTATGTACATAGAAGCAAAATCAATATTGGGCTTAGAGTAACAAAGTACCCTATTGAGCGCTCTCTTTTATTACACTCTTACGCCACTTTATTTCACTGCCCTGACAAGTAGTCACGCAGTTGAGTTAGCTTTACTAAATTTTGTGAGAATTGCTTTGTTTTGCCTGACAGAGCTGGTGTGTTTTTCTGTAAACAATGTGGGGACATCCTGATGAGCGAGCAGTTCGTTTTACGGCCTTGCTGGTGGGTGTCGGCGGTTAGTCTGACCGCGCGGTTAGTCAGCAGCGCAGCGGATCCTTCCTGCTGGGTGCACACCTTTCTGTTTTCCGGTGGAGGCTGATGTGCAACATTCTGTCTCGGTGATGTATTTAGAGCACACCCTGCGCATTATAAACCTTTCATGCTTCTGGCGTGTGAGCGCAGTGACGGTGTAGACTAAATTCTGTCTGCATCCGAACAGTTTGGTGTTCCTCAGCTGGGTGGCCTGGCCCTGGCTGGATGCCCGGTGCCCCCGGAGCCCCTCCATCGGTCTCACACATGGGATAGTTTGGCTTTCATGTGTTGTGTGGCTAAAGAAATTAATCCTACATTAACCATTTTTTTAAGAGGTCATGACACTATTTCTGCAAAAGGCTTTTAACTGGATAGATTTGTCAGGTACCATCCCATATCAAGGCAGGTGCGGTAACAGTAAATGTGAAGCAAAGAAGGCCTGGCCGTTTTCAGGTCATTTGTATAAGCAGTGCTAAAATCAGTTCAAGTGTACTGGCTCTTGCTAACCTACCGGCAAAAAAGGGCAAATTACTAGTATTCAGTATTAAAATACCTCTCAAATAAACGTGTGAACTATTTCTGATTACTTGATTTGATCAGTATGACTGTTTATTTCCTTGCTTTATTCTTGGAAGCAAATAGAGATAACTAACAAGTCTTTAAAGTTCAGAATTGCAATTTTCTATTTCCGTTTTTGTCTTTCATAGAGATGAATTTAATATTAAAGTTCTTCAGGCTTTTGTTGAACTCCATGAGTTCGCTGATCTCAATCTTGTACAAGCCTTAAGGTGAGTAAATTCTTTCTTTTTTTTGACCTGAGCTTCCTTTATGGAGTTGCACGTTCACATGAGTCACTGTGTTGATTTATGTGTCAGAAAGCTGATCTACGGCTCAGCACGATTATACGCGTTACTGTGCAAGTTGGCAGAGACAGCTCTGTCTTAACCCTTCCACTTGCTTGTGTGTGTGCTGCCTTTGAAAGTGAAAACTTTTAATTATTTCAGACAAGTACAAACAACTAAAACGTAGCTGTAACTCTTTGGTGTGCCCGCCACGTGTGGACATTTGAAGATCTGTTTTGTATCTTAGCAGAGAGATAGGTAAAAAACAAGCAAGCCCCTAACACAGGCAAATAACTCATTTTCTTCACTGCCGTCTTCTTTTTCCTTTCCTACCACCTCAACTTGTTCCTCTGGACGGGGAGGGGGGGAATCCCGCTGACCATAATCAGTGATTATGTTCAATTACAAACTTTGAATCAAGTAATTTCCTCCTTCTTTCCTCAGAGTTTCCCACTTGTCAAGTGAAAGAAAGTGTAATATCATAGCGTACTTTTTTCTTTTGCTGAGCTCGCAGTTTACTTGATTTCTCTGGGATGCCAGCATACAGTGACCTTGTGAAGTCCCTTCTTGTCTTGGTGGAAATCCGTAATAGATTTAGCAAATTGAGTTGATTTAGACTCTTCTGCCAGTTTCGTTGCCACAGGTGACTCCCTCCTGACCTCAGATAAATTGAAATGTCCGTGTGATCTTTGTCCCTGGTGCGGTGCCTTGTGATGTGGAGTCAGAACAGCTTTGCTGTGGTTGAGTGGTGTGGTGACCGTAACTTGAGCTGCCTGAGGCTTGTGCTAAGGAAGCCTTTTCTCTGGCTGCTGAGGCTCGTCTGGGAGGCTTCATATTCCTGTCTCTTGCCCTATTAACGCTAGGTTTGACTTTACTCTTTTTTAGCAGCTGCTACTATTAAATGTTTGTATTTTGGTAGCTTACAAAATTCGTGATCTGGGTTGGAACCTCGCACGAGGTGAGTAAAAGACAGTATGTAGAGCTGACAAACTAAAGATGGCCTGCGACACTTTAATATAATGTCCTAAAATGAAAACTGATGAAGACAGGAGTAAATGGTTTTATATTGGCACCCAGCGTACAGGGAATATCGAGAACTTGTTTTGCATGGCAGAGCATGTAACTTTGCTGGTTTAGATAATTCTTTCTCTAAACAAGAAAAGAATAAGCGATTAAATTCATTGGAGCTTTTTAGCGCCACAGTGTGCCAAAAGTAATTTGTGAAGACTTCTGTCCTGTATGCATTCCAGCGTACCTGTGTATAGAAATAGTGAGTTACGAATGTAAAAACTCTATTTCAGCTCATGCTGCTAAAGAGGAGCACAGATCTCTTGCATATATTGCAAAATTACTGAGGTGATATCGTGCGTCTTTATTTTTAAGGTCTGGGTCTGATTCTTGTAGGGTGAACTTACACTAGACAGGCAGCACCTCTCTAAGCACTGGGGTTTTTCTTGTTGTTGATGCTATTTTTAAATGCTTGAGGAGTTCAAGATGCTAAGTGTTTTTCTATTCCGTGCTTCTCTCCCCTACCAGAAGTATTTTATGTAATGTGTCTTTTTACATCGTAAGTAAAGTCTAGCTGAGTGTTTATTGCTTTTAGTAGCCAGAAAACCCAGGGAGGAATGAACTGATTGTTTCCCCGTGGCATTCTCATGGCAAAAATGGGATGCATACAGAAAACTGTTTACTAGTCTGGAAAAAAGAGAGAGTCTCAGAATATGAACTGCCATATTATCTTGCCTGATAGCATGCAGTGTTGCTGGCTGAATTACTGGGCTAGCCATCTGTGCATGTTGCTTTTATAATAGCTCCTGACTTGTGTGTTGAGAGATTGAGAACATATTTCTAGGATATTTTATATAGACATTGCAGGGTTTTTTTGATTTTGCTTCTGATTGTTAGTAATATATGCTTAATACATAAATAGTGGAATAAGACTAACAGCTACTCTTCCCTTCTCTAGGCAGTTTCTGTGGAGCTTCAGACTCCCAGGAGAGGCTCAAAAAATTGATCGTATGATGGAAGCTTTTGCTTCACGCTATTGCCTTTGTAACCCCGGAGTCTTCCAGTCTACAGGTTAGTCACAGGAAACAATAGGAGTTCTTAAATGTGTGCATATTTATTATTTTAATTTCTTTTTTTTGTATCATGAGACATTTCTGAGAAGTGAGGAAATGCAACTGTCTAATCCTGTGCTTCCAGGAGGTGCAAGCTTATGGTCCGAATGCATTTCCATTTATAAAACTTCAGCATTTTTATATATATATATATATATATATTTAAAAAAAATATAGTATTTATATTATATATATAAATATATATATATATATATAACCCAATTAAAGTTTAAAAAACACTTTAGAAATGTCACCAAAGATTTTGGCTAGGAACTGGAAAAGTAAGATTCTCAGGGGCTTAAAGGCAGAAGAGACCAACAGGCTGGGCAGTCTTGTCTGTCAGTGGTAAGGACTTTAGACCTCGTTATCTCCGTATCAAGGCCACCTGTACGTGGCTGTAGTATATCATCTAGAAAGTCATCCATTTTTGTTATGAGGACTGTATCCTTTCTCATTAGTTGTCTGCTCCACAATATTTTATCTCTGTTAGAACTGCACTTCAGTTTTCCATTGAATTACTTGGTTTAGAATTACTCAAGTCATAAAAGCTAGCAAAACTTTGTGACACTGTACAGAACGCCCGAGCATTCTGGCATTGTTGGTCTATTTAGTTACGTACACGCAGAGCTTGCTTTTCGGCACTTAGTTTGAGGAATAAATAGGCTAGGAAAAGGTTAATGTGAAGCAGGTCTGCAACAGCTAGAGAGGAAAATACTTATTGAAAACAAAATGCTGAAAATGCAAACACATTTTTCCTCTATTTAGCAGAGAGGTTTCCATCCTGCTTTTTCTTACGCAGGATCTTGTACTTGAATTCTGGGAGAATTTACTATAATCATAACCACGTCAAGAGGCATGATAAGATCTTCTTTGTCATCTTTTGATATTATTCAGTGGTGCTAGCCACCTCGTGTATGCCAAGAAATGGAGTCAATGTCATTTTCAGTCTGTTTAAATGCAGCTCAAGTGTTATTTTGAAGAGACTGTCTTTTCTCTTTGGAGAAATCCGTGGAAGGACTTTGAGTAGGACCAAGTCTCTTATAAGATCTACCAATATGATCTAGGTAAAAATCTGTGTGCAGAGAACATTTTGCCCAACAGCGTTTCAGTGTTTCAAGTAAAGTGTTACTTTAGTGTGATAGCAATGATTTCAAAGAGTTTTTTTAAAAAAAGAGATAATTTGGATTCTCTTGTACAGTCTTTCTCATACTGACTTTTAATTTGAATTGTTACATATCTTTTTTTTTTTTTAGGCTTATTCCAACAGTTTAAAGAAAGATTTGAGATTTTGCTCTTCTGTATAGTGTTTAGGATTTTTTGACTACCTGTTTATTTTATCAGTCAGAATGAGCTGTATAATCATTTTACAGGTTTGCGTCACAACACAGAGAAAGGTAAATCATTTTTCAAATCTTATTTCAGATACATGCTATGTGCTTTCATTTGCGATCATTATGTTAAATACCAGTCTGCACAACCACAATGTAAGAGATAAACCAACAGTAGAGAGGTTTATTTCTATGAATCGTGGAATTAACGAAGGCGGAGACCTTCCAGAAGAATTGCTACGGGTAAGTTAGACTGGGTAAGACAAGGCATTGCTTTGTGGTTTTAATAGGAAACTTAGAAGCACATGCAGCAGTTCTCAGGCAAATTTGTCACGGGAAAGTAAGAACATTTTCTAGCATGGATAACCACCCGCGTAGCTGAAAGAAGCAGTTTCTGATATTCACAGCTGCTTTGAGGTAGTTCTCCCTATCTTCAATCTGTTGTTGAGGAGAGAAGGTTCCAGAGAAAATACTCTGTATTCCTCTCTGTAGTTTGCTGATGGCAAAATTCTTGTGGAATCGGCTTTTTATGAAAAAAGAAAAAAAAGTAGTATTTCTGGATAAGCCAGAGAAAGCCAGAAAAAATAGTAAAAACCATTGTTTCTTTATTGCCTCTCATTTCTTTCCATGTGTCTTGTGGAGCCTCCTCCTCTCCCTTCAGATACCAGTAAAAATACTTATTTCTCTAAGACAGTGTGATGGCCTAAACTGTTTTCTGAAAACCCAGGTTCATTTGGCAAAACTTGTACCAAATGAAACCTGAAGCTCAAACCTTTGAAATACTGAATCCTGAAGTTAAAGAAAAAATGTCTTTGTTAGGAGTGCTTATAAACTCTGTAAAAAGAGACACTTGTTTGTAGATGAAGTAGCTTAAAATGAAGCTTAATCCAAGTAGTAAATAACAATTGAGATGGGATGGTCCACAATGTTACGGACAGTATTTCCTATGCCTTTTATACAAATAGTCTGAGAAGCAATAAGATGTCCTGGTTGCGTTTTCTGTTAGACATTTATTAATGAGGTCTTTTTCCTTTTTTTTTATTCTTCTAGAATTTATATGAAAGTATTAAGAATGAGCCATTTAAAATTCCAGAGGATGATGGAAATGATCTAACGCATACGTTTTTTAATCCAGATAGAGAAGGTTGGCTGCTGAAATTAGGTTAGTTATAAGGGCAGTTCTGCTGCTACGTGTTTGTTCGTTGTTGGCGTGTTTGCTGCCTCTGTGCCTGTCCGCTTCCTTGGGAAGGTAATAGGATTAACGTTGTACTTCCTATTTGAAAATGTATGAACCAAAATAAGTAACTCCTTTACATGTGAAGGTTGTTACTTCTCATTTTATGTGTCCAATTTAGCAATCTTGTTTCAAACTTTGGAGTTTTATTTCTGATCTATGAGAAATAAAAACTCAGCGACAAAAAGGAAACGCCGTATGGTATTCACCATTTGCTGTGGCTGATAAATAACAACTAAGTCTCCATAAGGTCGTTTCAGAAAACTCTGTGATATTTCAACGGAGTTTTCTGTGTACAAAAAAAGGATGTCTCTTCAAATAGTTATTTTTGTATGTCTTTATTTTTCCATATTATTTGTGAGTTTCTCTTGGTTTGGTTTTGGCTATGATTTTTTAATGAGTGGTTTAAATGTGCCTTCTTGTTTTCCTTATGGCCTATGACCTATCACCTTTCTGTTCTGTGACTGGCTGTCTCTGCTTATTCTGCGTTAGGAGGTACGTATCTGATTGCTTTCCAGTCCCCTCCTTTTCAGTTGCTCATTCTTTTTATTTTCTCCCTCCTTCCTCCTGATATTTTTTTCTTTTCTTTTCTTTTTTTTTCAAATCAAATTTATTGCAGCATTTTGTTTTTACGCTCAGCGTCACTAACAATATCATCAGTGCTACTTTGAAAGACTGGCATGTCAGTGTCTAGCTCACATGCGAGTGTTCTGCAAAAGGAGAAAGTGTTTACATCTAAAGCAGAAAAATAAAGATGACTATTCGGCATACTTTTCTTGTTCACTGAAGAACATAACATGGGAAGAATAATTTCTACTGAGAGGAGACAGCATGTCTTTAGTCTTGTAATGAAGCTCCAGAGTGATTATGTTACTTGTACATCAATTATATTAGATTATTGAAAGATTGGTTACATTTTAACTATGCGTTTATAAAAGCTGTTCTTTTTTCTGCTTATTTTCCTTTAAAAATAACATATTTAGCTTAACAGGATCTTAAATGAGCACCAAATTTAGGGTTGCAGAAACTTTGCAGTCTCCTGGCTCTGCAAGATGGCCTCGTTTACAGACTCTTTAAAGTTGATGGGGATTCACTTTTTTCACTTGGGCCTAGGGATTATTTTTTTTCCTATGTAGAGGAGACTGAAATTCTATTTTAACTTCTTTTTTTAATGAAATAAATAAACCTCTCGTATAAAACGCCAGTACACACTCCAGTAGATCCAGTTGGTGGCCACTTCAGTGTGTAACTGCTTGTTAGAGTCGAAGGGCCTTTGCACTTGCGAATGGTGACCAAAGCGTGAGAAGGGAAGCGTGCTGGGGTGCACGTGGGGGTGAGTATGGTGAAAGCAGAGCCTGGTTAGAGCCTTGGGCCCATCTACTGATCGCACGTGGAAATCGGTGGCCGTGCTAGTGCTGGGAGGAAATGGATGTGAAAAGGAAGCATTTGGAATTAATTCACATACTCTCCAGTGTCTTATTTTGACCCGTGCTGCAGATGCTGTAGAGCTCTGTGTCTTTCTAACTGCAAAAATTGCTTTTTGACGCACGATGGCTCCTCTGACTCCATTTCAAAGATGACTTCGCAGCTTTTCTCCATTTTGTAGCGTGAGGCGATAGCTATCTCAACAGAAAAGGCTTTCAAGATGAAGATAAAATGTGCTTTCTGGAGGAGAGGTTGGGGATAAGCTGTGCGTATGTCTCTCCTGTGTCCCGTGTGCTCTCGTATACTTACACACATACTGAGAGTGCAAGCAAGAGCCTGAGTGTGTGTAGAGGAGTGACAGCATCCCTTCTGCAAGCCACTGTCAGTAAAAGACATATAAGAGATCTAGTAAAAAAATAGGGGAGCAAAGAAATTGAAGAAAATATGGTGACTCAAAGTCAGCGAGAGCTGCCAGGTCCCTCTGCACAATGCGTCTGCGGCTCTGGCACAGCTCGATAAAACCAAGTGTCTGTTACGTACGATGCAGGTGAGAGACAGTGCGCAGAGAGCCCAATAGCAAAAGCCTGTGTGGGGCGGAAGGGTGTTGCATGTAGCACTCCCATGGCACGAGGGTTATTTGAATAAAGAAATGAAACATGTCCAGAAGCCTCTGGTGAATCAGCCAGTAAAAGGGTGAAGCTTCCATGAAAGACAGTGTGTTTTTCCGCAGACACAGACTGGTACAGACAAACACGTTTTGCTAGTTCGGATGCATTGCCCAGAAATACACCCCGCAATATTTTCTCTTTTCTTTTTGTTCTTTCTCTCTTTCCTCTCCCTTGAGTTTCCTATTTGCTAGGAGGCTGAAGCTGTATGTTGACAGTGCTGTCTTGGTCCACATTGTCTGCATTTTTAGAGCCCTTTCTGTTGGGAAACTCTTGTGAGATGGGTAGGGTTTCCTTCAGTTCTGGAAGCTGCTGATATTAAAAGTTTCAGTATTATTGAAACGCTAAGGAAACTCTATTCCTGCGTGAGAGTTTAAGAGTTCAGTTGTGATAGTACTTAAAAGTCGGAACCATTCTATGAATACAAAGTTTTATATAAAGCTATAAATATGACTAAGACAACTCGCAAACCCTGGGTATATCAAGACAATGTTTTGTATTTGGTATTTCTTGTAGTCCACTCTTCCCACTTACCTACTTGTTGCCCCTCTTTTTAGTATTCCAGCTCATCGTATTGATTGTCCTCTGGGCGGGAGATGGACGTTGTGAAGCTTGTACTGTGAAATGCGTCTGTCCTAAGGCAGCCTGGCCGGGCACTGCCTTCTAGAAAGCTGGCAGGGTGCGGAACGCTTGTGGAGCGCTTGCTGGCTCTGAGTTGTTCCGCGATGACTTGGTGTAAGTCCCAGTGCCAAACCTGGCAGCCAGACAGCAGTTCTGGTTTTAGCGGTCTGGACTCAGCTGGTGTCTTTATATCGACACCTTTATCTCGGTAAACCTGAGTTATCGTTCAGTTCCACATCGTTTGAAGCATGGTGTAATGAAAATGGTGCTGCAAGTGAAAATCTGAAAGCTGCTGCGTGCTAATGAATCCTCGCTTAGAGCAGCTTGAGACGTTACGAGCTTTTAAATTTTCTGCATCATAGTTTTTAGTGGTGTTGGTACCGTGAAATTTCCGGCCATCCGCTTTAAATTATTTTGAAATTGTTGTTTGGGCGCTCTGTCCTAATGCCCAAGTTGCAATCGTTTCGCACAGGGAGGCGTTTTCTTGCTGAAAACAGCTTCTCTTGGCAAATAGCTTGGTTTGCATAATATTTTCTTCGAGTTAGAGGGAAACTGTGACATTCTTCCACCAAACTGGAGAGGAAATGATTTGAGCCAGACGCGCGATCGTGTTAGTTTTTTCTGCCAGTCAGGCAGTTACTGGGAGCTTGGAGACCATCCAAGGGCTTCGCATTGAGGCCTGTCCGGCCAGTGGCGCTTATTCCAGCACGTCCGTCCCCCGAGCACGCTGCTTCCCCCCTCATCCGGGGGGAAAAGTGGGGGCTGGTGGGGAACCTGGAACCCTCCGGTGCCTGCCCGCTCTGGTGGTGCCCGATGCGCGTGCTCGGCTGAGGCGGTTGATGCTGTGGCCCAGGGAGACTTCTGTTCTGAAGAAACCCAACCTTTGATCCAGTCGTCTTATAATTACACAGTTTTCGAGTCCATTACGCCTAGTGGTGTCTAAATGAACTGAGAAGAAAAAAGCATTCTTGATGCACACATCTCTCTCTTTCCCCTCTAAAACTATGTGAACACGCTGAAGATTTGAGTAGAATTTTCTAAGTTTGGATACATTGCTGCCTTTAGCCTTAAAGCCTTTTTTAATTTTGAAATTGGTGTTTCCGAAGTCATTGACAGTTCTTTTTCCCTTTAGTATAGGTGGTTTCTTTTACCTGTTATCTAGTTCATACTTTGCCCAGTGTTGGGGGGGGGAATCCTCTGTCGGGTTACGTAGGTGAAGAGGATTTCTGTTCCTCTTTATGTACATGTTTTGCCTTGTTGTGGCCTTTTCTTGTAGTTCCCTTAGATTTACACCTACAAGATCCTATGCTTCTTTACTTTGTTGTTTGAGATGTCTTTGCATTTTAGTTGATCAGATAGGTCTTTGAGAAGTACATCACTTGTGTCTCTCCATTTCTGTAGGTGTTTAGGGTTTCATACTCTGATTTTCTTGATCCTCTTCTGACTTAATTCAGCTTTAATCTTTAAAGGGCTGGCAGCTGGAATAAGGTATGACGTATGGTACTAAACCCTTCATTGTTGTTTCGTGAGCCTACAGCAACCTCGGCCAAGGAAAAGGCTGTTTTGTTACCACTCCTTGCCCGTTATTCGTGCCCGCAGAGCTCTGGGGCCGTGAAGCCTTGTCAGCCAGCCCCTGGGGTTTTGCCCGCTGCAGAGGCACGTTGCAGGCACGCTGTCCGGTGACCCCCGCGAGCTCCACCAGCACCGTTAGATTCTCTCTCAAGCGTTATTAGCCTTTGTGCGCTGATGACAGCTGCAGCAAGTCGTGGGGTGGGGAGACAGAGCCGTGTGAGAATAGTTCCTTATCCCGCCCAAAAATCCTGCCGTGCTGCTGCCTCTCTGGAGGAGATGGGTCACTGGTGGTGGAGCAGGGACTCGCGGGAGCGCTGGGGCCCAGAGAGCCGCTGGCGGGCTTAGGGAGAAGGGGTGTCATGGGAAGTATTTGGTCTTCGTCCCGGCTTCAGCATGAATACTGTCCTGGAGCTGGGGAATGTTTCATGACAAAAGCTTCATCGAAACCGCAGTGTGATTACACAAGGTTTCAGGCTTGAGAAATCTGGCTTTTCCAAAGAGGGGATGTTGTCAGGAAAAATTTCAGCAAATGCAACTGACATTTACTACTACACGCTTCTAGGAGGCGTGTGTTTTAAGCCCATTGTTTCTGCCTTAAGTCATAAGCAGGCCTTTTTCTGAATGTACGGTTAATACCTGATTATTTTTTTATTACGTTTTGACATGATACCACAATTTACAAGAAACGCCTTTGTTCGGTTTGAGCTGCCTCTGCGACAGTGAACCCTGTGCCTGATTTTCACCCTCTCTCCTGCTGAACTCTCATGCTAGACCTGGGCGCGCCGTGGCGTTTGGTGCTAGCTGGTGGTACCTGTTAGCTGAAAAGCCTGGTGATGTTTTCGTGCTGTAAAAACGTTAAATGATGTTAGCCTCGGAGAGCAGGACGTGGCTTAGAGTCGGGGCAGTGGGTGCTGGGCTCTAGGAGAAGAGGCGTCGTGGTGCACGGGGCTGCCCTGGCGGTTGTCCCGACTCGGGTGTTGTGTCACCCGCCCGCAGGGGAGTCAGGAAGAAGTTTGCTGGCTTTCCATTCTCGGCCCAAATACGTCCTGATACTTGAACCAGCTCTTACTCAAGGTGATGGGAATGTTTCTAGTGACTTACGTGCCAGTTTGAATGTTTCCACAATGCTTTATTTGAGGACCTGTCACAGTGGTTGTACTGAAATACCACCAGTTCTTCCCTCACTGTCTCCAGTTCACTCAACCATTCATTCTGTCACGGCTTCTGCATCTTGCACTGTTTTGCCTTCTCTTATTTCACCGCACTTGCTTGCAGATTAAATTTTTCTTAAGATACGTGTGTGTGTAGTGAAAACATAAAGTTTCTTGAGTACATTGAACGCTGCAGTGTGTTAGTGCCGGGGTATCGTGTAGGTGGTGGGAGAAGCACGAGGAGGATACAACACGCAGCGTCTGTGGTGCGAACACGTAGTTGGTTGGTACCAAGAAATTCGATCGTATTCCTAGAATTGTCCTTTAATTTAATACGATTTGGATTTCTGTACTAAAGAAAAACCCAGCAATCTCAAGTAGAACAAAAAGATTTAAAAAATTACAGTCATGTCTTAGTTTTCGTGATATGACTTGGATTAAAATGGGGGTCTTGCGTGTATTAATGGTACTCTTTTATGCAACTATTTTGAAATGTTGGGTTAATGAGATTAAACCACTGCTGAATGGATGATGCACAGGTGCTGACATAATCCTGGTGTCGGGTAACTGTGGTGGAACTAAGCCTGTATATTAACAACACGTGACTGCTTCATCTGCAATTGCCTTTCCTGGAAATTAGTTTTAAAAATCATGTCAGTGTGGAACGCTGGCCATGTTCTGAAGTAGCCGACTGCAAAGACCAGCGGAAAGGGCTGAGACAATAATGTTTTTTTCCTAAAAGGAATGTTCCCTACAGTGTGACATTAGCAGGTGTAAGGAAGAGGAGCTCTCTGGTTGCTGTTGTCTAAACTGCTAATGCAGGAAAAATGGGCGTTTTTGAAGCAGTAGCTATTTCTTCTGCCAGGTGTACTCAATGATATATTAACCCATAAAGACAACCTGTTTTTAAAATACTAAATGATGAGAAGTGACTAAAAATGGTACATTTTGGCATGTGATCTGCTCCTTATTGATGACACGTCGTATTTGTTCTGCTGATTATGTCTACAAGCACCTTACGCGCTTGATGCTGTATCTGGAAGCAGAGATAGACTCTTGGACGTGTATGCTCACGAGTGGGGGGAAAGGAAGGTGATAAAACGCCCTTAACTTCTTGGTGGGGCCCTCCCCTCGTGCGAGGGGCCGGGGAGGGGCTCGCTGCTGTGGCCGGAACCCGGTTGCTGGTTCTGCCGGTGACCGCCTTTGCCGTAGCGGCACCGAGTGCGTTCCCGAGGGCCGAGCGCTGTGGCTGGCTCTGGTGCGCAGACCGCTCTG
Organism: Chroicocephalus ridibundus; assembly: GCF_963924245.1. Taxonomy (NCBI): domain Eukaryota; kingdom Metazoa; phylum Chordata; class Aves; order Charadriiformes; family Laridae; genus Chroicocephalus; species Chroicocephalus ridibundus. The sequence goes on along the minus strand of NC_086291.1, from coordinate 57,488,315 downwards.
GCGGCAGGGACGGAGGGAGCCGCTCTGGCAGCTGAGCGAGAGAGGAGACATTTCCAACTTGAGAGCACGCCCTTTTTGTGGCTGTTCGGTGGCAACGCCGAGGTTAATGCTGCCTCAGGAGTTCGATCCTAGTACAGGAGTTACAGCAACGTGTTCCCTTAACCTCAGCTCGTCTGTGCCTCATCCATTTAGGATTAAGTAATTAAGCCATATTTTGAAAAACGAGCAAAACTAAATCACTTTCTTACCCATTGCTGAAGCCGTGACAGCAACACACATTTAATGCAGCCATACCGTTTGATTGTAGGGGGAAGAGTGAAAACATGGAAGCGGAGATGGTTTATTCTGACTGACAATTGCCTGTATTACTTTGAATACACGACGGTGAGTATATGCTACAGCGAGCTTCGTTTGTAATCGAGATATTGAAGTGGTTAATAATGTGATATCTTCCAAATTTTTTAGGACAAAGAACCTAGAGGAATTATTCCGTTAGAAAATCTTAGCATAAGAGAAGTTGAAGACCCTAGAAAACCAGTAAGATATCTTCTCTTTTTTTTTTTTTTTTTTTAATGAAGACAAGTGAACCATATAGAATTTGGATGTAGTGTTAAATGAAGATGTCTGTCAGGGTTTTTTTGTTTGGTTTTTAAACTTATTTCTTCCTTTCTACCCTGCAGAACTGCTTTGAGCTCTACAACCCCAGTCATAAAGGTCAAGTAATTAAAGCGTGTAAAACTGAAGCTGATGGCAGAGTGGTGGAAGGCAACCACGTAGTGTACAGAATATCTGCTCCCACCCCAGAAGAAAAGGAGGAGTGGATTAAATCTATCAAGTGAGTTTAAAGTCTTAAATGTCTCCCAGAAATGAAGTGTAAGCTCTTTTTGGAGTAAGGTACTAAAAGAATTAGTATTCTAACTTGTTTAAAGCATTCTGATGCAGCAATATCCTCTAGGATTAGTGACAAGGTACTTGGGGTTGACGGATCGAGGCACAAATCTCCTGTTAGTGTCTGGTCTTAAGGAAATAGCGCTCTTAACTCAAATGAGGAAAATGTGGATTTTTATTTTTTTTTCTAAGCAAACGTAAAGCCTTGCGTGAATCGTCTTTAGCCCTAATTTTATTGGATTCTTACTTCCCCTAATAATTAACTTCAGTGACATGTATCTCAAGCACGTTCACAGTGCAGCTTTAAACTTTCACAGCTTGACTTTATCTTGGAAGGCTTGTAAAGCAGACCCACGCTTAAAGAGATAAATAACGGTCAAGATGAGGGTATGAACTCGTAACAAATCACAGGTGAATGGCATCTTTTTCTAAAGAAATATTTGTAATGCTTAGAAGTCAACCATCCGTTATCTTCTTAAGAGCATGGAGTCATCCACAGGGAAGAGAGAACGAAAACAGGTTTTGGTTTCAAAACCAGATATTTGTTAACCAAACCCCCGATTCCTTTTTTCTCTTCCAGAGCAAGTATCAGCAGGGATCCCTTTTATGATATGCTGGCAACCAGGAAACGAAGGATTGCAAATAAGAAATAGAACATGATGGGCAGCTTGTATACCTGCATCGACCTGTAAATGAGCGTACAGCTGAAGTGATAATGTACAAATTGGACAAACTAAATGAAGACGATAACTGTAAATGCTATATATATATATATATATATATATATATATATACACACACACACTTTACTATGGCACAAAAACTTGGCCAGACCTGTCAGGGTAAATAGTTATTGGCATATAATTTGAACTAAGCTTCAAATCCCAGAGGATGATTATATTGGAACTTAATTCAACTGAAAACATGGAAGCCTTGTTTTCACTTGCGTTAGTTACAGCTCCAGTTTACTTGGGTATTCGAGGCTAATAGTAAAATGTCCTGTATCTGTTGTTTGACGCACTTCCCGTAAAAGGAGGAGCGATTGTAAGACTTTCATCTCTCGCTAAAATGCAGCACCAAAAGTGGAGTACAGCGCTTAATTTTTCTGTAAGCAGAAACCCCACAATCTCAATATCGTTTTTGAAGTCTTGCGTGTTTCGCGGGAAGCGAAGAGCTGCGTGCAGCTTTCGTTTAGGAGTCGCTCTCCTGCCTTTATGGAAACAGCTTTTCTTCTCCTCAGCAGCGCAGCTCAGCGGTAGCGCGGTAGTGACGAGTTGTGCCAAAGGGCTCGGTCGACGTGCGCTGAGAGATATGCAGGTGCCGGCAGCCAAGGTTGGGGTCCGTAGGCGTGACGCCACGTACAGACCTGGTTTGGTACTTGCCAGTAGGCTGAAATTCATTCCTGTCTGCTCATACCTCGCAATAAGCAGCGAGCTTTAGTTACTGGATTAATCTGCTTTTTATATAGTAACATCCTTCTTATGTTTTAGATACGTTGTAGTTTAATTAACACTTAGTTACTACTAAAGGAGTAAGATGACGGGGCTTGCATGGGTTGAGGCTTTGCTTGTGAAAACACCCCCGAATAATTTCACGTGCGTTTAATGTTTTTAAAGGGAAAAACCAGGGAAGTGAAATCTCTCTGTAAGGTACAGCCCTGCATAGTGAAGCAGGATTCATTCTTGCGCTCGAGTACAAACTTCGGACGTACAGACAAGTTCAGTATTTCTGTTGCATTCTTAAAGGCGATTTTTCAGATCTGTGCTTCAGCAGTTGAAATTGAAAAAATGAACAGACATCCTTATTTTTACTTAAAAAATGAAATCTTACGTATCGATTATCTAGCGCAGCTAAACTCCCACTCAAGCACACGTCTCTCTTTTTTGTAGTTTGTGGAAGATCTTTCTGTGGTGCTACGGACAGTCTTTCAGTAACACGTAAACTGCTACAGCAGATTTTACTACAACGCCTTTCTGTCGGTAGCACACACACCGCTCTTAAGGTAAAGCCCCGAATTTCCCAATGGGGGCAAAAAGTGGGGTTTTTGGGCCCTACTGCTTCTGTTAGTTCTCCGTTTTTCACAAACGCCTTGGACCCGAGCCGTGCCTGCTGCGCCAGCGAAGGCTTGGGAGACCCGACACAGCCAGAGCAATTCTGCCGCTTGTATCCCGAAGCCTCTGGATGCGCTGCGGGGAACGTGCCGCACTGGCAGAACACAGACGTACTGAGGCGATCTGTTCCACATCTCCTTCGAACTGCAAGGGAGAGTCTGTTCCATTGTTCCCGTCTTACTGATTTGCCTTGTTTTGCACGGGGTGTCAGCCTGTGAATGCTTCGCGCTATTGCATGTTTGCAAGAAAGGCCGAGAGGAAAAGAACAAAGTCAACGCGTTCACACCTTAGATTTCCCCAGAGTACGTGGAGTTGCACTCGACTCGGATGAGTGTCCAAACCCGAGTACTTCCAAGTGAGTAAAACTCAGCCACAGGAGGTAGGATCCCTGAGTAAGCGTCACTGTGGGGACATCTTTGCTTAATGGAACACGTTTAAACTCTTTATAGAAACGAATCAAGTTGTGTGTCCTGTTTGCGAGGCAGCGGGACTGTAGCGCTGCCAGCATCACTTGTTCTGAGTCTTCTGTTCTGCGACTTCCAGTTTTGTTCTCAAGCAACGCGTAAGTCGGTTTTAGCTGTGGACAAGTAGATTTGTAGTGCGAATAGTGACAAACGCGAATCAGTGGTACTAATGAGTGGAAAGGTGAAAAGCAGCAAATAAAGTATTTCTGGAGAAATGCGAGGTTACAAAAGCATTAGTAAGCCATGAAGCACTTTTGTATCAATTCTTCTGAAATATCACCTTCAAGAAAATTATTTATTTAGCCAGGTGAGGATGTCTGCCTATACGCATGAAGGAAATGCCTTGAGAGTTCATTTGCTGTATTTAGTTTGAAGTTCTTCTGTCCGGCAGAAATAGTTATTTAGAATAACATGTAACTGAGGATATTCTAGCAGGAAATATATTATTTCTTAGCATTAAAATGCGACATCTTAAACAGCTATTTGTGGTGCTCAATATATCTATTTAATTTACCAAAGCTAATGGAATAGCATTCTTGTGTGTGATAATATTTGATTTCAGATGTTCTTCGTAACAGTATTAACAGGGAGTGAAACTGGCCCAAAATTTCCACTGGCCACGAGGCCAGTAAAACAAAGTGGCTTGTGAAAATTTTGGCCAAATCAGGTACTATCCCCGAGGGTGAAAAATCTCTCTCATCCTTTCCCTTTCTCATTGGGCTTCGAGTCCAGGGGTGGCTACCGGGCGCAGCTGCTGGTGGCCTGGCGCGGTCTCTGCTGGCGCTGGGCCGGGCCGAGGGGCCCCGGGGACGGCCAGCGGCTCCCGCTGCGGCACGGCCACTTGCCCGGTGCCTCGGCTCCTCACCAGCCCCGGGGCCCGTGGGAGCCGCGTTGGCTCCGCCAGAGCCCTTCGGCCGCCGCCGTCAGCCAGGGAGAGCCGAGGGAAGGCTTAAGCTCAGCTGGACTGACTTAAATTTTACAATATTCTGACAAAATAAGCTCTACGTCACTTCACATTTTGAACTGTTTTGAACTGGTACAAAACTGAACCTTTGTAAACCAAGCAGCATTTATAATGCTTCATATATAAAAACAATGCATATTTTTAAGATTTATTACATATCTATGTAGATATGCTTGCTGGAGGAGCTGGGTCTGTTGTAGACCAAACGCTACAGCCTGACTTGTGGCTTACCAGTTTCATTTCTATATTTTCTTGGAAAATGTTTCTAGCTAGAGTTTAAATTTAAAATGTAAATACTGTACAGATATGTATTGAGATAAGTATTACTTGGTGTACGCAAGTGATTTGCATGACAAATACCCTGTATCAATCATTGTTAAAAATGTGATGTTCTATGTAAATCCACCGCAATATTAATGTTTTCATTTATCATTGAGACCTGTTGCTTAAATTGGGAGATTTTATCAAAAATAAAGTGTGAAACTATGCTATTGTATAGCTCCTCATTTACCAAGAATACATGGGAGACGATTGATGATATTTTTGGTTTGGGTTTTTTGTGTTTGGGTGTGTTTTTTTTTTTTTTTTTTTTTTGTTAGAGCCCAAGGTTCAAGTTTACAGCATGTGTTAAACTGCTCTTGTAAGTAAAAGGCCTCTTTTCCCTACCTTCAGGCACGCTAATTTAAATTATCAGGTTTAAATTTTCAGAGAGAAAAACCTTCAACTGCAAAACCGATTCTGTAATGTCTGCGACAGCTGTGAGCGTCAGTCCACGACGAAGTGGTTTCCCTCGAGAGCCGCCCGAAAGTAAGCAGGAATTTTGTCCGTTCCCTTCCCTGAGCTTCAGTCAGATTTGCGGGGGAACAGGGCTCCTGCTCCTCAGGTAGGTTAATTAGACCTCCCCCGCTTAGAACTAGCCCAGGCTGCTGCGGTTGCCCGGCGGCTTCTCCAGGGCTCCCAGCCGAAGGGCTCGGGACCTGCCCGCCCTCCCGCGGCTCTCGGGGAGCGCGTAGCGGCGGCACAGCATCGTTCACGCTCCTGTACGCTGACGCCAGTTACCACCAGACGAGAGACAAGACGCCAGCTCTGGGAGCCAGAGGACAAGAGAGGAAAAAAAAAGCCAGATACAGGACAGGTATGTGGTTTCTTTGTCATGTTACTTTATGTAACTTCACATAACCGTTGCCATAGGAACATTATGCAGGGTACACTCAGGGTTTGGCTTTATGGCGTTCTCCACGTACCAAAATATTACTTGAAGTATTTAGTAAAACATTAACCTTGCTCCTCTGTGTTTTTTTTAGTGTCACACACAGTAAAAGGCTACTGCGGCGCTTCCCCCCTGGTGCCTGGTTTTGGAAGCTTTTAACTTGGAAGGAGAAAGCCGTCTGCATTCTTGTCTAGGCAGCCGGAGTCCCAAGTTACTTCTCTGGTCACACCGACAGCATCTTCTCCCCTACCACTGAAAGGAAGATCTGATTTCTCGAGTATCAAACACACTCCGAAAGCTGTCCATTCACATGACATATTGCATGTTAAATAACTCAAGTAAAACTCAAGTAAAAATCCATTTTAACTTTGCTGTATTTATATACTATATAAATTTTACATGCTATATATTTACAGTGGGGCAAGTGCTTTTTATCTTTAAAAAAACAAAGATCAAACTTTAGACATCTCTGAACAACACAGCTTGTATAAACCAGACAGATTATTCAGATGAACTGTATTTAATACAGGTTCCCCACTCATCTCCTGATGCAGGACCAGTGAATAATAAGTGCATCACAGTTTGATAGCATTTAATAATAAAAATAAAAATCACAGTATGAATTTGTCTGTAACTAACTAGACACTTTAGAGAGACAAAACAGACAACTGAGACTTAAGACAAGTGACAGTATATTAAGAAAATGTAATAAAAACATATGGAAGAGTATACAAATAGTCTTGAGAGATACATTCAGAACTGCATATTCGTTGTTTCACAATGCTGAAAACCAGAAGATTTTCTTCAGATCTTGACTATAACTCAAATGTGAAGTAAATTAGTTTCTAGTGTCAGACATCACGGAAAAAAGATGAAGCTCTTGCAAAACTCTAGTTAGTTGAGAGCTTGTGAAATTTTAAATAAGTCTTTAAATTAAATATACAGACTGTCAGTTGCAATTTTTATAATTCCTGGTCGCTCTTGCACCAGATGTCTAACTCGGAGTAACATTACATGAATAACATAAAGTCAACCTGAGTCTGTAATTAAGCAGCATTTGAGATGGTCTATTCCAGGGCATTATCTCACGTCGGTGAGATATTTATGTGGTAATTTACAATGTTCAGCAGTCGTAAAAAGTCTCCACCCTTTTGGATTAGAAGTATATTTTAAAAAAGAAAGTCTCAAGTTAAAAACTAAAAAAAAGTTCTTTCATGGTAAAATTCTGTACAGAAATGTTAAGCACCACTTATGACTGGATTTTTGTCTTGATGGTAATTGTTTTGATAATAAACTTTAAGTTTTGATGGTCAATATTGGTAATGCCGGGTTTGATGGTGAGAAGTTGTTGGTTTTGATGATAAAGAGTTGTTGGTTTTGACGGTAGGTTTAGTTTGAGTATTGAAGGCTTCCGCGGGTGAGCTCGGCCTCTGGAAGACAAAAGGAAGCAAAGTCACTCCCTGACGCACCTTCAGCGCGCGGCCGTGTCTCTGCGGCCGTGTCTCTCTCTGGTTTCCCAGCGAAGCCGCGGCCCCACACAGGCTCCCGCAGCTCGACCAGGGGCTCCCGCAGCGTGTTCCCCCCGTACAGCGGCGGCACTTCAGCGCGGTGACCCGCACCCAGTCCTGGGACAAAGCTGCCCGCTTCGAAAGCCACCAGCCGACCTCAGCTAAGTTAAATCAGGTTGAAGTTTCGCCTAGACACGCCCTTGTGTTACTAACACCCTGGGGGGCGAGCTGACCAACGCCCACCCCCAAAAGCAGCAGCCTTCAGGAACTTGCTGGAGAGAACGTGTAGGAAATTAACTGCTTTAAAGCTGCTCCTTCTCCCGTCCTAGCTGGGTTTTTCCTAAATCACAAGCTATCACTAGCCCTTTTCAGCCTTATCGATTCATTCACAGTGCCACGAGTCCTGGTGCCAAGGCACGGCCTACCGCTCGTGTGGCGCTTGGCCCCTGTCTGCCCCGGGCTCGCCAGCGGCTCCGTGCCCCCGGCACCCGCCCGCGCCGCCCGTCCTGGGATGGGGTCCGTCATCCCAACAATCCCACTCGAGACCCGCTTTTGCCGAAGAGGAGTGCCCTTCCACAAGATGGCGCCAATCAACATCCCGGCACCGGCTGAACACCTCCAACCCGCGCGTCGCGGCTGCCGGCGGGCGCTCGCAGCGGGAGCGGGGTCGCGCCGCGGGGCTGGAGCCCCGGCCGGAGCCGCCGCCCCGTGCCTTTGGCCGGCTCAGAAAGGCCGCGCCCGCCCCCTGCTGGCCGCGTTTTGTCCTGCGCCGCTCCCGTGCTCGGCTACAACGGAGACGCTTCTGGTGCGGTAAGGGCTATTTTGCCATTACTGCCATTAAAGTCTCTTTCTTTGGCAGCAATAGTATTTGAAAGACCTCAGTTCAGTCCTTCTTAAGTTTTCCTTCTTAAAGGGATAAATATCATATTAAATTTTAAAGGCAGAATGCGTGAACAATCACCTTTTCCTCCGTACTATACTTTCAGAATAAAACCTCTGGTTGTCTATGTCCCAAATTACAATGGTTTTCCCACAAATGCTCTTCCTCTTTGCCTTAAGCGACAATCTCCTGCCTGCAGCAATTGGTTTCAACGCGGAAACCACATGAAATTTTTGAAAAATCAAAATCTCTTCCAAGATTAAACCTCTGCAAATTGCGAAATGCATTCAGCTGTAAGATGAATTCTTTTCTTTTCTATGCCAGAATTGCCATTTTCAACCCCGGGCTATTCATGAACAGCATTCTCACTGACTGTTAACCCAATTCTTCAACTGTGGGTAGGTATACGATGTAGAAAATTTAAAAATAAAACTTCCTTTTGGATAGCGAGCTGTCTTCTTCAGGGATTACTTCAGTTACCTATTGGAGTAAAATGGATGGCTGGGGGGAGGTGTTCGCTTATTAAAATATCTGAGTAACTGGGACTGGCTCGATGTCCGATAACGGGCATTCAAGAAGGTTCTATTTTTGTAATAAACACCTCTGTTCAGAAAAATTTCATGGGAAGTGTTGTCAAATTTTATTTTAGATGTTGCATTTGTTGCAGCGTGCAATCTTCTTCCCTGCATAATTCTAGAGCTAATTCATTTAAACCGTACTATCTCCTGCGAGCCCAGCTCAGGACCACGACGAGCAGCAGCAGAGTGTGAATTCAGTCAGGCGCCCAGGTCTGTCTTTAGCTTTCTATGACAAGCACCGAACTGACTTTTTAATATCGGCCCACTTCTCTGTATTTTTTAAGCCTACGCTAACAGAAAAAACCAGCACTAGTAAATAAAAGAATAGCAGGAACTTAACGTACTCCCCGGGTGTTAAATTGCGAAGTGTCCTCTGGAGGGTTAACAACTGTGAATTCAGGGGGCTTAGGAGAAGGCAGATCTACACCTGAAACAGCCACCAACTCCCCTTACTCTGATGAGCAGCCAGCACTGCTCCTGTGCTACGGGAGAGCTGACGGTAGCACTGTACTGAAATCCGTCGCTCCGGCAGCCTTTGGGGAAGACGGTGTTTCACTCCAATATTACAATATGAGTAGCCCGGGAGCCTCCTGTCCTCATCTTCCTTCTCGACTGCTGCGCTCCTCTCTACTGCTCACTTCTTTTTTAAGACAGAGCCGCCCAAGGGTTTTTTCCTAGTTAGCTGGACTGAATTTAATACGGCATCTTGCTTCTCTCCCACTTGTTTGCCACTTAACCATCAGATGAAATTAAAATTACTTGCCCTTCAACCCCTTCGCAGCTTTATTTCAGACTTTCTTTCCTAGCAGTCATTTAGAAATGGAAAGCAAAAAAGCCTATCAACTTTTTGTTTTTTAAACATTAATGCGGACTGTTGGGAAGCCATGATGTAAAGCCGAGATTTCATCGCGCAAGCGTTTAAAGATTGTTTTAAACAACAGCGCCTACGTGAACAGAAAGGAGTCCTGCGAACACGCCCTGGGCCCTTACCTGTAACGTACTCACTGGATGTGACGGAGCCGTACTTCTTGCTGTCGCCCGCTCCAGAGGGCTTCCCTTCCTTGTGGGCTTGGTTACTGCCCTGGTGTCTGTATTGCTCACAGAAAGAGCCGCCTGGAGGACCCGATTCTTCCTTCTTCTCCCGTGATTTCTTCTGGAAACGGGGATCTAAATATTCCAAGAAGCCTTTCAGTTTCCTGATATGTTTCTTCTTTTTCTTCTTTTTCTTATGTTTGCGATTGTCATTGTCAAAGCGGAGCACAGAGAAATCCAAATCATAAAGTCTGAAGGAAACATGCAAGTTAAAAATAGAAAACAGATGTGGCACTTGATGCATATATGAAACGTTATTTATTTTACCGCAGGTGACGACTTGCAGCGCGTCAGCTATTTTGTGGCAATTTCTGCCCATCTAACTTACTTTAGATGCAGCAAACTTAAGCCCTCGGTTTGAAGGACAATAGGTCCTGGTTTGTACACAAACCATTAACGGGGGCTAGTTGTGGAGTAAGTGGAATTAAAAAAAAATAAAAAAAAATTGTTGTAACCTAATCAAGAACGGTGCGCAGATGCGATTCTAACAATGTGGTCCAGATCTAGTGTTCTAACACAATTCAGCAATATTTGTCCTATCTTCACTCGACCAACCTAAAGACACAATCCCCAGCCAGATTATGCTATATAAATAACTTAGAAACAATGGAAAAAAGGCAGACATGAGAAACACCCAGAAAAGAACTACGAAAAATTGCCGATTATGCTGGAATCCTTGCTTACTTGTAATCCTTCTCTCGATGTTTATCTTTGGACTTCTTTTTCTTCTTGACCTTCTTATATTTTTTCATTCTTTGGTCGTCTATCTTTCGGCATTTCTTTTCTAGTTCGCTTCCGCTTTCTTCTGTGTGGGTATATTTTCTTTTGCCATTTCGTAGTTTTTCTTTTCCATTTTCCCGGGAAGAGTCCTCAAAGTTTGAATGAGCGGGCAGGGGTGGAAGCGCGTGCCTTTCCCGAGCGTATTTGTCAGGTTGCTGCTGAGGTACCGAACAGTGATGTACGTTGGCTCTGTGGCTGCTGAAGTGATGGACGTCCTCCTCTCTAGCGAGCGCGCTGTGAGGCCACCTGCTTTTGCAATGATAATCCTTATGTGACCTGTTGTTGTAGGCTTGGCTGGATTTGTCAAAGTCTTTATCACAATAAGAGGGCTTTCTCTCTCTGCCGTCTCTTGTTCCATGGGAGGAATAATAATCGTTGTAGTATCTGCATTTTTCCCATCTCCGTGGTTCATCCTGATAGTATCTTTCTCTGCTCCAAGTTCTCTCTCCTTTGGAATGATAATACCTATTCCGGTCTTGTTCTGTTCTTTCTCTGCTTCGGGATCTGTAACGAGAATATTTTCCTGAGCTTTTGCCGTTACTTGGACTGTTCCTTTCATTGTGGGAAGGTCTGTACTTGCTGTCATTGCAGTACTCCGGCTTATGACGATTTTGCTTGTTTGTTTCCACACTGCGAGAGCACCTCCTCCTCTTGTGGGAATGATCATCTGCTTTGCTTCTGCTTTGCTTCTCCTTCTCCCTCTCTTCAGTGTCCGAGTGTTCTCTCTTCCTTCGGTAGTGCTCTTTGTCAGTTTTTTTAGAGTCGTATATTTTTTTCTTATATTTTTTCCTATGTTTATCTTCTTCACATTTTTTATTACTCAGTCCCTCGTTTTCTCTAGAAAATTGACTCTCCAAAACTTTATCCAGCTTCGTAATAGAAGAGTCATTAACAGGTGGTACCTCTACGTAGTTATTAGAAGTGTCCTTTTTATCTTGGCATTTATCTGTAATATCTAGAGATGCGAGTTTTTTAGAACTACATTCAATGTCAGACTTTACAGAGGAAGTTTGCCCTAATTTCTCTTCACTCTCAGGAGACCCTTTGATGTACAAAGGATTTTCTTTTGAAATGAGTTCAGGTTCTTTTGATCTTCTTGGTTTGTCTTTGTCTCTACTGTCTTCAGACTCACGCTGCCCGAAGAATTCATCTTCAGCGTCCAAGGATTTTTTCCTGACCTTGTGCTGACCATTGATACTGGGATGCGCGTTATCAGCTTTAGTTACAATACTTTCAGCAACAACTTCTTTGGTAGAAATGGTTTCAGAATCTGACTGAGGAAAAAGATTCTCAACCTCACAGCTAAAGCTGGAAGGAACCTTCCTGGATTCTTCATAGGCGAACAGTGCTTCCATCACTACAGTTTCCATAAGAGCATCATTCTCAGAAGATTTCTGAGGTCCAGGGACACTGCACAAAATAAAAAAAACATTTTTCATTTGAAAAAGTCCATCTAAAAGATGAATGTTAGGAGAAAAAATCCCCTTCAGTAAAAAAATTGGTGGCTACTGGAAAACTCTTGAGACATTCCTTTCAGAAACCTATTCTTCTGCCTTTCTCAGCTCCCAGAGAAGGTGGCGTTTTCCCCCTCTTGATTCTGCAATGCTTCTGCGTTAAAAAACCCACCCGACACGTCTGCCTCCCTCCACTTGCTGCTCTGAATCACATCAACAGCCAAACCCACTGCGTCTGCTCTCCCCCCAACCAGAAAACAAGTAAACACGTGGATTTCCCTCTCGCTCCCAAATGGAGGAGCAGACGGTGGGAATTTACATTCACGCATCCTAGGATGGAAAAAAAATGGAAAGAGGAACAGAAAAAGTATTACAGACAATGGAAAAAAAAATGAAAAACATTCTACAAAGAATCCAACATTTTCGAAGAGTTACTCAGTGCTGATGTTTGCAACACTAGACGTACAGTGTGGAATTCTCTGTACTGATTTAAATCTTTCTATTACATAGTGTTAGTAGACAGGTTAAACAATGATAAACTTGCATGAAATCCTGTTTTAAACAGAGCGTACTCATTTTACCTTCTTTCCTCTGACGAGCTGTTCAACTGGCTGTACGTGAGAGATTCTAAGATTATTTCTTGAGGAACCGGTGACAAAGCTATAGGCATCTACAATTAAAAAGCACAAGTTAATAGACAGAAAAAATACTATCTTTAGTAGAAAACTACCATTTGCAAAATCTCTACATTAGATGTTTGTTGATCTACGTTAGCGACAAGATCGCTTTGAGTTACACGCGCTATCCCCATTTTACACATCGCCCCGCCAAACACATTTACGAAACTTAAGAAGTATTATCTCAGGTGAACTTCTCCCGAGTTGACGTGTTCTCATATGTCAGCTCAGCTTCTCGTGGGATAATAGCACAAAGTGTTATGATGAAATTTGTGCTGTGTGCTTTCTCAGTACTTCACGTGATTAGGGACATTATAATGCTCCCGAATACATCATAGGTGAGAAATTCTAGATGGAACAAACATAACTCACTGTTTCAAGCAATCCGTTTGTTTTAGAAAAGAAAATCTCAGAAGGTTTAACGGGTTGGACTTGGCAAGCGGAATCATCAAGTTTCAGTCCATTTTCTTTAGATTCGTTATCTAAACTAATAGCACCATTTAGTGAGTCATTTTTTGGCAGCTCATGCTGAGACCTTTCCTCTTCAGCAGTCTGACAGGCAGAATGGGAATTCGGCAAGGTACGGACCACCTTCCCAATCAGAATTCCATTAGAAGCTATTATGTTGCAATTCCTTTTAAACAAGCCCTTCGACTCCTCAGATTTTCCTGAAGTTTCTGGAACGTAATGGACTGTGTTATCAGAGCCGAGTTTAGGATTTCCATTCACTGCTGGCTCAGCAAAGATTTCATCAGGAACTTCTTGTTTGGAAACGTTAGTAGCCACTGCCATTGTAGATGCGTTTGAGGTAGACTCTGCTGCAGAAGAATTTGTAATTGTGGATGAAGGAACGGGCTTGCTCAGATCCTCATCCTCCACAGCGCTGCTAAGACAGTCAGGCTGTGACACAGTCTGACGTGCAGGCAACTTGTTATGAATACTGATAGTGATCTTCTGGTTTTTTGATGGATCCGTATTTGAAGGCCTGGTAATTGCCCAGTTTTGAACACAAGCTGTTGGCGGAGCTGAAGACGGCCTTTTTAGGGTGACACCAACGGTATTTGGATCCTCTTTTAGGGGTCCATTTCCATTTAAACGACTTGAATTCTGTATTTAAAATAAGAGGTTGCAAGATGGGTATATGCAAACACACAGCATTTAAAGTTTTAAAACATGAAATTCTCCCACTAAATATTTCTACAAATTGCCTCAACACCTAAGAAGAAAAAACACCCCCATTCAAACACAAATGTGTTTAACTCCCGCTTTTGGTTTCCTGCATACTGGTATCAAATGACCATCATTTCTGAAACCCATCCGAATAACTTAATATTGACTGAGCTATTCCCATATACATTTATTTTCCCCTTTAAACATTCACATTGTTCTGGTACTCAGGAACAAGACAACTTGTTTTCACCATGTCAGATAACATGACACTGATGGGGAGGGGGGAAATCTTTACTTTTGTTTATATTTTTTTTATTATTTAAGCATTAATAGACTACTTAAATTGTCCCAAGAGCATAGCTCTCAGTGCTTTAGAAAGCTGAGCTGGAAGTATACAGTCATGAAGTAGCACGGCTGCACGATTTAGGATTAGCCACTGTCTGAATAATTCTGGCTGTAGCATGAGGGCTGGGAGGCAGCTGCAGTGTGGGAGGGGAAAATAAAGCTCAGATGCTAAAAACCACCAACAACAAAACCTCGCACCAAAACCAAAATCCACTCTCAGTTTCGTGCCATTACCTGTCCCCCTCAAATTACCTTAATCATATGAGGAGGAAGTCGTGGTCCCATAAATCCAGCCTGCTTGCTATTAGCCCCTCGCTGACCAAGGAATGAACGGGGATAAGACGGTGCAGGTAAGTAAAAAGCACGTTCTCCGAGTGTCAAATCATAGCGCCTTGGGAAAAGAGCAGCAACCTTAGTTTAGAGTTTTCCTTTCAGCCTATTCTTGGCTTAAACCCCACCCTATAATTTTATAGGAACAGTTTACATGACACAGAAGACATCTATGGAAGACTTACCCAAGACTACAAACTGAAAATTAGATAATGGTCTTCCTACAACGACTATCCTTTCAGAGCAATAACTCATCCTTACACCACCTATGGACTTAATTCCTCCTCTTTTCTAAATTAGCCAGCTACAGAGAGCATGGATATAGCAACGTACGCGAGTGCCGCAGTTTAAGGCCAAGCAACGAAAGACAATAAACAATATGGGGAATTTCAGGTTAGACAGAACTGAATTATACAAAGAGTAATCTTTTCTTAGGACAGAAAGAAAAACATTTGGAAAAAAGAAAAATATCAATAACATGAGAGTAAATATATTCTGAACACATTTAGTATTTGTTATTACCTGATATAAAAAAGTACATAAGCTTGCTGATTGAGAACTGTTTTGATATCAGAAAGGTCTACTGAGGCATCATTCATTCGATACCAAAGTCCATTACCGGCCTGCAAATAAAGACAATGGTATCTTTAGATAAACTGCACGTTTTCCAAATGGCATCACAGATAGAACACTACAGAATAAAACATACCAAAACAAATCAAACAAAACACATTATGCAACTTTCCCCTTAAAAACAGTGGTTACCAGTAACATTATAATTTCTTTGTTAGCACGGATGTCACCCTGTTAGAAACCACGCTGATACCTACCTTTATGAAGCAGAGATAGTGTCCTGCGTTACAGTTGAAACCACTATGTACAAGAACTGCATATAAAGCATAGATGAGCGGTTCTCCAATTGACTGGGACATGTATGCTCGAAGATCCAAATATTCAGGGTATTTTACATCCTAAACACAGACCAAGAAGATTCAAAAGTTATCTTGGAATACTTCATGGAATAGCACAAGAAAACCACTTCTAAGAACACAGACTAGGATTATATGAATATACTTTTTGATTCATTTAAACATACCTATTCTCATAAACAACATTTAATAATTTAAGTTGCAGAGAGCTGTTTTCTACAGAATTAACTCTTTAAGAGTAAAGTATATTTTTATGGTCGCACAGGAATTATTATTATTAAATTATTAAAAACGAAAGAAAAAGCCATCGTCGTTATATTGACTTTTCTTAGACTACAGTTACTCGTCTATAGTTATTGCCTGCAAACGTTACAACTTTTAAATGAGTATTCATCTCTGAGAAATCTCCCATTCCAAGGAGATAAAGTTCCGTTACAGCTGTAAATATACCTTGTTGATCTTTCCACCTGTAAAATTCGCAAATCTTTTCAGTGATATTGTGAGAACGTTGGAAGATCGATGTATCGTATATCTCTTCGATGCAGGAACCATCTTTTTGCACCTTATAAACAAGCACAGACAAATGTTTAACAGCATATTCTTTCTCCCCCCGAAAAAGTCAAACAAGTTTTCATCTCTCACACATGCTTATGCTATTTGAATGATATTTACTTGCATAATATGTTTTTTCTTTTCATAAATCCATACACTGCATTTCAGGTTTGTTAATAGAGAGAAGATAGCAGGATATAAGAGGACAGCTCTACAGAACAAAGAATAAAGGATTTAGAACATTATCTTTTGATAGCCAAACAGATGTCTGAACACGTGTCTTTGTTATGACAAAAAGGTAAGGCTTCCCAACAGCTCGGCACAAAGCAGGACCAGGAACCTCTCGCCAGAGCACAGCACCAGAACATAAGGCCAGGTACCATTTCTTGTAACACCAAAGCAGCTATTTTGAACCCCTGTCCTGGATACATTCTTTCAGCTTTCTGCTGGAATGCAAATAGTAGAAGTGGAACAAGAGAGTCTCGGTCCCTGGGACTAGAAACTGCAAGTAATTTCCAAAATGGATCACACATCAACATAAAAAGTTCACTGGAAGGCAAGAGTCATCCTGCAGGAGGGAGAGGTCGGACAGCAGCAAGTCTTTGTGCACTGAGGTGGCCTGGAAAGACACCGAAACCACCTGCAGCCTTACTCTTCCTCGACCACAACCTGTAACCTACGAGAATTCTTTGTACCTTACGTGTTGCTTGATAGGATCCACAGACTAAAATGAATCTGGGATTGAATCACTCTAGCAGCCTATTGGATGCTCTTTATTCAACAGCTGCATTCAGGTTTCCTAATTAACTTATAGTTTTCCAACAACAAAAAGCAGGTTTTGCATTTTTCATTTAGAAGGATCAGACAGGAATGTTACAGAACCAAGCCCAGCGGCCTTTGCTTTTCTGAGTTCATCTTATACAAACGTTCAATGCATTTACGTATTAGAAACATTTTACACATTGACCAGCATATAGGACATCTTAACTCCGTCTGCTTTCCCTAAGCAGAGGTTAGGTTTAGGCGGCTCATTCCAGACGACAGTAGTCCACAGGGTTTACAATTCAAGAACCGTGCGAGACATTGTTGGGCGAGCCAGCAGAGGTTGCTCACGTCAATTACCACTGAGCTTGTTCACATTCCCCGAGACCCAATCTCACTTTGTTCCGCAGTGAACACGGGGACCTTCAGCAAGCTGGTGTTGCCTCCCACCCCACGTTGTTGCCCATAGCTCTCTGCTTCAGCTCACCACTACGCATCAGACACGCTTTTTAACTTGCACTTCCTAAGCGCAAATCCACACTTAGGAAGGCTGGCAAGCCCCCGGGTAGACAATACTAGGAATACAAGTCTAACGTGAGCTAACGGTCACAATTCTTGTAATGTATTTACAAATACTCAAACAGAAACACAAAAATTACTCGCTTAGAAACAAATGTATTATTTTCCAAGCTCTGAATGATTTCAGCGTATTAGTTGTATAAGCAAAACCAAACAAAAGAACAACAGAGCACTGTGTCTCATTATCTTATTTCTAAACAAAGTCAAAAGATAACTTATCTCTAAGTCACACAATACATTAAATCCGTATCTTGTATTAAGATGTAATTAGTAATAATCTTACTTGCTACACTTATAGCTATTTTCACCATCCAGTTGTTCCGGTTTCACAAATTGTTCCAGAGCTCTGGTGACAGATGTAACTGCCTGGATAAAGAAGAAAGTAGAGCACTAAGTCACTGGAAATGCAAAGTTTCAAACACTTACTAGTAGCTTACGAGAGAACCTTGCTAGTTCATACTTAAGTGACCTACTGCAAACCAGCAAACACAGTAAAGGAGGAGGCAGAAACAAAGTATGTTCAGCATTTATCTCATTTGAAAATGACTCTACTTCAAAACAAATAAATTTTGCAGTGCTGCAGACAGCATCTGTGGTATACTTTGGCATCAGTAACAAGAACAGTCAGACCCATCAGTCTAACAATAGATGTATATTGAAGCAGAATAATTGAGAAGTAGGATAGTATCATTGTTTGTGCAGATATAATGATTATTTTTCCAGCTTAAACACAATGCAAACATGGAGACCATTTCCATGGCTTCCACAGAAGAACCAAGTTCAATCTACCCCACTGAGCTGTTTTGTTGTAACAGTACATGTTTTTAAGTAAAATGAGTTTATTTCAGAAAGCTCTGCAAGTCTTTACACATCTCGACTCTATTCACAAAACACCTTACCTTTATATCCAAAGTAATATCGAGGAATGGCTCGTAGGTATCCGAAACTGCTTTGCAGTTCAAGCACTTTACTGGAATCAAAATACAAATGCTTAACAATATGTGAAGGAGACTAACTGTGCAAATTTAAATTATTAATACATATTCCTTTAGTCAAATAACAAACTCCTTTACTACAGACAGACAGAAAGTCACAGACCAGTTCGAAGGACAGTAAGATTTTGAAAAAGTACCTCGGGATCTGAGATATCCTCCAAATATTTGATAAATAAGTGTGGTGGCTTGAGAGGATCTGTCCAATCTGGAAATAAATTATAATCAGACCTCAGAAGGTTTAAGGCACAGAGTTAACTCTTCAAACAGTTTTTCTTTTTATGAAAACCAAGGACGTAGATTTTAATTTATGATAGTAAATAAAGGAGTAAGAGGGGCTAGAGAACATTTAAAAGCTAATTTGTTTGTGCTTACTTGGTGCTTCCATTCAAGCAAGCTTTCTGCAAAGCATCAACAGTGAAGCATAGGAATTCATGTGCATCCTCTTGACTGCCGAAATGGAAATGTTTTCCTATTCCTAATAAATAAGAAGGTTATTATATTTATCTCATATAAAATGAAAGAAAACGCATATTTCTAAAATCTCTCTTCTTTAAAGTATCAAAATCATTTATATGCATCAAATAATTATTTGAAAAATTAAAAAATAGCAACAAATAAAACCATCTGAAATGACTTACTTTTAAGGCCATTGATAACAGATGTAGGTTTGATGGCATTGTTAGAGCAACACAGGACTTGGTTAATGTGCGTTTCCATCGTGCACATCATACAGAAGCCTTCTTCATGACCTGAAGAGTGAACGAAGGAAGTGTCCCAGCCTAGTCAAATACACGTTGCTACAAAAAAGCCTAAAAAACCCTAATAATCTTTAAGTTACAGGTACAATGTCCACTCCCCATGCTACATTCTCGTCTCTTAAGGTGTCAATATCCCAACAGTTTTGTGACATTTTATTATGCAGAACCGCACAGAATAGAAATGTCGATTAAGTCTGTATTGAAGCGCATTTTCTGATGAGAAATCTAAGTAACTATCGCAACGTCATTTCTTTTGCAGGCTGACAGGAATGTCAACTGCAGAATACATGAGGAAACAACATTGACAGTGATGATGCAGCACTAAGAGAGAACGTGTGTTATTTTCAGCGTACTGCTGTTAGGTGAGCTACATGACACAGAGCTAAGAATCCTCTGGGAGAAAGGGAAGATTAAAGTAATGTATGTATTAGTATTTCCACCCTCCTTTTCTCAACAGGATTCTTAACTGAAACCATTTTTATATATGGTAAGTTAAATTTTTAGGAATAAATACTAAGATACCAGACTAGAAAGCATATGGGTGTCTTTGTAAAAATACACATATATGGATATGAAAAGAGGCTTCTAGGCTTAAATACATCGAAGAATAAAGATGAAATTCAAAGAACAGAAATTAAAGGGTTTAAAAATACAAAATTTTATTTGGAATAAAATCAGGCTAAATTTTAATTCAGTCCCCCAAAAATTTCTATTTGAGTTCATAAGAGATTAGCTCGTAGTGGTTTCTAGGGTAGGATTTTGGGGTTTTTTAATGGGTCAACAGCGAACAAATCATTTCTCACAGTATTAGTGCCTTACAGTATCGAGGCTGCAAAGACTAAGAATCTACAATGCCAACATCCTAAATTTTACCAGCTTTCTACCATTAGGAAACTGAAACGCCGAAAATGTTCATCAATGCCTTACTTTACAACGGACTTAATTATCTTAATGAAGCAAGAAATGATCTTTTTTTGAAGTTTTACCGTAGTGCATTAAATGAACAAATGTACTTTATATGCTATTCTGAGCCTCCTGCTAATACAGTGCTCCAAGCCGGCCTCTACAGATGAAACAGGACAACTAAGAGTCTTCTGCACAGAATCAGCGCTGTTCTTTCCCCTTTAGAGCTATCCAACAGATTTACAACAGGGTAGAAAGCACTCACATGACTGGGTGTGTTCAAGAGAAAGCATGTAATTGGCGAGAGGCGGTGTGTAGGTCAAACACTGCAGGGTAGAATTAAGGAAACAGGTGTTGCCGAGGTTCTGCAGTCCAACTCCAACACTTTGGGTTTGCTGCCAATCCATACAAATTTTCTCAGGTGGAAAAAGAATCCTCTGTGGCGGGGCAATTCCATCATTAATAACTGCAAGAAAGTTGTATTTTTGAGAGAGACGTATTGATTTTATTTTAAAAAGGATATTTAAAAAGTAGCCTTCTGCAGGAGCACCCAGAAGAACCAGCTATACGCCAAAACACAAAAACATATGACACACAGCTTTAACACTGCCACTCAAATTTGCTGTCAACGCGCTGTTTTGGACAATAGTTTATTCATCCGGTTTAATTCTTCTAACGCAAGACAAACTAACACTGATTTTAGTAACTTTTGCCAGGTTTCTTTCTTTTCCTGTCTACAGTCTTTAATCTGATTGTTAATTCGTTTATTGGGTTTTTTTCTTTATTGCAACTTAAACCACAACCTTACACTTGTAATTATATGCTAATAAATGTAAGAACTAAGACAGAAAAATAAGTGAGTAACTAGCACAGAAGGTAATCCTATAGCTACCAGATCTGTTCCCGAGCAGTGTTATCATTCAAAGATTTGTGAATAATGGAAGCCACGAAGAGCAATGGAAAAATGTATTTTTCTCTGCATAACAGAAAAGACATGGAAAAGTCTGCATATTATAAAAAGCTCCCTATAATTGATTCTAAATAGATTAAAACTAAGTTTTGTAACACCAGTCACTTCAGTTGTCTTAGGGCATTAACAAAATTGAAGTCTCATTTTATAGCAGTGCAACAACTAAGAATTGCATTTTCTACTTTTGTTTTAAGAAAATAGCGGGAGGACAAAAGACACACTTACCTAGATCTCTTTGGGCAAACGGCTTAGTTTTTTGAGATGATCTACAATAAATAGCACCTCCAGGTCCTTTGTCCACCGAGACTTTGTTTGGATCTTCTGCAGGTGGTACACGGCTCAAATTTGCGGTGCGTGACGTCATTTTTTTAGTACGGGGTTTCTTAGATTTGTCAGACCGCCTTGATGATGACTTTTTAGATTTTGAAGATTTTGGCTTGCTAACTATGGTCATTGTTCATATCTGTAACAGAGGCAACAGTTCTGGTTGACAGAAGAATGTCAAAAGCATTCCAGAAAGAAAAGAATATGAGAAATCCTGTCACTTAGCCTCAAAGAAATAACTTGAAGAACTAAATAGCTGATAAGAACAACTGACAAAAAAAAACCAACTCAAGAAGTCCCCAAACCAACCCAAAACTAAACACACAAAGTAGAATTTTCCATCAAAACTGTTTAAGTATTACTTTTAACTTCTGCGGAGCTGGTGACCGATGACATTTCTTACACTTTTATGGGATTTTAGTCCATTACAGTTATGACGACCTTTTTTATATGGGGAGCTGTGAGTAGTGGCCCGTTCAAGTGCCAGCCTGTTGAGATCCAGGAGGAGCTGCCTGGCCCATCTTCTCACTCCTGGGAGCCACGCACCTCTGAGACACAGAGAATGGGATATAGCTCTGCGACATCTTGGGAAGGGAGGGCAAGAAAGCACTTGTACGTTTATTTCCGTCTGGGTTTCTCCTGCCCCTCCAAGAAATACTTGTCTGGATACAATTTTGGCAGCAGTACTTGCTGTACTTTGCACCTGTCATATTTACAACTCTTACTAGCAACTGAAGAGTTGAACCAAAAAGCATCTTTTTCAGTTCTACGTATATAAAGTTGTACATTTTTCCTCAGCAAAACAACAGATGAATGTCAGCTATAAAAAGAAAATACTGAACGTAAAAAAAAGGCAAAACAAACCATCAGCCGTCAAGGACAGAGGCAATAACTGATATTAAGTCCTTTTTAAAATGCTGATTAGCTTTCAAGATGATACCTCTTCAAATACGTGTAATTGTGTGTGCACAGTAAGCCACTGAATAATTACATGATCAACTATCAATTTCTGATGTAAATTTTTGCTACTATCTTACTATAGCACGTAGGCCCTTTTTAAGTTTAGGGAAACTATAAACTTAACTGAGGGTTCAAAGCATAAGCTGCTTTGTTATACTGAAATAACTGAGAGAACTAAGCATAAAGCAGTTTTAGATTTATGGCACAACTTGGCTGCTCTTGATAAAACTTAAGGTAGGTTAAGCAAAGCACAGTAAATTAGAGAACTTCTAGTCCCGCAAAAGACAAATTACATGTAAAGCCTTTATTTAGATCTTTTTCCCTTTTTAAATTTTCAATTTAAAATCCACTCTATACACATTTTCCATTTCCGAGAATACCCAAAACTGGAAAATTCCCTCTCATTTTACTGAGAAATTAAGACATCTTTGTCCATTTGGAAGACTAAGATGACAGTTCTTGGGCTCAGTGATTTTCAGATAAGATCCAGTCTTCAAATTGCAGATACTAGTCGCATTTCCTTTTTCTGATTGAAAGGGAAAGTGTTTCAACAACATATTTAAAACATAGTTGCCTGACAAAAAAACAGAAGCAAAACTGCAGTGAAAGCCAAACAGAATATTATCTCAAAAAAGCCTGAGCGTTATACTGACCAATAAGGTAAGCCTTACATATTTTTAAAATTATTTTTGACGACTGAGTGATACATTACCAGATATCAAGCACTACAGAACAGCAAGTACCAACGCTAGTATGACTAAACCAGATCCACCACTTTTCAAAATACATCAATACAATTCTTAATTTGGATATAACATCTCTTTGACGAAGTACAAAAACTACCAACACTGGTATTTCTCCTCTCCCGTCGCTCAGCGCACACACAGACTCTGCTCCTGTCCCACTGCCGAACAGAAGTGCGCGCTGTCATGTGCGCCGAGCGTCACTGCCCTGTGCTGATCTCACAACATACGTTTCCCAGGACGATGTCGAAAAGTAAAACAAAACAGTTCCTTTCTTCTCGTTTGGAGTTTTGCGCCAGCGTTGTTTAGATTTTTTTTTTTCAGCAGTCTCATCGCAAAACACAGCAGTTATGCCTTACACCTAAATATTTAAACTCGGTCCCCGCTTTGCGTACAATAAATCACAGCCGAGGAAGACTTTATACCAGATGCCATTCACAGAACCGCGCCTGGCCGGGGAGCGGTGACACCGCGTCGATCTCAACACAAACCCAACACTTTCGGCGGTGGCTGCGGGCGGGCACAAACCCCGAGCGCGGCCGGGACCGACGCGGAGCTGCCGCGCTGCGGGGGGGGCACGGCCCGGCCCCCGCCCCGACACGCCGGGCGACGAGCGAACACCCCAACACCCGAGACGGCTCTACTCCCATCAGGAACAGCCCAGCCTCCAGCCCAGGAAACGCGAAATTAATGATCACTTTACCCTTAACTGGGAGAAAATTTCGTCGTCGGGGCCCCGGAGGACAGCAGGGTCCAGCACCCGCCGGCGGGACGGGCCGCCCGCTGCCGCCTCGGCCCCGGCTCGGCCGCCCCTGCCCGCCCTCCCGAGAGGCTTTGGCCCCCGAGGCACCGAGAGCCGCCGGGCCGGGCCGCGGGCCGGCTCAGCGCGCAACATGTCCGCGCTGGGGAGCGGCGGGAGCCCCGGAGCGGGCAGGGCAGCTCCGGCCGGCAGCTGGGGGGCCGTGCAGGGCTCCGGGAGAAGCGCCTCGCCCCGCTCCCGCCGGGCCCCCGCGCAGCTCGGCCCCCGCGGCGCCCTGCCCGGCCGGCGGCCGGCCCCGCGCCCGCCCTCCCCGGCCCTGCCCCGCCGTGCCCGCCCTCCCCGCGCCGTGCCCCAGCCCTGCCCCGCCGTGCCCGCCCTCCCCTGCCCGCCCCGTCCCTGCCCTCGGCCCGCACCTCACAGAGCGTCCGGAGGCAGGACCGTAGCAGGCAGCGCCCAGCGGCGACTCTGTGCCCATGGCAACGCGGCGGGGGGGCGGGGAGCCGGCGCCGGGGGGGGGGCGGGAAGGGGAGACGAATCGAACCCGGACCCCGTGAGCGGCAGGCCCCGCGGGGAGCCACCGCCGCGCCGGGCGCGGAACCGCGCCGCGGGGCCCGAGGCAGGGCGGCCCTGCCGCCCTCCGCCGGCGGCGGGACGCCGGAGCCGGAGAGCCGTGCCGAGTCCCCGCGCTGGCAGCAGGAGAAGGAGGAGGAGGCGGGAGAGGCGGGCGGCGGCGGGACCCCTGACGGAGGAGGCGGGCACGGAGCGGAGGCGCCGCGCCGGGAGGGGCCGGTCCCGCCGGCCCAGGGGGTGGCGGCGGGGCCGGGTCCCTCCGCCGCGTGCTGGGGCCGGCGCCCCGCCCCGCCCGGGGTCCCACCCCCTCCGGCTGCCGCCAGCCGGGCGGGCAGCGGCCGAGCGCCCGCGGGCCGGGCTGGGCCCGGCTGGGCTGCGCCGCGCCGGCCGCTCCCGCCGTCCGCCCTGCCCTGCCCTGCCCTGCCCTCCCCTCCCCTGCCGTCCCTCCCGTCCCTTCCGGGCCGGCCCCTCCCCCGGCCCATTGATTTCCAGGCAGGGAGGCGCACGCGGCGCCGCCGGGCCCGGCCCGCCCGCCACGGGCCCCGCGCTCCCCCCAGGCCCCGTTACCTGGCTCGGCCCCGCTTGACTCGGCGCTGCCGGGTCCCCCTCGCCGCAGCCCCCGCCTCAGCCCGGCCCGCTCCGCCTCCTGTTACAGCCCGTCGGGGAACAATGACGTCCCTCCGCCGGCCTCTTGCATCCGGGGCCCGGCGCCGGCCGGGCGAGCGGGCGGGGGGAGGGAAGGAGGCGGCGGCGGCGGCGGGGGGAGAAGCGAGCTCCTCCGGGTCACACGGGGACCGGCACCGCCCCTGTGCCGCTGCCGGGAGCCGCTAGAGGGGGCTCGGCGACCCCCGGTCCGGGCGAGGGGCCGAGGGGCTCCCGCGAGGGCGATGCGGGCAGCCGCGGCCCGGCGCGGCGGTGAGGGCTGTCCGCCGGCCCCGCTGCCTGAGGGGCCGCCCCGGCCGTAGCCTGCTCGGCCTTCTGGGCCCCGTCCGCCTCTCTCCGGTTAACGTTTTATCTCTCCGCGTCCAAAGAGCGGCCATAAGCGCCGGCCCGGCCCCGGGGCCGCCCACAGGGAGGCGGGCAGGCCCTGCCGGCCGGGGCGAAGGCCGGCGCCCGGCATGTGGCGGGGCGGGTTCCCGCCGAGGGCCGCGGCGTCGCCGCCCGCCATCGAGTTTCCTGAGGAGAGCCCGGAACCGCGCTTTGACGGTGAGCGGGGCGGCCGCGGCCGCCGGGCCTCTGCGGGGCTCCCCTTCCCCGGGCTGCGACGGGACGGGACGGAGGTCTGAGCCGCCGCCATCCCCTCCCTGCCTCCCCTCCCCCTCGGGCGGTGGTGGGGTGTAGGGGCCGGTGGGCTCTCGGCGGCCGCGGGGAGCCCGAGTCCCGGCCCTCGGGGCCAGCCCCGGCCCTCCGGCTAGTAGCTGTTTTCCGTGTGCGCTTAGAAAAATTAATTAGAGTTACTTTCCTAATTAGTGCCTTAAGGTGCTCAATGGCAGCTCGTGTGGTGCCTTTTTCTGAGCTGGGGTGCGTTGAAGCTGTGCGGGTTCCCGTGTGGTTTTGGTGTTCTAGTAAATAGGCACATGCTGAGACCTAAACTCATCCTTCTGACTGTCCTCTTCCAGAATCGGATGTGCCGGCGGAGCTGCGAGTTGCAAACAGGTCGCAGAAGTTTGTGAACTTCACTTCGACCATCCAAAACCAGCTACTGCTGGTGTCGCTGCTGGAGCACCTCTGCCACATGTACACCCACAACCCCGTTCATTCCAGGTGTTTGTTCCGAAGTTAGTAAGAGTAGTTCTTTCCCGTCTCTTAAACTGTCTTACTGCAATATACACCAGATTCTTCTGTGCAGAATTACAGCACAACATCAGTACAAAGATGTAGGTCTCATCCCACCGGGACAAGGGTAGTTCTGAGAAGAGGATGGATACCTTAAATCAGCCTTGACAGGCTGAGAGAGTTGGGGTTGTACAGCCTGGAGAGAAGGCTCCGAGGAGACCTTATAGCAGCCGTCCAGTACCTAAAGGGGGCCTACAGGACAGATGGGGAGGGACTCTTTATCAAGGAGTGTAATGATAGGATGAGGGGTAACGGTTTCAAACTGAAAGACGGTAGAGGTAGAGTGGATATTAGGAAGAAATTCTTTACTGTGAGTGGAACAGGTTGCCCAGAGAAGCTGTAGCTGCCCCATCCCTGGCAGTGTTCAAGGCCAGGCTGGATGAGGCTTTGGGCAGCCTGGCCTGGTGGGAGGTGTCCCTGCCCAGGGCAGGGGGTTGGAACTAGATCATCTTTAAGGTCCCTTCCAATCCGAACCATTCTATAAATCAGCTTAATTGGGAATGAGGACCTGTCTTATTTTTGAAAACAGTGACAGAATATTGTGGTAGATGCAAGGATCAGACAGTTAAGTTCTAGCTAAATCATGTGAGTTGCATCATGAGAGGGGTAACAGGATAAATTATCTAACTGTTAAATCTGATCTAAAAACACAGAAGGGGAATTTAATAAAAATATTTATCAAGAAATAGCTGTAGCATAGTCTTCACTAAATCTTTCAAAATTATGGCCTGTGAAAATCAGAGTAAATACCTTTCTAAGTCCTTTATTTACCCATAAAGTTTTTTGATATAATTCAGGGAGCTTGCATTTTCAGGTGTGAAGTGTTTCTTTTGAAATCTGTCTTTTTGGTGTCTGACTTATCTTAGGTATTTTGTTCATTTGGGCACATACTTAATGCATTTGAGAAACAATCTCCAAGGTTTTTTTCCTTGTTATACGTGATTGTAGAAAATAAAATCTAATATATTGCTTGTGCTTAAAATTGAAGCCATTTATAGCATCCAGTAATGACAATGCAGACAACTGTTACTTTTTTTGTTCTCAAAGTCTGATGTAGATGTTTGGCCCTGGGTCTTACTGTTATCTCTATCAAACTCTCCTGGTTTGAGGTACCCGAAAATATCAGGGAAAAAAACGCAACCAAAATTTCTCCTTTTGGCAGAGGAACAAAAAAAACCCAAAAAACAAAAAACAAACCAAAAAAAACCCCCACAAAAAAAACCAAACAAACAAAACCAAAAAAACCCAACAAACCACCTGGGCATCTTCCAAAGTATGTAGCTGCTTGGCTTCCCAGTGTACTTTTATGGAGTGACGTTCCTTCATTGGTATAGTTTAAACCAATTTCCCAAGTGGAATAAACCTGATGAATAATAGAAAAACATATTGCAGTAATCATATCTGTGTTCATATATTCATCTTGTCAAGGCTGGGTTTTTCCTGCTTTTCTGGTGTGTGTAACTGTCCATAAGGCTTGTGTAGAAAAATTCCTGATTTTTTGTAGGTTCGCTTTCAATAAATTTTATCTACTTTAAAATATAAAGTAATAGGCTGATTTTTGAAGTGCTGGTCCCAAAGAAGCATCTAAAAAAACCCCACCTTTTATGAGCAAGTTTAGTTTAAGACCTTGGAACTCCTAAAACTTTTAAGTACATTTTTGTAGCATCTTCACAGTTGTGCCCATCTCCAGTATTTGTTAGCTTTTTGTCTGCCACAGCATTGTTTTACTCCAACTGCGAAAGACGTGCTTTGGGGGGGATGGAAGGAAGTGACTTTGTTCTTTACTATGAGTATGTGCAGAAATGCATGAGTTTGTATGTGAATTAGGAAATTTCGACATTATCAGTTTTTATCATAAACATGTCCTCATAGTTGTGAATATGCTTTGAATTTGTCTTTTCACTGATCAAAATTAGTCCAAGAGTAAGAAGTAAGTGAATGGGTGGATGTTTGTATAATTCATCTGCTGAGATAAGGAAGAGGAGATGCACTTATGACCATGAAGGGCATGGCGAATAACTATATCATGCAAAGGGATTCCCACAGAGCAGCTCTAGTTTGGATTTAATTTTTTTTATTGCTAAGATATGGAAAACAGCATTAGAGTAGGAGTGACTATTCAGTTTTTTGGATGTGCTGTTAAGAAATAACTGTTTACATGGTCTTATTGGCAGGATTTATTTGATGTGACCTTTCTCTGTTCCTTTGTACAGTACTTCGTCAGGCTTTCACAAGAACAGGGTTGCTCTCCCCCTTTGCCTTCTGCGATGAATTTAGTACAGTAAGACTGCAGCATAATAGAGCCATTACTGAACTAATGAAAGCAGCTAATCGACAAATACTTAATGGGGTAAGCTTTGTTAAATTTCTTTGGCAACCTCCTCATTAGGGAATTAACACATCATTGTATCCAAAGAAGCTTTTGTTTGGGGGGTGTGTGTGTGTGGTGTCTTTTAATATTGGATTGGGTCTTTTTAATAATTACACAAAGTGGTACTCCTGTTCTACCGTGGCTGTTTGGGATGGCATGTTCTGGTTCTGCAGGTGCAAACTAAAGCTTTTGAAGCCAGCAGTGTTTTGTTCCTTATTAAATAATAAAACCCCAAAGTTAAAATCTTTATAAATGCAGGCAAGGTGTTTTAAGTATTGCTACATTTTTTTTCAACAACAGACACATCCATTTTCAACTTTTAACTGTTCCAGTTGATTATGTTCACACCCTCCTAGTCATATTAGTGGAGGGCATAATTTGTATACTGTGTAATGTGCTTCAGGCTGAATCAGACCAGTTTGCTTATCTTGCTGCTTGAACTAAGCTAGTTAATTTTGTCTTAAGCACATTTTAAAGACCTCGTTTTATCCTGTTTGCCAGCAGAACTCTAAAGGGCAGTAATCTCTCCAGCAGATAGATGTTAGAAGATTACTGGTGGGATAATAATCCTTTAATTTGGTGAAGCTCTCTGCAGAATCAACGGCTATCAGTAACCTCATTTTCTTCTAAGAACATAGTTGTAGTTTCTATTTTGATTTAGCTGTCTGTGCCGATGGCACAGTAGATCTGTTATTGTGTACGGCATGTTTTTATGTTGGATTTTGTTGTTTCATAGGAACTTGATAATGGAGATTCTCATGCAATTGGGTATGTATTCAAAGCATTTAGAAATATTAAGCAACTCCCTACCTGAAGTTCCTTGCTCCGCTCTGAATTTAATTAATACTGCATTTCATATTTTGGCTCTGAAATGTAGAAAAAAAAGTGAGAATTCCTCCAAACTCTCAAAACGATCTGGTGAAAATTCCTTCTTCAGTACAGTTCTCACGGTTAGCGCCACCACTCAAAAAACCAACATTTTATCAGGCATAAATTTAAAGAAATCATATTAATACTTCTGTGAACACAGAGTGTGGCTTTGTAGCACATATGCATACTTTTGCAGTCTGCTGGTTTTCAGTATTCACTATGGTAATGTCTAAGTATTGTCATCGTCTTTTCGTAACGTAAATAATATTTCTAGATTGTGTACACCTGTAGCCTATCTAATACCTTACTTATAAGTTGTAATTTTGTTTAATGCAACCTAACTTTTTTTGATTAGGGAAAAAGAAGTTCTCTTTGAAGCACAGACTTCACGATACTTGAATGAATTTGATGAGATTGCAAGGCTAGGAAAAGGAGGATATGGTAAAGTGTATAAGGTATTCTTTACCTTCTGTTTATCAGTTTATATCTAGTTTTCCTTTGAAATTTAGAGTTACTGGTTTGGCTGTTTTGTTTATTTTTCTAATAGAGAAACAAAAATACTAATTTTCTAGTAGAACAAGTGCAAACCCGTACATGTGAAGGATGTTGACGTTTCATTTCAAAAGATGCTCAGTTGTGGTTTCTGTTTCCTGTTTGTCGGAAGCAGGATATATCAAATGTTTTACTTGGTGTATTTTGACCCCTTTAAAGTAAATGAAAAGTCCTTATTTCTCGTGTGAAGTATTGTGATGTATTGACTTAAAATAGCCACAGGAACGGATGAGTCTGCACACTGCAATGTTCCAGTTGTGGCTGCTTGGAAAAAAGTAGCCTCAACATGAATATAAACTGTTGTGTTTATACTGTATTGTATATTGTGTTTATATTGAATTGTATTCAATACTTGTAGCGTATGGCCAGCTCGAGGTTCCCCACGTGGTATGTGCCATATGTAAATGACAGTTGTGGTCTCACAGCTTTATTGAGAACCTGTTTAAGCAGTTATCAGCACCTATCAACATTTTTTTATTGACGGAAAGATAGCTGTAAAGCTACGTGTTTCACAAAGATTGGATTAGATGTTTTCAGTCCTGAAAGAAGGCAAAAGTAGAGTATCTTTATCTTAGACAGCAGGGGCCTGATCCCAGTTTCATTCTCTGATATGGGTGAAAAGTTATCTGAATGGAGTTCAGAAATTAATTTTTAGAAAATAGTTGATTCTAAAGGATTTAATAATTCATTACTCTAAATGCATAAACAACTAATTTTGTTCTATTGTAATTGTTTTCAGGTCAGAAACAAGTTAGATGGTCAGTTCTATGCTATTAAAAAAATTAACATCAAGAAGGCTACAAGAAGAGATTGTATGAAGGTATTCTTTCTCCTATGTTTCATCTCTGTTTTAACTCCCTGCCCGCTCTAGCTGATTCTGATTTAATTAAGTAATGCAATTCTTTCCCAAAATATCAAAAACATTTATAAGGTTTTTTCCGCGTTCTGAGTTTCTAAGATTTGACCCTATCGACACCTAGTAGAAAAAAAAGGAATATGAGAGGTATTTAAGTCCACTAAAGGAAGCATATTATTAACTTGAATTTGATCATCTCTGCAACTATGAAAGTCATAATTTGTTTTAAAGCTTCAAAATTTTCTTCATTACGGTAGTAATTTTTTCTGTTCTTTCTCTGTTGGAAACTGTTATTTTTTGTTATCTTTTGGGTTTATTAAGCGCTCATAATAAAGGACAGTCATACTATTTCTTTTTCATCTGTTTAGGTGCTACGAGAAGTTAAAGTGCTGGCTGGGCTGCAGCATCCTAATATTGTAGGCTATCACACTGCTTGGATGGAACAAGTTCAAACAGTACGCCCGAAAGGAAAGTACAGCATATTGTGTAATTCTTGCTTGCATCCTGCTTATAACCTCTGTACTATTATTTGCAGGAGAGTATTCGTTCTATTATAAAATAACTATTTTTTTCCCCCCTCTTTAAAACAACCCAAAAAAGCAAACTAGAGGTGACCACCAGGTTGTCTTCTCCCTCTGTGCACTTCAATCTCTTGCCTAATAACTTATCTGTTACTTAATGATAAATTTGGAGCCGTGAAAGTATTAGCTTCACTTCAGGTAATATGCGAGGAGGATTTTAAAGTTCTGTGAAGTTCAATGAAAACCTCTTAATGCAAAAAGTAGTGAGTTGACGAGGAGAAGAATGAATACTGGGGAACAAGCCACTTCAGCTATTGGGGGAAAAGTGATGAATAGGAGGAAAAAAACCCACAAATTTGTTACCATATTTTGAAATCTCAGAGATACAGCAAAACTAGAATAAGTCTCACAATATGCTTCTCTTCCTGTGTGGAAAAGAGTTTAGAAAAACTGAAAGAACCTGGAAATAAATACTTCAATGTCAAGAAAGAAAAAAGTTTCCCTCCTTATTTTCCTTTCCACAGGAGAGTTTTTAAATTTGATGAATTGTGTAGCATAGTTCTGCAGTGACAGAGCAACCTGGGTTTTTGTGTGTATCAGCTACTGTCTGTAACTGTTGAGAATTCATCAACTTTTTTGTTCACTTTACACCTTCTTCCCTGGCCCCTTTTTTTTTTTCTTCAGGTTCTCTGTTCTCAGCTCTTCCCACACTTTGTCCTTTGGTCCCTTTGTAGCCCTAATCCGTTAGTCCCTTTCTTCCTTGTCCTTTTCCGGAATGCCTTTAGCAGTTAAATCTTTTGATCCTCTCTTGGTGGGAGGTTTGCTTATGCTCTCTATGACTTTATTGCTTTCCAAGTCAGTGAGTTGATGCCCGGTCAGCTATAAGCACAAAAGAAAATGCACAGGAAGTTGACAGTATAGTAAAACAGATAAGACTTTCTAACCAATGATACTGAGAATCTTGAAGGATGCAACTTTTTAGTGCGAGGAGTACTTCACAAGTATTTAATGGTGATAATTTAAGTACATAACTAGATCTATAGGTAGTTTTCCATGGCTTACAAGATTGGTGTTTCATATTTGCTTCTGTGTGCTAAAACAAACTGCTTTTTCATATAAATGTACAATCTTAATGAAAATTATTTCTGAAATACCACAGCAGCAGGGTGGTGCAAAGGATGGTGCCCTCTGGAGTTGCTTCTTTTACGGTGTATGATCATATACATTATAAGTCCTCATTTTGAACAAGATAACTTCTTAAAGGTGAATTCTAGGTGAATATGTAAGACAGCCCAGTACAACCCTTTCAGTGACCTTGCACAACATGTATTTTCTTTTCAATTAAACAAAAATGAAAAACATACTAGTGTTGCTTCTTAGTAGGCTAAGAAAAACCTTTTGCAGCAGCAGGAATAGAGAAAAAGATATCTACAGGTAATGAAGTTAAATTCAGTAAGATGCTGTAGCCTAAATGTTAGTTTATATTAAATATATGCATGCTTGGTTTTGTAGAATACCGTATTTGTCTTTTCATCTAATAGATAAAACAATAATGGAGTTGCAGCCATTATCCTTGGAGCAAGAGAGTGGCAAGTAAGTATTATAAGCCTCAATGATAACATTTATTTGGCTTTAACATACGGTGGTTCTTTAAAGTAACATTAAAAGAGTACAGAATCAGCCATAGATTGTGCAAGTGCTTTTTGCTTCCAAATGATAACCAAAGAAAGGTCTTAATTATCCTTGTTGTTGTTTCTCTGCTGGTTGTGTAAGCTGAAGAGTATCACTGGATACTTCTGCCTCCTTTGGCACTCTCCAGTTTCTAGTGGAGTCCTGTTGGGGCGATGGGCCTTCTGTTTCTCAGAAGTGGATTAGCCCCTTCAATAAGGAGATGGAGCCCTCTGAGAAATACAGTGTAACTTGCTAAGTTTAAAGGGATGGGGATGTATCATACTTGTGCGTGGTGAATGCTGTGACCTGGTACTGTGTGTGTCTCTCGGCTGTCTGGGTCAGCTCTCGGGAATCCCTGCTGGGGCAGGGCATTAAAAAGGCTGGAGCCTACGCTGCCAGTTGTGTCATCCTCAAGTTTTATAAGGGGAAGCAGCTGAACTCTTACTCTGGAATGCAGTTTGCAATCGGGGAGGAAAAAAAAAAAGAGTTTTCAGAATGGTGTATCACAAATAGATGGTATAAAACTATGTACATACTTTGATTGCTCTCCCGTACTTTTTTTATTTTCAGTGATCGCTGTCACATTCAGAGTATGGAAAGCGATAGTTCCATTATCTTTGCTGACCTTACTTCACAAGAGAAGTCGTCCTGTGACAGTACCAGTCTTAGAAAGCTGGATGGTGAATTAGTGCAGAATATGGATGTAAGGAATGATTTTACAAACAGCAATAGTAAAGAGCATATGAAACCAAACAAATGTGAATTATCCATAGAATTACAAGAAGACTCTGTAAGTAGTGTTAGCAGTAGATCACCTGATGTGAAAAATCATTCAGCACGGGGACCTCATTCTAGTCTGGATCAAGATGCTAGCACTGGAAGCAAGTCCTGCACTGAAGAACGCTCCAACAATGATGTAGCTCTCTGTGAAGAGTTTGAGGTAAATACAGTTCTCTTTAAATACTGCTGTCTAACTTAATGTCTAACTTAATGATGTTTGTAAAGTAGAGTTTGGTTCGCAGAGGAATGATTTATAATGGTAAACTTAAAAAAAAAAAATTACTGTGATTAACACCAAAAATACCCACTTAAGTAAAAATTGTCTGTAACACTGTTACAAGGAAGCTGACCAGAGGAGCTGGCAAAACTCAGCATATGTGTGTTAGTTATCTTGGGTCCTTTCAAAGCACCTACATGAATAAGGTGTACTACTCCTGCATTAAAAAAAAACCCAAAAATAAATAAAAAAAAGAAAACAAACAAAAAAAAAACCCCAAAAAACCCACAAATAAACCCCATCAAACTTGAAAATCTTCGGTATTTGTTAATGATGGCTGATTCAGATATTATTGATGAAAGTGTCTGGGTATGTAACATGGTGCCTATAGAGAGTAGGATCACACATGGAAAAGAGAGAAGCAGATTTGGGCAGGAAATCACCATTCTGCCTGTGCTTCTAAAACTTTGTTGGCGTTCTGAAACATTCTGTATAGCACAGCCAGCTCTGGAAAGCTTCGAGCTTTTGCTATCATTTGGAGTTCCCTCTTGCAAGAAATTCAAGATTTTAAAGGTGTTTGCTTGAGTTGTCCAGGTTATCAGGTGAACTAGTACATTATCAGAACCTGGAAATTACACATTCGTGTTAATAAATTATGAACTTCCATATCAAGAGGTTGAAGGTTTTTACTATTTTATATTAATTTACACTGTTTTCTTAAGCCAGAATGAACTTCTGTTCAGTATGTCTAGAAGCTTTTAAACTGTAATTTGAATACTGCAGTATGTAGGTGGCTATTTTGTTAGATTTTATCATATAACAATTGTTAAAATTTGAGGAACAAACAAAAAAAAAACAAACCCCAAAACTAGATAGTGTTGTTGCATCTGCTTCTTGAATGCAGTAGATTAGTAATACTGTATTTGATGTCATTTTGTTATCTGTTTTTTTAATTTAAAAACCAATTATTTTAATTAACTTTAAATAAAATAACCAAGAAAATACTGTTCATATTACACTGGCAAAATCATGGATCATTGTCTTTCTGTTAGGTGGAGTATCGTTTGATGCTTCATATACAAATGCAACTGTGTGAAATATCCTTGTGGGACTGGATTGTTGACCGTAATAAAAGATGCAATGAGAGAGCAGAGGAAACTTCCAGTAAGATTCATCACTGTCTTAAAAATTTACATATTCGTTATAAAGCAAATATTTCTTTTTTCCTAATTGGAAGTCCACTTGCCTGAATTTACGTTTTACTTCAGCAACTAATAATATGGATCTTCTTATTAGTTTCTTTTTCACTTAGAGAGCGGCTAGTGTTGAACCTTTGTATGATAGATGTTGGTAAAAGAGATTTAAGTTCATGGGTTTTAGACAACTCTTAAAAAAAAAAAAAAAAAAGAATGTATGCCGGAGGCAGAGTTATTATCTGGAGAGATCTGTGCCTGGACAATGATTCTTATTTGGAATAGAGTTTTTATTGACAGAATCTGCTTTTTCTCAGTAAGCTATTTACATAATTGAAGTTTTGCTTTGGTAGTAGTCTTGCTGCTACAAA